>NC_040083.1:37289394-37594769 GCF_003369695.1 Bos indicus x Bos taurus
ATACAGTGGAAGTGAGAAATAGATTTAAGGGACTAGATCTGATAGACAGAGTGCCTGATGAACTATGAACGGAGGTTAGTGACATTGTACTGGAGACAGGGATCAAGACCATCCCCATGGAAAGAAATGCAAAAAAGTAAAATGGCTGTCTGAGGAGGCCTTACAAATAGCTGTGAAAAGAGAAGCAAAAAGCAAAGGAGAAAAGGAAATATATAAGCATCTGAATGCAGAGTTCCAAAGAATAGCAAGGAGAGATAAGAAAGCCTTCCTCAGTGATCAATGCAAAGAAATAGAGGAAAACAACAGAATGGGAAAGACTAGGGATCTCTTCAAGAAAACTAGAGATACCAAGGGAATATTTCATGCAAAAATGGGCTCAATAAAGGACAGAAATGGTATGGACATAACAGAAGCAGAAGATATTAAGAAGAGGTGGCAAGAATACACAGAAGAACTGTACAAAAAAGATCTTCATGACCCAGATAATCATGATGGTGTGATCACTGACTTAGAGCCAGACATCCTGGAATGTGAAGTCAAGTGGGCCTTAGGAAGCATCACTATCAACAAATCTAGTGGAGGTGATGGAATTCCAGTTGAGCTATTTCAAACCCTAAAAGATGATGCTGTGAAAGTGCTGCATTCAATATGCTAGCAAATTTGGAAAACTCAGCAGTGGCCACAGGACTGGAAAAGGTCAGTTTTCATTCCAATCCCAAAGAAAGGCAATGCCAAAGATCGCTCAAACTACTGCACACTTGCACTCATCTCACATGCTAGTAAAGTAATGCTCAAAATTCTCCAAGCCAGGCTTCAGCAATACGTGAACTGTGAACTTCCAGATGTTCAAGATGGTTTTAGAAAAGGCAGAGGAACCAGAGATCAAATTGCCAACATCCGCTGGATCATGGAAAAAGTAAGAGAGCTCCAGAAAAACATCTATTTCTGCTTTATTGACTATGCCAAAGCCTTTGACTATGTGGATCACAATAAACTGTGGAAAATTCTGAAAGAGATGGGAATACCAGACCACCTGACCTGCCTCTTGAGAAATTTGTATGCAGGTCAGGAAGCAACAGTTAGAACCAGACATGGAACAGCAGACTGGTTCCAAATAGGAAAAGGAGTACGTCAAGGCTGTATATTGTCACCCTGCTTATTTAACTTCTATGCAGAGTACATCATGAGAAACGCTGGACTGGAAGAAGCACATGCTGGAATCAAGATTGCCGGGAGAAATATCAATAACCTCAGGTATGCAGATGACACCACCCTTATGGCAGAAAGTGAAGAGGAACTCAAAAGCCTCTTGATGAAGGTGAAAATGGAGAGTGAAAAAGTTGGCTTAAAGCTCAACATTCAGAAAATGAAGATCATGGCATCTGGTCCCATCATTTCATGGGAAATAGATGGGGAAACAGTGGAAACAATGTCAGACTTTATTTTTCTTGGCTCCAAAATCACTGCAGATGGTGACTGCAGCCATGAAATTAAAAGACGCTTACTCCTTAAAAGGAAAGTTATGACCAGCCTAGACAGCTTATTAAAATGCAGAGACATTACTTTGTCAACAAAGGCCCGTCTAGTCAAGGCTACAGTTTTTCCAGTGGTCATGTATGGATGTGACTTCCTTTATGGACTACAAAGAAACCTGAGCATCAAAGAATTCATGCTTTTGAACTGTGGTATTGGAGAAGTCTCTTGAGAGTCCCTTGGACTGCAAGAAGATCCAGCCAGTCCATCCTAAAGGAGATCAGTCCTGGGTGTTCACTGGAAGGACTGATGTTGAAGCTGAAACTCCAATACTTTGGCCACCTGATGTGAAGAGCTGACTCATCTGAAAAAACCCTGATGCTGGGAAAGTTGAGGGCAGGAGGAGAAGGGGACAACAGAGGATGAGATGGTTGGACGGCATCACCGACTCAATGGACATGAGTTTGGGTGAACTCCAGGAGTTGGTGATGGACAGGGAGGCCTGATGTGCTGTGGTTCATCAGGTCACAAAGAGTCAGACACAACTGAGCGACTGAACTGAACTGATGCTGTTGGAAGAGAATCTCCTCATTCAAGACATCTGGCCACAGTGCATTCTGTCTCCTAATGAGCCAGAAATAACTGCTTTAAAACCTGGAGAAGCCGCTATGGACTGTGCTGCCCTCCTAGGATGTGCTTTGCAGGAACCAGAACTGGCTCCATGCCCAGTGCCCAGGGCTCCCTCTCTGTCTGATTAAGCACCACTGCTTGAGTCACTTCTCCTACCTCACCCTGACTTTGTCATTTCAGACTCCCCAATATAACTCCCAACATAACTCAGAGATACCAGCAAGGAGCAATAAAAACAAGATTGCTTTATGCTTAAAAGCAAGTCAATTCCTATTTACTTAAAAGCAGGAGGCTAGTGTATTCTTGGGCTGCCCTGGTGGCTCCGTGGTGACGAACCCACCTGCCAAGGCAGGAGATGTGGGTTCAATCCGTGGATCAGAAAAGTCCCCTGGAGAAGGAAATAGAAACCCACTCCAGTATTCTGCCTGGGAAATCCCATAAAAAGGAGCCTGGTGGGCTACAATCCACGGTGTGGGAAAGAGTAGGACGTGACTTGGCGACTAAACAACAACTGTATTCTTACTTATGTCAACCTGTGCTTTCAGTAATATAGTGGTGGCGGTGTTGAGTTGCTCAGTTGTGTCTGACTTTTTTGTGAGCCTTTAGGCAGTAGCCCACCTGCTCCTCTGTCCATGGGATTTCCCAGGCAAGAATACGGAGTGGGTCGCTATTTCCTTCTCCAAGAGATCTTCCTGACCCACAAAATTGAACCCAAGTCTCCTGCATTGGCAGGCAGATTCTTTACCAATGAGCCACCAGGGAAGACCTTTCAGTAATACACTTAATACTAATGCTACAAATGTGGCAGGTGGTATTGCCTGAGAATCAGCTCATTTCAGAGAATATTCTAATCACATGGCAGTTTTTACTCAACTGTAGATTTGGATCCAGCAGGTCTGCGGTGAGATGAATGATCCTGCATTCCTGACAAGCTCCCGGGAGCAGCCCGGGCTGCTGGTGCTGGAGTCCCACTTTGAGTAGGGAGGTCTTAGATCAAGTGCTTTGGCTTTGGAGCTAGACAGATTCAACGCTGAATTCAGTGACTTACTGCCCTCGGGATACTAGTTAAGTTCTTTAAGCCTTTGTTTTTTTCACGTGAAAATTAAAGGAAATAGTAATACTTGTTCATCCTTCTTCCTGTAATTGATGTGAATTTCAGGTGAAAATACACATGAAGGGGCTCTGGAAGCTCTAGACTACTTGTACAAATGTCAGTTATTACTACTGACTCCTTTCAACAATACTATTTTATATGCTAAGTTACTCCCAGATTTTGCCTTCTGATGCCTTTTGCAACATACTGCAGAGCTGAGGAAAAAATTCCAAAAGGCTGTTATTCTTCCATTTCCCCATCAAAGGGCAGTGATAGAACAGGCTGAGACAGATTACCTGTCCTGTTTTTAAAGAATTCTGAAGGAGGGAGATTCTACTACATTTCTTGCTACACTGTTTAACCTCAAGGGAAAGGAAAATTTTCTTGGTTAACTGCTGGGTCTATGTGATCCCTACAACCAGCTGATTAACAAAATCATCAGTTGTGTCATGGATTTAGTAAACATCTAAGAAGACAGGTTGCATTTTTTAATCTCTTTCAATACATGTTGCTCAATTAAGTAGAAAAAGCATAGGCATTACGGTCAGGAATATCAAGTTTAAATCTAGAGCCTACAGCTTATAATTATGTTGACCCAAAACAAATTGCTTCACCTGTGTCTCAATTTGTTCATTTGCACAATGGGACTAAATTGTTCCCAACACATAGTATTCTGGGGAGTACTTGAAGAAATATATAGTTTCCAAAACGTAAAAGACGGCCAGTATATATTAGATCTCTCCCCTTTATTCTGATTCTGTATCAGAAGACAAAGAACAAAAATTATCACCTTATAAATATACTAAATATTAGTCAAAGTGAAAAATACTTTCTATGTACCTAGCACTGCAGTCCGAAGAAGGCAATGGCACCCCACTCCAGTACTCTTGACTGGAAAATCCCATGGACAGAGGAGCCTGGTAGGCTGCAGTCCATGGGGTCGCTAAGAGTTGGACACAACTGAGGGACTTCACTTTCACTTTTCACTTTCATGCATTGGAGAAGGAAATGGCAACCCACTCCAGTGTTCTTGCCTGGAGAATCCCAGGGATGGGGGAGCCTGGTGGGCTGCCGTCTATGGGGTCCCACAGAGTCAGACACGACTGAAGCGACTTAGCAGCAGCAGCAGCACTGCAGTCAGCATTTTAAAAGGATCCTCTCATTTAATCCTCACACAGGACTTTCACTATTACTACTCCTGAGTTAGAGATGAGAAATCTGGGTGATAGAGAAGTAGTTCAGTCTGTCCCCACAGCTGGTGGCAATGCCAGGATATGAGGTCCAGAGGAAGCTAAGTCCAAGACCCTCACCTTTATTCATGCATCCCTGACTCTGATGCTTGCCCTGAAACTAACCCTATCCACAGAGGCAGTGCATAATTCACTGCCAGCCTTCTCTTCCTCCCACTCTCAGGATAACTCTGATGTTACTGTCTGGCATGCAAGCTGGTGCAAAAGACATGACATTTTGGAGTTGATCCCACAGGCTGTTGTCAGCCATTAGGACATTTTTATGGAAGAGTCACAGGCCAATGGACATGCAGCAGGGAGAACAAAACAGCAGATCTAACAAACAGGGAAATGACCAGTATGTCAGTATCACCTTGCATCCCTCCATAAATATTGCATTAGATACACACACACACACACATATATACACACACACACAAATGTACACATATATATTGCATGTGCTTCTTAACTGAAGAAATGAAAGACCAAATTAAAGGAAAACTTTTAACTACACTTGTCCCTCGGTATCCATAGGAAATTGGTGCCAGGAGCCACCACAAGTACCAAAATCTGTGGATGCTCAAGTCCCTGATATAAAGTGTCAGAGCACAATGAATTCAGTCAGCCCTCTGTATCCCCAGATTTTGCATCCGTGGATTCAACCAACTATGCATCCAATTTCCGATCTGCCTGTTGGTTGAATCCACAGATGCAAAACCTGCAGATACAAAAGGTAGACTAAACAGTTCTTAAAGCATATATATGGAATTTAGAAAGATGATAACAATAACCCTGTGTACGAGACAGCAGAAGAGACACTGATGTATGGAACAGCCTTATGGACTCTGGGAGAGGGAGAGGGTGGGAAGATTTGGGAGAATGGCATTGAAACATGTAAAATATCATGTATGAAACGAGATGCCAGTCCAGGTTCAATGCACAATACTGGATGCTTGGGGCTAGTGCACTGGGACGACCCAGAGGGATGGTATGGGGAGGGAGGAGGGAGGAGGGTTCAGGATGGGGAGCACGTGTATACCTGTGATGGATTCATTTTGATATTTGGCAAAACTAATACAATTATGTAAAGTTTAAAAATAAAATTAAAAAAAAAAACACAATGACTGGTCTCAGGCCATATGAAGGTTAGGAGATTTGTGTTTAAACAGTAAATCTCTGAATTCCTTAGATCTTCCTTCTTCCTACAAGGATGACTTCATTCTAACTTCTCTCAAGTGACATTTAAGAAGAAGAAAAGTGAAAGCTTTTAACAGAGGTAAATTTTTATTTTTACCAAGACATGGAGAAACCACTGTAGATATAGATTAATTTGACATCATTGAGGTCTCAAAACTATATGCAAAGAAGCACAGGGGCTAGTGGCCAGGTGCCCAGACTCAGAATTCCAGTTTTTTGACCAACTGATGAATTGGTGGATTGACTGAGTGACTGATTACACTAACATTTATTGTGAGTTGACCATGCACCATGTACTGAGCTAAGTACTTAACATCTTCTGCTTAATTTAATCCTTCATAAAATGTTGTAAATTAAATGTTTTTACTATCCTAATTTACAGATGAGGAAACCAAGTGTCAGAGCCAATTAGGTACTTTCTCAAGGAATAGTTAATAAGATCACCCATCTCTGACCAAATCTAAAGGTTGAGCTTTTAGCCACTCTTTGACTTTCTATTTTTCATTTTCTTCTCTTTTCTTAAGCCTATATGAGACCATAACACTCACATATGCACGTGTGCATGTACACACATAAACATACACTCAAAGTGACCCCAAAGTCACTGATTCAAGCTCAAAATAACATACGGTCTTTTTAGCTTCATTTTCACTCTTGTTCTAGAAATGGCATATAATTACTTTCTACTTACCCTGCTCGGCTCTAAAATGCACCAACAGGGAAACTTTCAACATCAAAGAGTTGCTTGAACAAACTGGGAGATTGTTACTTTTGTGATTTCAACACATTGAGGCCAAATCCAGTACACACCATTCACAGCCACACAGACCACGCCCCCTCCCAACTTGTTGTTCCATAATCCACACTTCCTGCCTTCATCTCTAAAATGGGGAGATAAATTCCAGAGACTAGCCTATGGCAAAGGATCGTACCTAAAATTTAGTGGAACAGAAGATACGAAAATGTTTTCAAAACTCTAAGAGCTGTACAACAATAAGGCAATCCTTACTACGTGCCATGTACTACACTAAGACATTGAAATGAAATTTCTTAGTTAACCTTCCCAAAGTCACTGTGAGGCAGAAATTACTACAGGCAAGAAAGTTCCAAGCCAGAGCATTCAAATAACCTGCTCAGGACCACACAGCTAGGAGACTAGAATGGAAGCCTATGCCCCTTATGCTGCATACTTCTTCTTTCAGGAATGACTACTTCAGTCCCACCCCATCCCCCACCCCCCAAAAAAAAGAGAGAGAGAAGAAGAAGAAAGCAAGGGATTGTGAGAGTGTGCCTCCCTTTCTACTGTCTTATGTTTGTTCTGAAGTAAGTCTAGTTCATGTCAGGCTTAGCAGCTTGCACTATACAGTGGTTTTCAATCCTCTATGCCTATCGAAATCAGCTGCTGCTGCTGCTAAGTCGCTTCAGTCGTGTCCGACTCTGTGCGACCCCAGAGACAGCAGCCCACCAGGCTCCCCCATTCCTGGGATTCTCTAGGCAACAACACTGGAGTGGGTTGCCATTTCCTTCTCCAATGCATGAAAGGGAAAAGTGAAAGTGAAGTCGCTCAGTCGTGTCCTACCCTCAGCGACCCCATGAACTGCAGCCTTCCAGGCTCTTCCATCCAAGGGATTTTCCAGGCCAGAGTACTGGAGTGGGGTGCAATTGCCTTCTCCTAGAGCGCTTTAAATAATACAGACAACTCAGTCCCTCCCAAGAGATTCTAATTTAATTCGTTTAGGGGGACTCCTGGGCATCAAGCTTTGTAAAAGCTCCCAGGTGATTTCATTGTGCAACCAGAGTGATAAACCATTGCCCGACACCATCAGAGCCCTACGAAGAAAGAAGTCCCCCACATGCTCAGTTCTGGGTCTGAATGCTCCCTTCCCAAGTGAGAAGCCAAGGGGAGGGGAGGATGGGGGACAGGAGAAGTGGCTGAGAATTGATGGAATCCAATATTCATTGGTGCATTCTGAATGGCAACTTTCCTGGCAGATACATTACCAGTCATGTCCCAGCCATAAAACATAGAGCTCTCATTTCCTCCACAGCCTTATATACTCTGAGTGCTTTTCAGCGTTATTAACCTCCATGATCAAAATAGATAGGGAGGCTGAAAGCCAGGGAAAACCTCTTTACATCTTCTGAATTGCAAAGCCACAAAGTGAGAAAGAAGTCAGCCTGCATGCGAGCATTCCTGCTTGAATCAGATGAACCCAAAGCCAGACAAATTCACTTGGTGTACATAATAGGTTCAGGAGGGCTGTGGATTTAGAGAAATAAATGCATCACAATTAGACTCATGGCCATTAGTACAACAGCATGCCTGTTTGAACACTGCTCCATATAAATGGGACTATCCCGGCTCCTTTTTAGGCATATTTCTATGCAAAAGCTAGGATATGTAAACAAGGTTCATTCAGGGCTGCCCAGCATCTAGACTCCCCTCTTATTTGGGCAAGTCACAGAATTGATAGGAGGTAGAGTTCACTGCTTGCTGGGAAAGTCAAAGAAACACAGATAGCCCCCTCTCTCTCCTCCCAGGAGGCTAAAGTGTGCCCAGATGACTTGGCATAGCCAATCAGATGCCCCCACCCCATGCTCCTACACATCTTTAAGTAAAAAATGTGGGCTCAGTCCAATTATTTTTACCTTGGTTATGGCAGATTAGAGGATCCAGAAGCATGGAAGCAATCCAGCAGCATGATAACTGACCACTGACTATGGAGCCAGCAGCATTGGACAGCCCTCAGTTGACAAACAGGATCTCCCTACTCCCAGCCATGACCATACCTCAGCCATGTCTTGCCTCCCTTGATTAGTACCTGACCTGTTGTCCAACCTTCCTGGATTCCACGAGCTGCTCAACCACCTTCCAAGAAATCCCTCTTTTCCTTAATTTAACCATAATAGGCTTCAATTGTTTCCAACCAAGAACTCTATTGCTGCTTGTGCTAAGTCGTTTCAGTCGTGTCCAACTCTTTGCGACCCTATGGACAGTAGCCCACCAGGCTTCTTTGTCCATGGGATTCTCCAGGCAAGAATACTGGAGTGGGTTGCCATTCCCTTCTCCGGGGGTTTTCCTAACCCAGGGGTCAAACTCGCATCTCTTAGGTTGCTTGCACTGGCAGGTGGATTCTTTACCAACAGCACCACCTGGGAAGCCCAAGAACCTTACTGATACAGGGTAATATAAGGGAATCTAATCACTGCTCCTTTAACTACTAGTTTTCCAGAAGTTACCCATATGGCCCTGAACCCTACAGATGTTTATAACATGGCAGTGTAACTACAAACTCTTCTCCAGGTCCTAATCCCTCACTTGGAAAAAATCAACTCTGAGCAAGTTTCTTTCTATTTTCTTTTCTCCCATTGTGGGAATTCTGGATGCAGCACACATGAGTAGTGAGTCACATTAAGCCAAGATTTAAGGAGCAAAAGTTAATTTCCTTGTCTGAAGGATGGGAATAAAAATAGTGTACAGTTTCGCCCGGAGGTCATAATAGAGCAGAGAAGGCAATAGCACCCTACTCCAGTACTCTTGCCTGGAAAATCCCATGGATGGAGGAGCCTGGTAGGCTGCAGTCCATAGGGTCACTAAAAGTCAGACACGACTGAGTGACTTCACTTTCACTTTTCACTTTCATGCATTGGAGAAGGAAATGGCAACCCATTCCAGTGTTCTTGGCTGGAGAATCCCAGGGACAGGGGAGCCTGGTGGGCTGCCGTCTATGGGGTCGCACAGAGTCGGACACGACTGATGTGACCTAGCAGCAGCAAAGTGCATGAAGCAAGCTGTTGAAATACTAAAATTTAGTATTCCATTTTTGACTAATAGATAATCCTAAACCCTCTATCATATTTGTTCTTTGAATGCAGTACAAGTGTACCACATCCAAAATTATCTCTAAACATTTTTGTCTGACATCTTTTCTGCGGGTGGGGAAATAAAGTGTTTTGATCTGAAAGATCTTTTCTTGGTAACTGAATTGAGGGTGGGATAGGAAAAGCAATCCAAACCTCATTTTTCAGCCTTCTGCTGTACTATATAAGTGTGTCAAGCTGCATTTCAGATTAGGAGTCCAAGGAAAAGGTTATCATGGATCAGCCAAGGTGCTAACTTAAATGTCACCAAAGGAGTCAAATCGGGAGGATGCAATATCCACTAAGCCAGTAATTTTCAAATTAGAGACCATCTGCTTCATGTCCACAGTCCCACATGATCACTCCCAGACTCCTTACTGTCTCTACTAGTCATTCATATGTGACAACTGGCTCCTGACTGAAAGGAAATATGGGAGAGTTGAAAAAAACATGGGGTTCAGAATCAAACAGACCTAGGTTTGGAGAGTGCTTCTACTGCTATGAGCTCTATTATGATCTTCAGCAATTTCCTTAACCCTCTACAAGTCTTAGTTTCTTCTTCTATAAAATGCATACATAAAATTATGTAGAATGCATGGCACAGTGCTTGATATATAGTTAGTGAAAACAGCTGACCCCATTCAGATAGGGTACTTGAGGAGGCTTAAGGAATACCAAGATGCATTCATTTATACAAGACACATTTATTATCTATTCACCATGTGTAAAATTTTAGATAGATACATATAGATAGATTTACATATACACACATGCATACACACAAAGATAAATAAAATGAAGAATATGACCTCAATAAAAGCTGATGATTGAAACATTGTCTAGAGTTTATACTCATCAGAAATACATCTGATACAAGCCCTGCTTTTCCCCATCTCCTCAGAAAAGAAAATCTCTATACAAGCCCCCACACTCCCCAAATAAACACTTGAATTCCTCTCCTAAAAATCCAATGGTGGCTATTTTCTATTTGATCTACATGATTCAGCATAATAATCCCCTTATCTACATTATGGATTCTTATACATCCCCTCACCACCCCGAGGAGTACCAGGAACATGCTACTAATGTTTGGCAACTGGCTCTCTGCAGGGAGAACAGCCCTAACTTGCACTGTTTGCCAATTCATGTGGTGTAAAGACTACCACCATGGCTGATTTTAAGCTACCAACATGATGTCACTGAACACATAGCTGGGAAGAGATACACAGTTTCACAAGCTGAAGAGCTGGCAGCAATACACCACAGTGGCCCCATGTAAGGTCAACCATTCTTTTAACTGTGCCTGCTATACCAAGCTCTGCTCTACCAAATGTAGTCATTTGGTTCTATGTCTATCCCATCTGATTCCAATAAACTGAAAGCTCCTTGATGGCAGGAATTTTACCAGTACTTTACTGTTACAGCTCCAGCACTTGACACACTCCCTGACCCAGGGAAGGTCCTCAGTGAATGCTTTGTGAGCAAGTGATGTCATGGGAAGCTTTCCATCCTCTTTGGCACTCATGCCCTCTTGGAGAGACAATAAACAGGTCTTACTAAGTTCATCAGGTTTGTCTTTAACTTCTCAAACACCTCTTTAGCTTCTCAGCATCCTTTCTCTCTCTTCCCCTTTCTGATCATGAAGTATGAGCAGGAAAAATTCTAGAAGCAATCATCAGTACCTCAAAAACAATTGTCTTGTTTTCACAAGCATGTCATGGCTTAGCACTTCTGGGCAATGATTCCCTGACCTTAGTTAAGGTAATTTTAATGACAATAAGGAGGAGAAAAATGTGACAGCAGTCTCTTACTTTGTATGTATGAGGAAACAGCTTTGTAGAAATCTCTCTTCTGAAAATGACATTTCAGTATTTGCAAATACTCTCAGGTATCAAAAGCTATGACATTTTAAAATCCATGTGTTTTAACCTGAACTAAGCACAACTGATCATTCACTAAATTCACTTTTCTGTCCTGAAACACACAAGTCCAGGAAGTCATCAGTTCAACACAGTCCCTTTTTTAAAGGCTTGTTATCTACCAACTACCAAAGGGTCTTGGAAACTCCCATTTTAACCATCTCTTCCACAAACCCAAACTATCCTCAAGCATGTATCCTTTCATGCAAGTACTATGTCTCTGACAGACAAAAATCAAATCAGATATTAAGTGCTAAAAGATATAATTTTTTAAAGGAACACTGGTAATAATAACAACAAAGATGATTAACATTCCAACCACTTTCTATATGCCAGTCATCAAGGGAACTGCTTTATGTAAATTTATCCCTTTACTACCTTCCATAGAGCAAGGGAACCACTGATGATGTAAACAGTTGCTACTTAAATATCTCTGTAACTTTCAGTGGGTGGTTTTTTTTTTTTTTTTTTTTTTGGGACTTTCCTTACATAATGCTGTCATTTCAGAGCTCTGTTGCACTGAAACCATGCAAGATTTTGTGCATTTATGGAGGATAAATTTGCACACTCCACTCTTCAACTAGCAAAAGCCAGGCCAAGCCCTAGGAAGCAATAATTTAAGGCATGACATGAAGTAATATCCACATGAATGGATTATCTCATATTCAATCACATTTGTTTCAGTATTTATTTAATTAAAAGCACACTATATTTATAATGGCAGCCTCTGCCTTCCAAGATCCATAGCCTTATTTCCTTCTGGAAGCACTCACTGAAGAGGAACTTTAAGTACTTCTCTTCATAGCCAAATATATCCTATTTTCATTAGAGGCTCCTAAGCACACAGACATTCACCATAACCTTATTGATAATTGCACTTGATTAACCACAAACTGAAATGGAAGGAGGATTGAATGCTTTTTATTAATTAACATAGTCAAGTCAAGGAAAACAGCCTACATGAGGGATAGCTTGTATAAAAATAATTGACTCATTAATCTTAGCCATATGAACATGCTCACATTAGCAAGGTCAGTCGCTAGAAAGGATTCAAGCTGGAATAGCACATTCATGCAAGTATGGTTTTGCAGTTATTTCATTTGGACTAGCGTGGAATTCCTGAGAACAGTGAAGGTTTTCAGAAGGACACAGGCACACACAAGGCAAAAGTTTCATAATGGAGATCTGGGGTTCATGCTTTCAAGTTGTCAGAGCACTGGATGGGGAAGCCAATTCCAATTTTTATGCCAGCACACAGGTAGCATTTGCACCCTAAAAGCAATCCCCTGGGTACCTGCTTCCTCATGTGCAATACTGTAGCTATCACCACCAAGCTCACCTCAACAGCAGCAGAAGTGCATGTGTCAGGGGCTGCAAGCCAGACAGACATTGCATCCTGGGGACTATAACCAGTCAGGAAGGGAGTTTGGGGGCACGGGAGCACTTAAGCCTGCAAAGCAGTCATTTAAAATAATAACCAAAGGAAGTACTTCTTCATACAGCAGGTGGTAAACATGTGGAACTTGTTAATCCCAAAAAGCTGAACAAGCCAAGAAACGTAAATAGGTTCAAGAAGGGTTTAGAAAAATTGTGGACATCCGATCTCTTACCGCTTGTCAAAGGGAGGTTGGAGGTGTCTGGATGCATTCTCAGCTTTTGAAGTTGCAGAGGCAGTTGCTACACTCCTTTATAAAACATCTCTGGCTCCAGCCTGTTCAAAGGAAATAATTGGTGGAGTGAGCCATTAGATTGACCCAATATGGCATGTCTTTCACTCTTGTATTCTTAAAAGTAGCCTCCACGGAGCCCACTGATAGAGGTTATCAGAGACTCTGGGTTCTTGCACTTGTTGAGTGATGAGAGCTATATGATGGCAGAAAAATCTCAAAACCTTCATGAACGCATCTGTGAAACAAGCTTGATTAGACTCCTCCTCCCTACAACACAACAGTGTGGTTGTGAGAATCAAGTGAGAAAATGCTTTCTAAACTATAAAGTGCTGTGTACACATTGAAGGTACCAATTTTTATAATCCAAATAATCCTGAGTGCTTCCTGTGCAGGCAAATCCTAAGAGTGCCACACCCAAAAGAAAGAAATCAATCCTGAAAAAAGTGTAAATGATTGTGACATAACTAATGTCTAAAGGACTCTCTCTTCCTCACCACAGTCCCACAATCTACTCATCATCAGAGCTCCTCCAGATCTGTTCTCTCCATCTCCACCAGGCTCCAGACCCCTCGACCTGTCCTGCTCCAAACTCTCTTTTCGAGATTTGGAAAACCAGTTCAGGTTGTCTTCCTATCACCCATTATCCCCAGCAGCAAAACAAAATTCAGGAACTAAACAAATTAACAGAAAGATGTCATATCCAAGAATACTTGTATGTTCATTTTTTGCTCCTCAAAATTATTTCCAACCTTAGAATGCAGTAATATAGTACACTTTCAGTATCTCATGTGAGAGGTGTGACCTTCAGGATTATGCTTATAAGGTAAACATCCCAAATCCACAAGTGCTCTCTCAAGTTCCTGCTGGTCTGCAGACACTGCTGTAGTGGCAGGGCTCAGGGAAACCCACATCACCTTATAAAGGCTACAATTCCTGGGGATCACCTAAGATGACACTCTTAGACCTCACCATCATGTCTGTGTCCCCACCACAACTTGCTTAGGTGAAGGTGCTTAGCCAGTTACTCTGACCTTCCTCTGATCACAGTGTCCTGAGTTCTAATTCAGCAGCTTTGGACTAGAAAGAACCAGTATTTGAGTCTTAGTTCCACCACTTATAAGCTGTGACACTTTGGACAAGTCACTTATCCTCTGTGGACTACTGTTTTCTTATCTAGCAAACAGGTATTTTAAATATACATACCTCCCACTGAGACTAAACAACACAATGCATGCAAAGCAAAAATAAAAAGACACTTGCTCCTTGGAAGGAAAGCTATGACAAACTTAGCGTATTAAAAAGCAGAGACATCACTTTGCTGGCAAAGGTCCGTATAGTTAAAGCTATGGTTTTTCCAATAGCCATGTACAGATGTGAGAGTTGGACATAAAGAAGGCTGAGCACCAAAGAACTGATGCTTTTCAACTGTGGTGCTGGAGAATACTCTTGAAAGTCCCTTGGACAGCAAAGAGATCAAACTAGTCAATCTTAAAGGAAATCAACCCTGAATATTCATTGGAAGGACTGATGCTGAAGCTGAGGCTCCAATACTTTTGCCACCTAATGCAAACAGCCAATTCATTGGAAAAGACTCTGATTCTGGGAAGGTTGAGGACAAGAGAAGAGGGGGGAGACAATGGATACAATGACTGGATGACATCACTGACTCAATGGATATAAGTTTGAGACAACTCCAGGAGACAGTGAAGGACAGGAAAGCCTGGTGTGCTGCATTCCATGGGGTCTCAAAGAGCTGGACACGACTTAGTGACTGAACAACAAAGACAATGAAAAGCACATGCGTGCTGGGCCTGGCATACAGTAAGTACACAATAAATGGCAAATGTGACTCTCATAGATCCTGAGGTTCTGCACAGATCTACAGGTGCTACAGAAAGTGGGAGCATGCCTGGTGGTGTGAAAATAACAGCTACAAACAACAGGCATAGTTCATCAGCTCCAGTGATACAAGAAATAACTAACTATCCAGCAAAGAACCAAACCACGGACTCATTCTCCCAACGTTCCACCTCAGCTGGCTGTTCAAGATACTGGAAAACCACTTTTGCTCCAGAGAAGACCATACCCTGGATCTTCCCCTGGAGTCACTGCAGCAGGTGGCATTTATCTTGTCTCCTACAAACTGTTGTTCCCTTCAAGGATCACTGCTTGTCTAAGCCACATATTATTTTCTTAATATTCTGGCACTGGTCTCCCTCTGATTGTCACAGGCTCCCCTGTAAGCAGATCACTCTGGGCCTATTTAACACTGTATTTGTTTAACAGCCGAAGAGTTGCTGTTTGAACATGCTGTGAAAAGGAATATTTTCAATGAGCAGCATTAGAGGTCAGTGCTTAGAGAGTCTCATTACTTTGAGAGAAGCCCATGACTCTCTCACCCACATCCCTCACACCTCAGGGAGGGTGCAAGGATGGAGCCACAAATACCCACCAGGGAATCCTTTTACCCAAACCACACAACACTTAGATCTTTCAGAAACTAAGTTTTTGCCTTCATTATCTGAGTAACTCAGGAATTATCATTTACTTTTCTCCAAGAGAAAAATAATTATTCCCATTGTAGCCAGTATTGTAAAATATTTCATGAAGCCAGAGACCATTTTTCTTTTAGGAACAGTGAGATAGTGGGTAAGAAAACAGCAGGAGTGAGTGGGGATTAATTTCAGTATCTCACAGCCATTTATATTGATTTTTCCCAAGTTTGTACAAAAGAAAAGATTTCCCAGCTGAGCTGAGATCAAAAGTGGTGCATTTAACAGGATCCTGAGGATCCAGAAGGCCATCTTGTTTAAATACCTTTAAGATTCTACAATATGATTCTTTAAACCTTGTGTCTACAAGAGGGCAAACAGTTTATCCAGGGAGGGGGGCGTATAAGGGAAGACTTCTAAAAAGCCACACTAGGAAACCCTGCAAGATGGTTCAGGGAATCAAGGCACAGTTGCTTCAGGTAACAAGCCATATCCTTCCTGTTCTCTTTCCTGCAAGGTTTGGAAGGTCTGCAAGCACTGAGAAGGAAGTGGGAGATCTTGAATACGGGGCAGTAGGTGTCACAAGGGAGCCCCACAAACTCAACTCCTGGAAAGTAGTAGCTCCATTTTCAGAGGCTGGATTATCAAAGAAGACAATTTGAGAGTGTTGCCAGCATAACAATGAGAACAGTTTAAGTAAGTTTATTTAACACCTGCTGCTGGAACACCAGAAAGCTCCATGATTCCTTGATCAAGAAACAGCACCAATATCAAAGGGTCCTAGGGAAAATGGAGAAGAGAATGTCACAAGTCTAAGTGGTTAAGTATTCACAAGCACTCAGTGAGTCCACACTATATATAAGATACTGTATTAGGTACTTAGAGGCAGCAGAATAAAGGGGAAGAGGGCACTAAGATTTGCACCAAAAAAACAAAACAGAGAGAGGACAACTGTTAGGGAGGAAGAAACTGAAACATACATAACAGACTTGTTAACAAATCTGCAAACAGGCATTACAAAAAAAAAGTCTTGGTAAACTACCGGAAAACTTCAAGGAGGCTGATGAAACTCAAGTTGAGTTTTAAAGGAAGCTCAGGAAGAAAAAGAAAATGGCAGAGGTGATTGTGTAGCTTCTATACAGGTTGCCTGGGTAGATACTGATGTCACTGACCAGGATAAAGCAACATAAGGAAGCAACTCTGGGAGGCAAAGAAGTCCAATTTGAGGTGACTGTGAGCTCCCTCACTTCATTCATATGATGATATCCAAGGGATATTTGCAAATTCAGGTCTAGGTCTTGAGAATCCTGGCTTGCACTCTTTCTCAAATGGTGTGTGTGAGTGTATAGACCAGTAATTCAGTGTGCAGAACTGTTGTCTGGACCCACATAATGCAGGTGAAGTGCACACCTTTGCTTCTTGCAGATCAAGCCTGTACAGCATAGCCTTCAGTCACTACCCTCTGATATTATGATTTAACATGGGGGAATTTCACATAAAAGACCATGTCTACCATTCCAGCAATGTGGCAGGAAAAACTATTGAGATCATTATAATATTGTATTGGCTTCTCTAATAGGCCTAATTTAAAAAAAAAAAAAAAACTCAGAAAATAATCCGGCCCCCACTCCCTACACAGCCTCCTCTGAGTCTGTATTCTAAGTCGTGAGAGTGGGGTGGGGGGGAGAGGCGGGTTGCCATGGTTTTAGTGGAGAGGGTCATGTGAAGGCTTCCTAAAACCTTATTACAAGGAAGAAACACCTAACAGATGGGCAAGGGCTGAAGTTTGACAACGGTTTTGTGAAACAGAAAACAAGGAAGGTCCCTTTCAGACTGAGGACACTTTAGGAACCACAACAATTCCTGGAGAACTTCTACTATGAATCCAGGGAAGGATGAGAGGAGGCACCCAAAAGACCTTAATTTCAGCAAGTGAGGCTGAGTGAGAAATGTTATAAAATGCTATTTGAATGGAAGGCATTATTACTGCTCAAATGTCCATTGCCTTTTCCCCACTAGCAACTGCTCTTAGGAAACTTTCTTACTTAAAACATTCACACAGGCAGATAGAAGCTAAAACATAACCCTCTCAGCTGTTCTGTCTTATTAAGAAACTTCTGGCATGAATGAGCAGGTGAAAATGTGACTGAGTAATGTCACCACATCTATTAAAGGACACTTGGCAAATCCATTGTTGATCTCACTGGTTGAGTGCATAATAAAGATACTAGTGAGGTTGGTCATGGAGAAGCCCTCAGGCCCAAAACAGGCAAGGACCTATGCAGTCTCCTTTTTTTTTTTTTCATAATAATAGCAGAAAGTGAAGAGGAACTCAAAAGCCTCTTGATGAAAGTAAAAGAGGAGAGTGAAAGAGTTGGCTTAAAGCTCAACATTCAGAAAACGAATATCATGGCATCTGGTCCCATCACTTCATGGCAAATAGATGGGGAAACAGTGTCAGACTTTATTTTTCTGGGCTCCAAAATCACTGCAGATGGTGACTGCAGCCATGAAATTAAAAGATGCTTACTCCTTGGAAGGAAACTTATGATCAACCTAGATAGCATATTGAAAAGCAGAGACATTACTCTGCCAACAAAGGTCCGTCTAGCCAAGGCTATGGTTTTTCCAGTGGTCATGTATGAATGTGAAAGTTGGACTGTGAAGAAGGCTGAGCACCGAAAAATTGATGCTTTTGAACTGTGGTATTGGAGAAGACTCCTGAGAGTCCCTTGGACTGCAAGGAGATCCAACCAGTCCATTCTGAAGGAGATCAGCCCTGGGTGTTCTTTGGAGCGGATGATGCTAAAGCTGAAGCTCCAGTACTTCGGCCACCTCATGCGAAGAGTTGACTCATCGGAAAAGACTCTGATGCTGGGAGGGATTAGGGGCAGGAGGAAAAGGGGACAACAGAGGATGAGATGGCTGGATGGCATCACCGACTCAACGGATGTGAGTTTGAGTGAACTCCGGGTGTTGGTGATGGACAGGGAGGCCTGGCGTGCTGCGATTCATGGGGTCACAAAGAGTCGGACACAACTGAGTGACTGAACTGAACTGAACTGATGACATACAGACCTGGACACAACAGCAACTAATACAGGTATACTATGTGGATATATGTACATATTCATATACTATGTATATATTCATATACTATAAAAACATAATTATTTAACATAACAAATTTTTCCCATTCTGCTTCAGGTTGTCTGATGAGGGTCTTGAAATTCTTCTAAATTCATTTTCCAGTTGATTAGAAGGAGAGGTCATTGTGGATGAATGTCTGTGAGAGAGTGGATGTGTGTGTGAGAGAGACAAAGATTTGTGTCAGTGTTTCCCTAACGGTTCTTACTTACCACATTCTCTATTTCAACTTTAAGATACTGTGTGCTTTATAGGTGGTACTTCTGCTTTCAAAGTCCTCCTTTCCCTACTGGTTATACTTTCATGGGAAATTGATGGAGAGGGCCTTAGATAGTCATGGGTTTCCTACAATACTAAAGGATTCCTATAGTATCCTAAAAGCAAAATGAGGAACGTGAAAGATACAGCTGCCAGGGAGGTATGGAACACAAATCTCTCCTCTTACACACACACCTTCATTCCCCCCACCCTACCCCTGCCCACTTACAATCAAAGTGGACTTAGGACAACAATTCCAGGACCCTTATCAGAAGACCACGAACAAAATGGAAAAACTAGGTCGCCCTGCTGCTTCCAGCTCTCCCTGGAGAGCTCCGTGCCTGCCGACTGCAAGTGTGCCTGCTTCTATTTCTGCTCTTCCTTCAGGAGGCCCCTCAGGGCTTGGCTGCTCTGTTCCAAGAGTACACAACCCAGGACACTCTGGCAACTTGCTCCAGTTTCTATACCAGACTCAGCATTTCTATATTGATAGGCTTCCTCCCAAATCCATTTTCCATCATTAAGAGGCCTGATACTGGCAGCCAGAAGAATCTGCCACCCTGGTTCCCTCTTCCTGCCAAGACCCATCCATTCAGTATTTACAGTGAAAAAAACAAGAGACATGACTACAAAATCTGCAAACTGTAGAATTAGTTACGTATCCACATAAGGAAAAGGTTATTAACCTTTCTTTTTATATAACCTCATCTTGAGAAAGTTGAAGGCTTTCTCTGAGTTTGGAGTCTTACAATAAAGCCAGTTGTTCCTGACTCTCTCAAGAAAGACAGACATCTCACCTTAAGGACAAAATAAAAGACACCTCTTGCTAAAGAGGGAAATTGACCTTCATGCAGAGAACATCAGATCTCATATTATTCTGCACTTAAGACTTTATTCAAGTCTAATTGCATGCCAATCAGCCTGTCTGTCAACAAACAGTGTTGGGGGGCTGGGAGGTGGGGCGGTGGGCTAAGTTTAGCTCAGAGTTGCTAGGCTGGACAGGCACAGGCAAAAGATGACAGCAAAAAAAAAAAAAAAAGCTGATGAAACAGACTGTTTTGCTGAAAGAAAGAAAGCCCTAAGCAGGAGGAAAGAAGAAAGCCTGTGGGTGAGACAGGGCAGCCTACCTTCCAACAAACTGTCCAGGGAAACAGCCACACAGGGAGCAAAGGGCAGCTTTCACAGGGCCCAGCAGCTGATTTCACATTTAAATATTCACTCAACAAATAGTCATGGGAAAAGACTTCAGAGCCACTGTGAGCCAAAAAGATCAATCTATCTTCCCTTCCTTCCTTCCAATCCTCCTTCCTGTCCTCCTTTCAGCTTCTCTACTTGGAAAAAGAAGGACAGAGCTGGTGTCAGGAAAGTATCTGGGCTCCACCCATGAGCTCAATATATTACAGACCCAACTTTGGAATTGAGCTTTACATCTTGTTGTTGTCTAATCTTGTATCTGTGACCAGAATCTGAGACTGGAGCAGAAAGCAAAGTGTGTAAACTCTGTAGGATCTTGTCCTAAATTTTGCTTTTCAGAGGGGTGAGGGACAATTGTCCAGATTTGATATGTCTTGTGCCAGGTTCTTGTGAGTCTGAGTGAACTCCGGGAGTTGGTGATGGACAGGGAGGCCTGGCGTGCTGTGATTCATGGGGTCGCAAAGAGTCGGACACAACTGAGCGACTGAACTGAACTGTGCCAGGTTCTTTGGGACCTCCTAGTATAGGTAGAACAAGGCCTCTGAAAGTGGTGAGAATGGGAGCTGGGTGGAATCTAATCAGACTGGCAGATTAGCTGTTTTGCTGCCACATGCCTCTTTCACATGAGAATTCATTTAATCCTCATGGCAGTTGTCAGAAATACTTATTATGATGGTTTTAAATCCCATCTTGTGTATCAAAGCCATGAGAAATTAAGATTTTGCCCATGAATCAACATAATCATGACAAAATCTGAATTCCCTTGGCCCTGAAACCAGTGCTTCTTGCCTACACCGGACTCCCATACCCAGGAAGAAAACCTCTCTTGGAGGATGAAGAACAGCACTGTATATTGTGCACAGAATTCAATTTAAATTGATTACGTGTCTGAAGAGCCACACGCCTGCCTGATAATAATTTGCCTTCTCTACTGTACTCTCTAAGCAATAATTTATGGGCCTAAGAAAGCTGACTTACACAACTGAGCAACTAAAAACCCTGCAATTAATTTTACACTTGTGCCATGCTTCCTGCATTTCCACTTTTGTCTGGTTCTGATTTTCTACATCCTGTTCCCAAGCTAGGACTCATTCAAAATCAAACACCTTCTTTGTAGGTTCTACTCAGCTTCCCACTTTCAGCCACCTTCAGAATCCTGAGAAATCCTTGTTCCATTATTGCTGGAAGTCCCAAGGACCCTGGCACACAGTCTGATAGACTGACAGCTGCCCCTCAACCCCAACTCCTCCAAAAGGTAAAATTTAGGGCAGGATCCCAGGGAGTTTACAGATTTTGCTTCCTGCCCTTGCTTCATAGGTTCTGCTCCCGGATATAAGATTAAGCAACGGCAGAAATTCCAGGATTCTGGAAATACACTGTCAACTGGGATGACATAAAACAGATGCGTGGAGCTCGGTTTCTTATGGTGTCTGGTGGAGAAGTTAAAGATTTTAACAAGGGATGGGAGAGGGGAGGAGGAATGGAAGAAATAGAGGTATAGGCCAGGAACCAGCTGTCTTGAAACCTTGGTTTGGAAGCAATAGTTAGAGAAGCATGCTGATATCATATTCCTTCATCTCCGTTAAAAAGCAGTAAAATTTAACGGTCCAAGAAAAAAAGCATACAGAATATTATTTTTCACTGGCACCAGGCTGACTGTACTGTTGCACTTAAAACTGGCTTGGAAATGAGAAAAACCTGAATTTTTACCTTTCTATTACTGCTCTGAACAGATAGGAGGAAATCTGAGTTCAAGCGCTTAAGTTTTCTGTTTATCAGGGTAATGGAATAAGTGCAGTATTTATTTTTAAAACACGAATTCACCTAGGCCTTATCTGGCTGAGAGTATTCTAACAGTTATAGTGATAATGACAATTCAAGTGTCATCGACTCCTGACACCACTTGTTACTACAGGACCACAGTCCTTCATGAAATAATGTCTTATTATCTCCTTTATTTCTGGGAATCCCCAAGGAAGGTCTTAGATGTGCTCGCAAATCAGTCCATTCTTCCCAGGAACCTCTGTCACTTCTACCTCCACATCATAGCCCTCAAGGTGCCAAGCCCTGGCCTGTGGTGATGGAGGGAAAGGATGATACTCACTCCTCTGCCATGAGACACCTGCTCAGATGAGCCTGAAAACAGTGTCACTCTGCTCTCCTACTTTTTGCTGTTTTTAGTGGAATAACTGCCATATTCTACCTGCATCCCTCTATCTCCATTAAGCAGAATTGAATCCTGAGGTTGGGCCAGAAAGAGACAGACAGATTTGAGTGGCAGCCTTCAGAGTGTACCCAGGATGTCCCTTTCCTCTGATGATCAAGGCCTGGTTACACCAAACCAACCTCAGCATTACCAGTACCCTTTTCCCAAGAGGCTCCTCAGTACCTTAAAAAGATAAGACTTTCAGCAAACCCAGCTCTCACTTACCAGACGTTCACTCATTCAATAAATGTTTACTGAACCCCAACTTCCTAAGGCACTGGTTCTCTTCAGATCCTATACAAATCCTAGGTGTATTCACTCCTTCCAAAATGCAAGGGTCTGCCAACAGTCATCAGTAACCATAGGGATGTATTTCCAACTATATCACCATCTGAAGGAAAGTAATATTAATCATTCCACACTCATGTATCTCTTTTCTAAAGAAATACCCAGAAGCCCACAGGCACAGCTATACTTAGAAAGCAGCAATAGGTTTTTGGAGAAGTAAAGTAATCCTGCCAACAAAAGTCTCCTCCATCGCAATATAGAAGACAGAGCTGGCATTACTGTTAATGAGTAGGCATTATCAGATTTACACACATATATGACAGCACTAAAGTGACTACAGAGTCTGGAGAAGAATTTTGCACAAATTTATACAGTGAAGAGGAAGAAAGAACAATTACAATTTCTCTTATCTCCCTTAGAAATAAATGGCTGTACCTTGTAACTATCTCCTGTACATCTCAGGGAGGAAGTGATTTCAGAGATATGTATTTACTGCTCCAAAGGCCAGAAGGCCCATGATTTTGCATCATAAGATCAAAAGGTCCAGTCTCTTACTGAGCCTATTATACTTTCAAAGAGGCACTCCCAGAAGGGGAGAGTGGGGGGACAGTCACCTGTTTGTTCCAAGAGACTTCATCATGTTATCATTATGAAGCCTGAGGATCTGAGGGATTAGAAAAGGGACCCATGTTACTGAGTGGGAAATCACTGGATTTATACAGGGATTGTGTGGGTCTATGCTGAATAGTTTATACAGGGTATTTGTAAAATATCATACTCAGATTTTTTTCCAAAAGAAGAGCATTTTGCATTAAAAACTCAGTTCATCAGCAGGTTGCTTACTGTCATCAAACAAAAAAGCAAGTCTCAGTGGGAAATAATGGTTGGAAATGGAGATAGAGGACATAGGGCTTAACAAGCTAAGAAAGACAAGGAATGATACAAAAAGATGGCTGCTGCTGCTGCTGCTAAGTCGCTTCAGTCGTGTCCGACTCTGTGCGATTCCATAGATGGCAGCCCACCAGGCTGCCCCGTCCTAGGGATTCTCCGGGCAAGAACAATGGAGTAGGTTGCCATTTCCTTCTCCAATGCATGAAAGTGAAAAGTGAAAGTGAAGTCGCTCAGTCGTGTCTGACTCTTAGCGACCCCATCGACTGCAGCCTACCAGGCTCCTCCATCCATGGGATTTTCCAGGCTAGAAAACATTAAATACAAATTCTGTCAGTTTCATAAGCTTATCAAGAATCAGCACTCCATTCATGACATGCAAGTGTGTGTGTGACTGTGTGTGTCCCCATAAGCTCAGGCATATGCCACATGTGCTTAGATGAATACATTTTTATCCTCTTTAACATTTTATGGTGGCATAATGTAACAAGGTGGTAATGTTTGGTTTTTCATTGTGTTTGCCTTTTTTCTGTTCTGTAAGAATGAGAAGGAATGAATACTATATGTAAATTAGGTCTCAGTATTTTGCTCTGGCCACCTTTTCCCTCACTTTAGTACATCTGCAGGGACCAAGGCAGAGTTGTTTTAAAATAACATCTTTTTCAGGATTTTGTTAAAAATCTCTACCTCCTTAGCTGTCTTAGTCAGCCAGAAAGTTCTCTGTTCAGTCATGGGCATGGTGTGGTGGGGAAGTGCAGGGTCTTAACAACTCCAAACAACAGTTCAGATGCTGCCTTTTGAGGAAGGAACTGGGCTCTTCTTAGAGTCAAATTTTCCATGGTGCATCCTGAATGAGAACTCGAACCTGAAGCAAGGCCAATTCACACGGTCTGCAAAACTGCATCAGTGCAAGGTATTCAGTTTCACTTTAATTTTTGGTCTTGGCTATCACTGGAAATAATACTCGAGTAGATTTCTTTCTTTTTTTTTTTTACAAGCCTGTTTAATCATGTGTTATTACCTTACATGGAACATAGGACTTTTGCAGATGTGATTAAGTGAATGATGTTGACCTTCTAACACTCTTCCAAAAAATTGAAGAGGGAATACTCCCAATTCATTTTACAATACCAGCATTACCACCATACCAAAGCCAGATAATGACACTACAATAAAGAAAATACAAGCCAATATTCCTGATGAATTTTAAATGTAAGCATCCTCAACAAAATACCAGTAAATCAAATTCAACAGCACATTGAAAGGATCATACACTATGATCGAGTGGAAGTTATCTTTGGGATACAACGATGGTTCAACATATGTAAATCAATTAATGTGATACAACACACTAAGATAATGAAAGATAAATTCATATGATCATCTGAAGAGAAGCACAAAAAGCAATTGACAAAATACAACATTTCATGATAAAAATTACTCCAAAAGTGGTATATAAGAAACATATCTCAACATAATAAGGACCTCATATGACAGTCCACAGATAACATCATACTCAAGACTGAAAAGTTAAAAGTTTTTTCTCTAAGAACAAAAGCAAGATAGATGGGAATAAGATGGAGGAGGAGCAGTTGGACATGTAGTACATCTCTCTCCATGGATACATCAGGAATACACCTACAGAGACAGAAGTGCTTGCAGAACACCAGCCAAGAGCAGCAGAAGTACCTGACCATCAGAAAAGAATATATAGAACCACACAAAACTCAGTAGGATGAAGGAACAAGAGGGAAAAACAGGAAAGTTAGTAGACTAGACCTGCCCTCAGCAGGTGGGGGAATTGAAGCAAGGGTCCAATCCCCACATCTGGGCAATTGCTTGGGTCAGGGGAGAAATATTTGAGGCTGAGAGTGAAGCAGCTGACCAGTGACAGCATAAATGGAATGAGAATCACACAGGCAATTCTTGCCACAGTCATACATACCCCGGACAGGGACACATCAAGCCTTAGTTTGACTCTTCCATTACAATTTAGCCTAGGTTTTGGTCTCTACCAGAATGAATAGACCCAGCACCCCTCAAATTGGACCATTTCAGTGTGTTCTGACTTGTGTTTCATTCTGCTTTCAAAAGACAAGCTCTCCAGCTCCAGCTGCAAGAATTATCAGCTAAAGGCAAGCTGTGCTAGCTGATGTGCATGGCTCTGCTGGGTCTCCTCTCACCTCAGCTGACACTGACTGAGCAGAGAACAGTTACCCCCTCACTCTTCCCACTGCATTGAGCACTTCTGTATCAAGAACTGTTGTTGAAATGTTTTTCCAAAACAAAACTTTCAGGCTTTGAATTCTTGTTGGCAAATAAACTCTAATGCCTAGCAAAGCACTCCCTACACTTTGTTAGCACAATTCCTCTCTGGAAACCAGAGCACGAGGATTTGCAGCAGGGAGGTCACAGCAGTGTCAATTTTAAACATTACCTGTAGCCTATTGAGGCATAATGTATGTGGGAGTTTGAAGTAGAGGATACAGTCTTTAACAAAAATTGTGCAAACCCAAACTCATCCCTAAAAATAATTTTCTAAACAAATCATCTAAATCGGCCTATGACCATTTAAAATTTTTTGACATTTAATATTTTGTTAGAACAAGTTATATATGTGGTTATCTGTGATTATATCTGAGTAGTGGGATTATGGAAGGCAATTTTCTCATCCTTTTCTATATTTTCATCAACACAAAACAATGCATGCATTTTTGTTGGGAGTTTTGTTTTTGTTTTTTTAATTTTAGATGTTTGGAGGCACTTTGTTTATTTTTATCTTGAGGATGACTAGCTTTCCCAAGGCTCACTGCCTCGAGCTGTCTTTCAGTCTGGGAGACTCGGTCTTAGGAGTCACCTGACGCCAGCAGATATTCGATGCACCCAGTTGTGGCATACACCGCAGCTTTATTGCCTTTTCTGGTTGTAATTTAAGAGAGACCTCAAATCTGTTGAATCAGATACCCAGGGGCAACTTGGAAAGGAAGAGGCTCACTGGGTTTATTGCGCTCGCTGGCAAGAGGGCAGAATGACGGAGCGTAGCCAGGATACACAAAAGGCAACATTTTTATATGGGGATCGGCAATTTAATTTGTCTTTGTATTTTATGAATTACATGCAGAGATGTATTGCAGGGAAATACATGGGCATTTTTGAAAGTAATTAATTAAGCATGCAATTTATATGAAAACAATTTACTGCAGGACATTATCGGGGCACCCAAAATGCACATGCAATTTCCTTGCCTTCTAATTTGTGGACATAATTTATTTTGATTGCACAATTAGTAAAGGAGACCTTTATTAATTTCAGTGCAAGTCTAAAGAACCAAGACAAATTTAGCAGTGAAAGAGTTTGCCTTAATGGAAAGAGGAAGGCGTGGCCTTAAGCTCTTGTCTTGTGAATAAGCTTTCTGAATCCAAAGCCATGAATTTATATCTATTTCTGCTCCAGACTGTCTTCAGCAGGGCACTTCACCACTCTGAGCTTTAGCTTTTTCTTTCATAAAATGGAACTGAAAAAAAAACTCCCTGATGGATTGGCATTTAATGACAGGTTTGCAGAGCCTGTCATGGTTGGGTTTGTCCCTCAGTCACAGCAGCCTGCCCCACGCCTGGCCTCGCTCGGCAGCCGCATCCCTCCCCAGGTCTCCCCTTCAAGGTAAGTGCAATCCCATCACGTGCAGCAGGTCACCGCAGTGCCCTTACCAACTGACTCTACAACAGAAAAAGCAGACAATGGCCTGAAACAGATTGTTGTTTTATGAGAAGCAAACTGCCAGGGTGGAAATGGAGCCCAAGACCCCATTAGCCTGATCCTATATCACACCAATAAATTAGTCCAAATCATCAAAATTTCACTAGCTATTTTTAAATCATAAAACTCCCAAAGGAGTAGGTAGGTGTTCTTTTTAAAGGAGTTGGGAAGAACTATCAAAATACTGGGTTGGCCAAAAAGTACCATTGATGGTATGGAAAAATCCAAACAAACTTTTTGGCCAACCTAGTAGTGACAGAAAAGTCTTTGGAGGTCTGCCAGCAGCATGAAGAAAGCACTTATTGGCCCCTGACCCCACCGCTTTCCCCCACACCCACTGAGCACTGAAAAGAAGCAACAGATGACAAAAACCAAAATGCTCGTGATAACGTGCTAGACTCCCATTACAGCCCCATAAAGTAGGTCTGTTTGTTCCCATTTTGCAGATGGGACTCAGAAAGGTTTAGCGGGGCTCCAAAAGTTAGGTGGAATCCAGTCCAATTGCCTCCAGAGTCTGTGTTCTTTTCACTGGAGCTGTGGGCTCCCCAAGGAGTGCAGACATGGGGACCAGGTAATGCTGCCCCTTCTGTGAGCCTTCCCTCTGGCTGCTGAGCCTGAAAACAGCATTTTAGGCACTTTCCAAATTTCAAGTGGTACTTAGCTTGTGTGTGCTGAAAATCACCACTTCCACTGTGGCCTATAACCTTTCCTTGGCTTTTGATAAACCACTACCTTCAATTTCAATAGCACTCAATTGTTTTCTAAGCACACTTATAGTAGTTATTTATATATGTAACTTGAACTTTACCAGAGTGGGCTGACAACATAACATTTTTCTCTCACATACAAATTACAGTGCCACTGAATCTCCACAGACCCAGATTAGCAGAAAATCTAAGCTTTCTATACTCATATAAAGAAGCTCCCTCCTAGGCATTGATTAGAATTCCCAAGTATGCTTACTCAGTGCACAGATTCAGTCTGGATTTTCTCACTTTAAGGGTAAAGTCGATGATACTAAAAAGCCAAAGAAATGTCCTGATCACTGCCAATGTTGATGATGTTACCAAATCCAGAGGTGCTACTGGGAAAAAAAAAGCTTTGCTCACTGGAACAAGCACTAGAAAATCCTAGGAATTGGAAGCACTGCCCATCTGCTTCCATTGTTGCTGCTGTTACTTGGACACTATGTCATCACTCAAATGAAGGAGATTCCCACAGCTGGTGGCTCCACTGCCATCCCGTTCCTTAAACCCAACTGCCAGGTTTAATCACAGATGTCCCCACCCAAACCCAACCTAGAGTTATAATTGTTGTTATGTTCCTAGCTCTTTGTATTCACGCATGTTTTTCCCAGCAGAGACCACATCCTGGGGCGGTTTCGAGCATCAGCCAAGGACTGTATGGAGTTCAGGCACCCACAGCCTTGGCTTTGGTGCTGACCTGGGGTCACTCATTCACACTCCTTCCCCTCCCTCACAGTGACTTCCTCTCAGAGTTCCTGCCAGCCTCTATGGAGCTCTGAGCTAGATGGGCTTTGCTCTGGTCCATCAGAACTTCAAAGTCTCCTTGCATACTTTGTAAACTTGTGGGAAGACGCAGAGTAAAGTGGGATTTTGCAGGTATCTAAACACCTTAAAGGGGTCACTTGGTGGCCCTTTCCAAGAACAAGTGAGTCTGCCTACAAGTGAAGACATTTTCTAACTGAAAGAAGACTTCTTAGCATTCCAAAAATGATGCTCATGAAGTTATTTAAAAGTCAGTGAGTCCTGTCTGCCTGGGCACTCTATAAATAAGCTTTCTCCCTCTCTCTCTAAGGTTATTCCAAGCATACATTCATGAGGATATGAGAGATATGCACGTACAGTTCTCTTGAGATGGTGAAGGTATAACATAAATGATTATCCCAATGACAGAAATGATATCACATGCAATTCACTCACTGCCTACTGTGACACTCTACTAGCTGCTTTGTTTATGGGTATCTTTTTAATCATCAGAATAACCTTACAAGGTAGATACTGCCATCATTCTTGCATAACAGATGAGAAAACTTGAGCTCAAGGAGGTTAAGTGACAAACTAGCAAACAGCAGAGCTGGGATCTGAACCCACATCTAGCAGATTCAAAAATCTGTTTTCAGGACTACCCTGGTGGTCCAGTGGCTAAGACTCTGTGCACCAAACATGGGGGACCTGAGTTCAAGCCCTGGTCAGGGAACTAGATCCCATATCCACAACTAATATTGAAGATCCTGAGTGCTGCAACTAAGGCCCCAAGCAGCCAAATAAGTAAGAATACATTTTTAAAAATTCATTTTCATAACCATTTGTGAACTGAGTTAGAAACAACCAATTTGGATAAAACCTCTGTTGCACCCTTAGATCTAACAATTACCAGCTTTGGCAAAATACACTTTCAGCAATCAACAATTTATTAACATGTAAATGTAACTAATAACTATCACCATCCAGGGTTTTGTGAGAAAAAAAGTGCAATAATGTGAAAAGAACTTCATAAATTACAAAACATGTGAAACATAAGTTATATTTTAAATTTGTAAACTGGGCAGCAACATGATGAAAAAAGACCCTAGAAATCTTGATGACAGTGGCTGCTGTCACTTTGATTATAAGGATTGCCTTCATGTCCTGACAGCTCAGTGAGATAATAAGATGCTTCCAACATACCTGAAACATTATGGTGGACATCTGTTGCTTGTGGCTGCCAAAATCTTTTGATAATTCTCTACATTGAGAATTTCACCTCCTCAGCAAAGAAGTAAAATGAAACAAACAACAGCAGCAAAACCTGTTTCCTAACCTCCTCTGCTGTTAGAGGACAGACATATAGTTTAGGTCCCACCACACAGACCCACCCACGTGAGACAGCCTCTGAGCAGGTATATGACAGGGAGCGTGGAGGATGTCATGTCTGTTTTGCTGGTGAATTTCTGGAGTTTCTGTTGGTACTGGAAGCTTTTTGGCCTGGCAGAAACAACATGGTTTTGGAGTGAGGAAGTGACAAAAGGACTCTGACTACAGCAGACAAGCCAGGCTCTGGCATCGGGGGTGGCATCAGCCCCTCCCTGGGCCAGTTCTGCAGTGTGGCTCTTAAGAGCAAGCTGAGCTGAGATACTGTTCTCTCAGCCCTCCAGTGATCCTCTGGATCCTCTACATCTCTACATAACTTCAGTTCTGCTGAAACTTGCTAAAGAGGATTGTGTGTCTGAGAACTGTAACCAAAGCAGCACGTACTTCTCCCCTAGCAGTTATGCAAGGGAACAGTGACTGTTTGGAGAAGACTGACACAGACTGCACATGGTGGTCCAGTAGCTAAGACTCCATGCTCCCAAGACAGAGGGCCTAGGCTCAATCCCTTGTCAGGGAACTGGAGCCCACCTGCCACAACTAAGAGCTCACATGCCGCAACTAGAGACCCCGTAGGCAGCAGTGAAGATCAAAGTTTCTGCGTGTAGCAACCAAGACCTGGCACAGCCACAGAAATAAATAAAGGAATAAACATTTTTTAAAATATTTTTAAAAAATAGCACTGTATTAGTTTCCAATTATTGCTATAATAAATTACCACAAATTAATTAAAAAAAAAAAAAAAAAGGTCCTAGACAGCTGCTGCCTAAGGGAGTTCTCCAGGAGGCAATAAAATAGCAGACAATGACAACAAGGATGTTCCCTCAGGGCCCATCAATGCACAAATCAGCAACCCAGGCTGGTCCTTTTGCACCCTTTCTGTAATCTGTAAAATCATCTTCAAAGATAAGCAACATTACTACTCCTCCTCAGCTGAGAAACTGAAGCTCAGAAAGGTTAAGTGAATTGCGTAAGAACATACAGCCACTCAGCACAGAAATCAGTCTTCATTTGAAAAAGTCATTCTACTTCCAAAGCCCACCATTTTCCTCCATAACATTCTGGAACACAGTGTTGGACTCAGACCCAAGAATTTCCATATTCCTGGGGATCGGTCTTCCCACAGAGAAAAAGAAATCACCTACTTTAAGAGATTTACCCACAACTGGCTAATGACTACCCCTACCCAGAAAAAAAGAAAAACAGTTCTACATACATTTTAGTACCCATATAAGGCATTTTTTATGACCAGGCTTATTTAATCTGAAAAAACAAAGATTGATTTTTCTATTATTTGTTCTAGTGGTTTCATGTATTTATTAAACTGCAAACTATCCTAAGAGGCAGTTCTAAGTAATAAAAGTAAGTAGCACCTACTTAAGGACCAAAGGATTCAGATGTCAAAGAACTGTTGTTGCTGTTGCTAAACAATACCAATTTTGAGGTTTTATTTTTTTGTTTTAGTTTCAAGGAAAATGACACTGAAAAGGAGTCACTAAGTAAGAGATCCGAAAAAGAGACCCAGGAATACAATCAGCTCTCTCCCAGCAGCACCTGCTCCTGTGATGGGTATAGATTCCCCAAGACAGGGGTCTCCATTTTTATTGCCTTCATTTTGCAAGGAGGAAACAATACAACAAGAAAACTTGGCCCAGGTCAAATAAGATGTCTCAGGGAAATAAAACCAACCATTCTACAAGCACAATCATTTTGACAGGAGTTCTCAAACTAGGTCAGCCATTTCTTACAGTCTAAGAATCTGGACATTCAAGAATATTAGCATAAAAAAAGAGAGGGACAGGATGTATGCTGCATTAATACACTTTGTTTCCTTGCTTCTGCAATATCATCGATTATCAGATCCTCCCTTGGCTTATTAACAGCTTCTTAGATAAAAAGACACATTATTTCAAATGAGGATATTGCTTTTAAGATGGACCCACGTGTCTTGAAGATATAACATTAAAATAAAAAAGCTCTTATACTGTAGCCAAACAATATTTATTGAGAAAGTGTCATTTTCCATTTATTTCTTTGGAGTATTTAAGACTCTCTGGGTTACAAGTAACAATTTTAAGCATTAAACCAAAGGAGGATTTTATTATAAGGATATACAGATTGACTCCAAAAGCAAAAACACAGTCAGATCTTAATGAGAGACAGAAGCTAGCAACTGGAAAATTGGAGAATCTTAAAAAGAACCACCAGTGTATTTCTTGTCTCCCAGTTTTTCTGCATAGCTTCTCTATTCTTGTCTTCCTTTGAAGACAGGCCTCTTCCACCCATGTGGTAATATTTGACCACCAATTCAGAGCTAGTGGAGGTGATAGAATTCCAGTTGAGCTATTCCAAATCCTGAAAGATGATGCTGTGAAAGTGATGCACTCAATATGCCAGCAAATTTGGAAAACTCAGCAGTGGCCACAGGACTGGAAAAGGTCACTTTTCATTCCAATCCCAAAGAAAGGCAATGCCAAAGAATGCTCAAACTACCACACAGTTGCACTCATCTCACACGCTAGTAAAGTAATGCTCAAAATTCTCCAAGCCAGGCTTCAGCTATATGTGAACCATGAACTTCCTGATGTTCAAGCTGGTTTTAGAAAAGGCAGAGGAACCGGAGATCAAATTGCCAACATCCGCTGGATCATGGAAAAAGCAAGAGAGTTTCAGAAAAACATCTATTTCTGCTTTATTGACTATGCCAAAGCCTTTGGCTGTATGGATCACAATAAACTGTGGAAAATTCTAAAAGAGATGGGAATACCAGACTACCTGATCTGCCTCTTGAGACATCTGTATGCAGGTCAGGAAGCAACAGTTAGAACTGGACATGGAACAACAGACTGGTTCCAAATAGGAAAAGGAGTACGTCAAGGCTGTATATTGTCACCCTGCTTATTTAACTTATATGCAGAGCACATCATGAGAAATGCTGGACTGGAAGAAACACAGGCTGGAATCAAGATTGCCGGGGGAAATATCAATAACCTCAGATATGCAGATGACACCACCCTATGGCAGAAAGTGAAGAGGAACTCAAAAGCCTCTTGATGAAGGTAAAAGTGGAGAGTGAAAAAGTTAGCTTAAAGCTCAACATTCAGAAAACGAAGATCATGGCATCCGGTCCCATCACTTCATGGGAAATAGATGGGGAAACAGTGGAAACAGTGTCAGACTTTATTTTTCTTGGCTCCAAAATCACTGCAGATGGTGACTGCAGCCATGAAATTAAAAGACGCTTACTCCTTGGAAGGAAAGTTATGACCAACCTAGATAGCATATTCAAAAGCAGAGACATTACTTTGCCAACAAAGGTTCATCTAGTCAAGGCTATGGTTTTTCCTGTGGTCATGTATGGATGTGAGAGTTGGACTGTGAAGAAGGCTGAGAGCCAAAGAATTGATGCTTTTGAACTGTGGTGTTGGAGAAGACCCTTGGGAGTCCCTTGGACTACAAGGAGATCCAACCAGTCCATTCTGAAGGAGATCAGCCCTGGGATTTCTTTGGAAGGAATGATGCTAAAGCTGAAATTCCAGTACTTTGGCCACCTCATGCGAAGAGTTGACTCCTTGGAAAAGACTCTGATGCTGGGAGGGATTGGGGGCAAGAGGAGAAGGGGACGCCAGAGGATGAGATGGCTGGATGGCATCACTGACTCGATGGACGTGAGTCTGGGTGAACTCCAGGAGTTGGTGATGGACAGGGAGGCCTGGCGTGCTGCGATTCATGGGGTCGCAAAGAGTCAGACATGACTGAGCAACTGATCTGATCTGACCTGTTCTGATCAGAGTTTATTGGGATTCTCTGCTGGATCAAGACAGTAAAGAATCCACCTGTCAATGAAGGAGACCTGGGTTTGATCCCTGGGTCAGGAATATCCCCTGGAGAAGGAAATGGCAACCCACTCCAGTATTCTTGCCTGGGAAATTCCATTGACAGAGGAGACTGGCAGGCTATAGTCCATGATGTCACAAAGAATCAGACACAACTGAGCATCTAACACTTTTCAGAGTTTATTTCCCTAGGTTCAAATGCCCCTATTCCCAGACAGGTTTTGACTGTCCAACTTGAGTCCAGTGTCCTCTATGTCTTGAAGTGAGAGGAGTGGTGGAAGTTGGATCATGTGTGGAGCTACGATGCCAGGGACATACCCAGTGAATGCAAGGAAGCAAGAGAACAAAATTTTCAGGAAGGGGAGAGTGGCTCCCAGGTTGAGCAGTCCACCCTCCAAGGCCATCTCTGGAACCCATCCCCCACTTCAACTCTACGTTCAGAGCGGTTTTCTCTGCCCAGCAGTTTACACATCCCAGATAGACAGCTTGGGACACAAATACCGAGTTTAGGTGACCTCCTGAGGAAGGGCACCTGCTCACAGCGGCAGTCAGTCTCAGCCGCCTGTCTCAGCACACCGCCATGAATGAACGGTGCCATAGGTAAGACCACTCTCCATACAGTTTTGCTATTTCAGTGATTTATAAACCAGGACACAGAAGCTTTTGCCTTATTATTACAAGATTCTAAGATTTTGCCAATGAAGACTTGAGTGCCAGAATAGAATGTAAATGTAAAATCACAGCCTCCTAGTCAGTGGTCAGCAGTTGGCCCCACAACCAGCACTGCATGCATTTCAAAATCATCACCCAGTCTGACATCTATGTCATGTGATGGGGCACTCAGTTTGGAGTTTTCACTTTTGTGATCTTACCCAAAAACCCAAACTAATACAGGGTCTATGAAGACTTGCCATTGTAAACAGTCAGTAAAAATTACCTAATTTTAATGCCTAGCAGATTTTTGACATGTAATTTGTTTTATAATTTGGAGACTGTGTTTTCTGATACACCTGAGTAATTAATTTTATCATCCTAGAAACTTTTTTTCTTTTTTTGTTTTCCTTTGCTTTGGATGTTAAGATATCTGCAGGGATATTAATGATGTTGGGATCATGTTAGGAAGAAGTCAGGAGGTATTCATTCATCTTGAAAGACTCTTTCTCACTGACCTGATCCCACATGCCTGGCTTTCCCCAAAAGCAAGGACCAGAAGGGAGCAGCTGTTGCCTTAAGCTTCCCAGAAGTTCTCACTGCACCTAATCCTCCCTTCTGCACCAGAGAAGTCTCTCAACTGAAGAACTTTAATCTGTACTTGGACCTGTATGCTCTGCCTTAGAAAAGAGTCAGGGGAATTCTAGGGGCCCAGTGGTTGGGACTCTGCTTTCACTGACAAGGGCATAGGTTCAATATTTGGTCAGGGAACTAAAAGCCTGCAAGCTGCACAGTACAGGCAAAGAAAAAAGAAAAAGAAAAAAGAAAACGAAATAAAGGGGGAAAAAAAGAAAAGAAAATGCATCATGGCTTCCATGAGTCACGAACAGCCCCAACTTCTTCAACAGGGAAGCTTAAAATCTGTGATGTTAAGTGGGAGTTGGACCATAAAGAAGGTTGAGTGCCAAAGAATTGATGCTTTTAAACTGTGGTGCTGAAGAAGACTCTTGAGAGTCCCTTGGACAGCAAGATCAAATCAGTCAATCCTAAAGGAAACCAACCCTGAATAGTCATTAGAAGGACTGATGCTGAAGTTGAAGCTCCAATACTTTGGCCGCCTGATGTAAAGAGCCAACTCATTGGAAATGACCCTGATGCTGGGAAAGATTGAGGGCATAAGGAGAAGGGGCTGACAAAGGATGAGACGGTTGGATGGCATCATTGACTCAATAGACATGAGTTTGAGCAAACTCCAGGAAATAGTGAAGAACAGGGAAGCCTGGTGTGCTATAGTTCATGGGGGTCAAAAAGAGTCAGACACAACTGAGTGCCTGAACAACAACATATTTGCCCTTTGAACTGAAGTCCTTCTATGGATATTGGTGGTTACATTAACTACTGCTTGTGGAGAGGAAAAGGAGATATGATGGAGAGAGTCTGTAACATGAACACTCTCTATAACTAAAGTAACCAAAATGGGAACAGGGAAAACAGAAGAGAGTGACCAGTGGAGATTGAGTGATGAGATGATGTATACAGAGCCATCTTGGTCTGTGAAGAAAGAGCCAGATTTCTATAATAACCTCAAAGACAGTTTATTTCCCTTGCTGCATTTTTCTCCTTTAGGGTTGAGAGTCTTATGATCAATAGGTATACTTGCTTAGCTGATACCAAGATTTGAAAGGGTATGTATCACCAGGTACCTATTTCAAAAGTGGACTTAAAGAGCAGCATAGCCTTAGTGAATTTTCTAGAATGCATTGTTCAGAACTGGGCTCACATTGACTGAACTCTAAGTCTCATATCTGAAACCAGAATAGTCATCTATTTACTTACAGTGAAATAAAACATCAAGAGATCAATACATTCAGCCCACTGGTCCGGGTACTCTCTTCCTACAGGTACATTAACTACCCAGAGAACCAAGTTGTAACAATGAAGCAAGTTGGTAAACACAGACTCAAAACAAGGAAAGTTAGTTTTATGAAAGTGAAAGTGAAGTCGCTCAGTCGTGTCCGACTCTTTGCGACCCCATGGACTGTAGCCTACCAGGCTCCTCTGTCCCTGGGATTTTCCAGGCAATAGTACTGGAGTGGATTGCCATTTCCTTCTCCATAGTTTTATGAGGTGGATGCTTAATAGCATCAGATTGAAATTGCGGAATGTATCTCTTTCTGCAACAGGAAGATCATTAGAGCAGATATATCAAATCCTTGGGAGGGTGCTCACACTCTCAGGCACTGTCTCTCTCCCAAAATGGTTTTAACTATCCTCACACTTTGGCATAGACTTTCTTTTGATATGCTAATAGTTTCAGTAAGTTTTCTGTCTGGTTCTCTAGACAAAAGAGGCATTCTTTTTCTTCTAAAAAACAATCACAATGTGCTTGTTTTAAATGTTTAACTCTCAGAAAGCAATTTTTATTTTTGGAGTATTAGAGAAAATATTATGATAACTACAGAATTTAAAATGCTATCCATCAGTGATACTTTAGGCATTTAAGACCCTTGATGTTTCCCCCTTTCAGGCTTCTAATACTTGATGCTCTGCAGCCAAGGGTAAAGAAAAAAAAAACTAACATCACCATTCTGTTCCAAACCTTTGGGATGCAATACGTTCTGATGACCTCACATGCTTATTTGAGAATCCTTCAGTTTTTCCTGAAGTTCACAAGGAGTTGGTGGAATAACCAATTTGGGATAACTGAATGGGTGTCTATGTAAAAGGCAATTGCAATAGTAGAGATATGAATAAATTCTGTCCTGGAAATATAATGAATGAGAGTGGTATACCAATGATTGGAAAGGGAAAAACTCACAGTTTAAGAAGATCAAAAGGAAATAAAAGGATGAGAGAGGCAGAAGGTCCAAGAAGCCTCAACATTTATGCATTCAGTTTTCAAGCAACTCACATATTTGCATAGATGGATGGATGGATGGATAAACACACATAATCCTAAGGTATTTCCATACCAAAACTGAATGTTCATATTTCTTCTCCAAGTCACCTCTCAGCCAATGGTTACACTTCAGCAGCCTCACTACATTTGTATAAACAGCAGTATTTGGGCAATTATTTACATTTTTGTACTTTTCCTTATTATTTTGTAAATAAATGTTAAATAGCTGATACTAGCAATAAAATGCATAGGTCTCATTCAGGTGAAACGAAGAGGAAACTCATCAAGCATGCCAATAGCAGAAAATCATTAACCTGAATTGAATTTCTGCTGGCCATAAGCCAGTTGATTGTGTGTTCAGATGCAAAGAAAATAACCCAAGAAAGAACATCTAAATAATACTGGAAATGTAATACTGAAGATTATATACACAAGGAAAGATGTAACTAGCAAGTTTAAAGTTATTTTGCTCTTAATGACTAACATTTTCTTATAAGATTTGTCTGTTGTGCAACTTTCATATATTTCCATTTCTTGCACATTTTCAAATATACATTCAATCCAAAACATATTTTTCAGGCTTCTCTGAAAATGGAAAAACAAATTAGCTAAATACCTAGAGGCCTGACGATTACTTTTCTGTTAATAAGGGAAAAGCTGAGGTATGGGTGAACCATGTCAAACTTTGTGTTGCATCTTGCCAGCAGAGTCTGCCTACGATGAGGAAAGTGAAGGGAAAATTCCGTGGGAGAAGATATTTCCCCCTTAGCAACGGTGAGCTGATTGCGCTAATAAAGGTTATACACAGACTTTGCTATCACAGTAACCAGATTGCACTGTCTCTCTGGAGATGTTCTCACACCAGGAAACACAAGTCAAACAGTGAGCCTCTTCATAAGAGCTAGTCTCCTAGCCATGTCTCACTGATTAATGAGTACCTTGGCATCAGAATCTGAAAGCTGAACGATAATGAGAGTAGAATTCCTAGAACCAGCATCACCATCTGTCTGAAGACCACTTTTACACTACCCCTACATTATGTACCCAAATCCCAAAATTAACACATTTCAAACTTTGTTCATTTAAGCAAAAGCATAGCATCATGATGAACAGCAGCAGTCATGATCAAAAGACAACTGCAGGACGCTAAGGTACACTGAAATGAGGCCAAATAGAATTTAGGTGCCCCCAGACCCCATCCAAGCTTCTGCTCTAGTTTGCATGATTCTTGAAAAGATAGAATTCTAATGTTAGATTTTATGTCACTTAGTGCAATGCAGTAGAGTTGTGTCACCTGTGTTATTATCACGTAGCATTTAAAGATGTTACAATACCAAGTGTTGGAGAAGATTTGGAAAAATGGGAGATCTTGTAAAATAACAAATGAAAATATAAATCAGTAGAAGCACAGGAGAGTAGTTTGACAGTATTTATCCAATGGAGTACCCTTAAGCAGCAAAAGCTAATGAACTATAGTTAAATCTATTACCATGTATGTATCTCAGATATTTAATGTTGAGTAAAGAAAGAAAACTGTATACAGCTATATATGACATCACTTATCTGAAGTTTAAGATAAGCAGAACATGGTATGCACTTGAAGATATATCCAGCATGTAATAAAGGTGGACAACTAATGAAGAGAAAAACAGAAGCTGACTTCAAGATGGTGTTTATCCTGGGAGAGAAAAGGAGAGAAATGAGAGTTGCAGAGGGGTCGAAAAGAAGTTTCAGCTGATTGTGTGATATTTTATTTCTTAAGAAAGAAAAATCTTAAGTAAATACGGCAAAATGTTAAGATTTGTTTAAACTGGGTGATGGCAGATTGAGAACACACAGTTACGCTCGTTCCCTCACAAACCCCACTAAAATGATAATACGTGTATTTTTAAGGCATAAAAGCTAAAAGGAGAAAGAGAAAAGGAAAGGAGACAACAGCAACACATTTTGGAAGCTGGGAAGCAGATGGGATTTCTGACTTCAAAGAACTGAGAAAAGGGAATCCTACACTGACAGTGGGGAAGCAGAAAAACAACTCGATTTTCTCTGCGGGCTCCCTGAGAAGTTCAGAAGCCAGCAATACAAAGTGCTGAAAGTGCAGGTGAAAGTGAAGCTAAAACAGGATGGCGGGTTGAAAATCTGTTTTAAAGTCAGTTAGACCCTCAAATTCCTGTCCCCCTCTGAGCAGCCTGGTGCCTGCCTTTCTCACCTTACTGGAAAACTGGAGGCAGATTCCCTAGGAAGGCACTCCAGCTGGGAAACATCCAGAATAGGAGGACTCATGCTGAAGACAATAATGAGAGAATTGTTATTGGTTGAATCATGACACCCACAGTTTTCTTCCCTCGCTTGATTCCTAGAACAACAATAGTAAGTCTATTGTTGTTCAGGCAAGACACTGAAAGAATTTTCTCTGGAGAATGGGACTATCCCAAGAGATGATTGGTTGGTTGGTTCTTACTACACTTTTAAATGTAAAATCTATTCTCAGGTCGTGGGCCACCAAAAATAGAGGACAGCCATGTAGTTTATTGACTACAGTCTACTCAACAGCAACACTGGCAACCAGGTGACAAAAGGAGCAATGCATTCAAAAGTCTAAGGGAAAATTACTTCTGAACCAGAACTCAACCCTAGGCAAAACTATTAAAATAAGCTATCAGGAGAAAGACATATTTAGTTATGCAGGCTCTCAAAAATGTTTCTAGGTACAACTTATTTTCTTGGGCTCCTAAATCACTGCAAATGGTGACTGCAGCTATGAAATTAAAAGACACTTGCTCCTTGGAAGAAAAGCTATGACCAACCTAGACAGCATATTAAAAAGCAGAGACATTACTTTGCCAACAAAGTCCATCTGCTGCTAAGTCACTTCAGTCGTGTCCAACTCTGTGCGATCCCATAGACGGCAGCCCCAGGCTCCCCCGTCCCTGGGATTTTCCAGGCAAGAACACTGGAGTGGGTTGCCATTGCCTTCTCCAATGCATGAAAGTGAAAAGTGAAAATGAAGTCGCTCAGTCGTGTCCGACCCTCAGCGACCCCATGGACTGCAGCCTTCCAGGCTCTTCCATCCATGGGATTTTCCAGGCAAGAGTACTGGAGTGGGGTGCCATTGCTTTCTCCGAAAGTCCATCTAGTCAAAGCTATGTTTTTTCCAGTAGTCATGTATGGATGTGAGAGTTGGACTATACAGAAAGCTGAGCACTGAAGAACTGATGCTTTTTAACTGTGGTGTTGGAGAAGACTCTTGAGAGTCCCTTGGACTGCAAGGAGATCCAACCAGTCCATCCTAAAGGAAATCAGTCCTGAACATTCATTGGAAGGACTGATGCTGAAGCTCCAATACTTTGGCCACCTGATGCAAAAAACTGACTCATTTGAAAAGACCCTGATGCTTGGACAGATTGAAGGCGGGAGGAGAAGGGAACGACAGAGGATGAGATGGTTGGATGGCACCACCAACTCAATGGACATAAGTTTGAGCAAGCTTTGGGAGTTGGTGATGGACAGGGAAGCCTGGCATGCTGCAGTCCATGAGGTCACAAAGAGTCAGACACAACTGAGTGACTGAACTAAACACTTTTTCAGGATACCACTGGATACAACAATTTTTCCCGGTGCCACCAAAAAAAAATTAGTAGAAATGAAATGTCATTGCAAAGTCTGGCATCAACCAGGATAAATATGAAGGAAATCCACAGTATGATAATGAAGACAGAGGTCAGGAGTGAATCTGTTCCAGATAAGAACATATTCAGGTCTCCAAATGAAATTTCTTCCAAAAACAGAATAAATAGAATGCCTAATACAACAATTGTGGTGTTGGAGAAGACTCTTGAGAGTCCCTTGGACTGCAAGGAGATCCAACCAGTCCATCCTAAAGGAAATCAGTCCTGAATATCATTGGAAGGACTGATGTTGAAACTGAAACTTCAATACTTTGGCCACCTACTGGGAAGAACTGACTCATTTGAAAAGACCCTCATGCTGGGAAAGATTGAAGGCAGGAGGAGAAGGGGACAACAGAGGATGAGATGGTTGGATGGCATCACTGTCTCAATGGGCATGAGTTTGAGTAAACTCTGAGAGTTGGTGATGGACAGGGAGGCCTGGCATGCTGCAGTCCATGGGATTGCAGAGTCGGAAATGACTGAGCAACTGAAGTGAATACAATAAAACATACAGAGTTTAAAATGACCTTATTTTGTACTCTACACCCTTTCTTTGTGACTGAGGGGAAAGCATATGTGCCTACAACTGTTGAGTATTTTACAATCTCACTTTAGGTCAAAAGAACAGTCACCGTGATCATTTGAGACCCAATCCTTCAGAGATTCTAAGCAGTCATTCTAGCTCCCTTTGCAGAAGAATCTCCTCAAGCCACCCACCATGTATGGGAAATCAGACAATTCAAGTGAGTGAAATGTTCTTGGTTGTTCCTTGTACTGGTTAAAACCCTGGGCTATTCATGATGGAAAGACATTTTGCAAATAATCAACCTCACCTCATTCCCTTTACTAATACTCCTTCACACTTCTTAGAGGGAATGCTAAACTTACGCACTACATTTACTAAAAAAAATAATCACGTTAAATCATCTCCTACATCCCCCATTCTTAAAAAGAATTAGTTTGTTGTTGAGGTTTTCCTAAGAAATCAGTTCAGTTCAGTCGCTCAGTCATGTCCAACTCTTTGTGACCCCATGGACTGCAGCATGCCAGGCCTCCCTGTCCATCGCCAACTCCTTGTCCATCACCAACTCTTCCTAAGAATAGGATAGGTTATTTAGGTCCTTAGCCCAAGTAATATTTTCCTAATCTTCCCCACAACAGTCAAGGATTTTTATGAGATATTCTAAAAATAAGCTGTTTCTCTGCTAAAGTGAAGCTCATCCTAAACTCCTGATTTCTTCAATACCGCTTCATGCATTAACATTCCTTGGGTCCACCACAGCATCCTCCTGAAAAACTATAAAACAATTCAACAAATATCTCACTTTCTGCCTCCAGCTCCCTCTGCTGGACCTAAAAAGTCACAGAATTTCTTTGCTCCTCTTTTCTCTCAATTCACCTGTGTTTCATTGTTCCCTTCCTTTTCCTCCTCATTCTGCCCTTCCTTTTTTCCATTTTAACTCAGTTTTTTGACTTGTCCTTCTCTTGCCTCTCCTTCAAGGTTCCCTTCCCATGAGCTGGTTCAGGGTTAATAATCTACTCCTCCCAATCTGTCCCTGTGATTTTCCTTTCCTTGCTATAATCTGTAAAGCTTGATAAATTCTTCACTTTCTCTTTCACCTCCCCATCCCTTACTTTTCTTTTCCCCTTCTTCAATATTTACTCAGTCAACTGTAATGGACTCTACAGCAATTAATTCTCCTCCTCTATGAGTCTGTCTAGAAGAGATTACTCACTCATGGGTAAAGTCTCTCAGCCATCATGACAAACCAATATTGTTATTATCATCACACAATTTTAGAGACAAGGAAATTAAATCACAGAGAGGCTAAATAACGTTTCCAAGCTCATAAGCTAGCAAGAGCCAAGATGCAAGCCTAAATCTATCTAACTCCGAAACTCACGATCATTCAGCTACACCATGATGCTTCTGCATGAAACAGTGCCTTGGCCTCTTTGTGGTTTAACAATATCGCTTGTAACTAATCTTCAGAGGATTTTGGTTTAAGATGCATCAATTTCAAAAGCACATGCATATCCCTAGAATAATAAGCAGAGGTTTTCTGCAGGATATTAAAAATATGTTAGGGGATATCATGTTGTATTCCTTGAGGTAAAGAACATAATTATACACACACCCAAGTAAAGAACTAGAAATTTACCTGTTGACTTTTTCATGTCCATATGGAAACCTATTAAAGTTCTTGTAAATTACTATGTGGAAGTAAATAAATAAATATTTGTCTTAAGAAAGGGACATACTTTAAACAATAAAAGAGATTCAATTCAGAAACTGAGAATTTTTAACCAACAAAAATAATTTGGAGATATTTACCCAGGAAAGGTGAAGGAAGGAGTTTCTTATAATCTAAGAAATTTGACCACAGTGTGGCCATGGACAGTGAGACCAGGAGCATAGATGAAGTGAACAAGGAGAATATCAACATGGCTCCAAGGGAGGCATACTATTATCACACAGAGCAGGAAAGGCCATTCATACAGACAGAGCTGAGTCAGCTGAGAAGGGGAAAGTTCTCTCCCAATAAACACAATCAGACAGAGGGAGGAAGCCCGCAGAGGGAGGATGAGAACCCATGAAGGTGATAAAATGCTCAGTTGCCCAAGAAATGGACTCTCCCAATGACAATTTTATCCAAGATTCAGGGAAATTCACAACAGAAACTTGTGAGAGTCTCTGGCTTGAAAGGAATTCCATAAGAAAAGGTGTAATAAAATCAGTTTTAAATTAAAAAAAAGAACTTTAGAGATTATCTCATTCAATTCTCTCAGTTTATAAATCACATGCTATATTGTCAGAGGATCTAGAGAAAATTAAAATCTTAATTGAATAAAGAGCGAATTACTATACAAAAGTTATTTTCATCATCACTGTTATCTTGTAATCTTCATTTGACCGTGAACTACAAAGGGCAAGAGTTAGTGTCCCAGTGCTGCTAGTAATAGAAAAAATGGCTTAAAGAGGTTAAATAAACTATGCACATCAGCCTGTGTTAGAGAAATGAAACTGTTACCTGAATAGAAGCTTTCTTATTTCTAGCTGTTGTATTTTGATACATTTTTCTTTTCAGGGTAATTATGAGTTAAAAAAAAAAGTTTGATGAGAAGTGAAAACTGAAAGATTTTAGCTAAAACAGAGAAACCAAAACCAGTGTCCTTTTTAAAGGGGATCAAATAGAATAATCAGATACTATCTTTAAGTTTATAAGTCTAATTTTAAAAGGATTAAGCTACTTTCCTGGGAAATTACTTTCTCTGAGAAGCTTCTTTCCCTCCAACTGCTTTTTATTTATTTATTGCCTGAAGAGTTTAAATAAAGATAATAAATTGCATGATCAATAGAAACAACAAAGTTGCTTTGCTTAAAGCTGATAACACAGCATATAGATTTTCCATGAATAATTGAAAAGGTCCGACAAAGAGGTTTAAACTCCAGTCTCAGCCCTTGCTTACAGAGCTAATTCCTAAGTCTCTGCATGGAAAGAAATCAAACCCATCCAAGTCAACCACCGCCACAGCCAGGAGGGCTTATTTATTGCCTGCTGAGGGGGATCCACGTGGCAGTAAGTGCACAGGAAGAAGGCAGCAGCTCACAGCTGCCTGAAGTGATCCATAAGCCTAAGGGGGTGAGAGTCTGGCAGTTGTTCCTTAACCAAGATCCAGAGCTAAAGACATAAATGTGTAAAGCCAGGCAATTTTTTGTTGATGCAAATTACAATCACTGCATCACCCTCAACCCTGCTGTTCTTCAGGGAGCATCAGGCAGTTTTCTCTAAGGTAGGCTTTGAGGGATATTTTTTGTTTGCTATTATTTGTTTCATACTTATTATTGTGGTAAAAACACTGAACATGAGCTCTACTCTCTTAACAAATTAAGTGCACAATACAGTATACTTAGCTATAGTTACTATATTGTGCAGATCTCTAGAATTTACTCAGCTTGCATAATTAAACTTTAGACCTATTGAAAAACACCTCCCCAATTCTCCCACCCACCAGCTCCTGGCAACCACCATTCAGTTCCGTTTCTAAGCATTTAACTATTTTAGACACCTGGGATAAGTAGACTCAAGCAGTATTTGTCCTTCTGTGAATAGCTTATTTCAGGTAGCTTTCATCCACCAGTAGATGCATGGAAGAAAAAAATGTGGTTTATACATGCAATGGAGTGTTATTCAGCTTTAAAAAGAGAAGGAAATCCTACCTTATGCAACCACATGCATGACCCTGGAGGATATTATGCTAGGTGAAAGATGAACTTCCAGATTAGGAATACATCTCATATGCTCACTGCATCAGCACTGAGCCTAGAGAAAGTTTCTCTATGTACATGGCTTGAAACCCCCAAGACTGTGACAGAAAAAGTTTATAAGAACTCAAGGCTGTTATATCTCAGTATATGGTTCAAGTTGCCAAAATGTGGTCATTTTGGTGACCACAGTCCAGGCCTTCTCCCCAAAAGGAGCAGAAAAAGCAACGAAAAGGTACGCATTCTAGTTCCAGTTCTGCCGAGGGCCAGGCTTGAGGAAGCTGCCTCTATTGTCCTAGCACCCAGCACAGTCTATGGCACATAGTAATGGTCAAAAAATATTTACTGAGCAAAGGAATGAATGAATTTAACCTCAAAGAATCTTCATTTCCTTACCAGGAAAAAGAAAAGTTAGAATCAATCCCTTCAAAAATCTCTATCTCTGAGATTTTAAAATACCAATAGCACTACATTTTTAGGCCAATTTTCAGGATAGTTTAGTTACATTGAGTTCCGCTGCTGACAGACCAACCTTTACATGGGTTAACAATTACTTAAAGGCTCAGCAGAGTGAACAAAAGCAAGAAGATTTTAGAGATGAACCAAACTTGAAAGAAGAGACAAAGAGTGAATTTTCCAGTTTTGGCGGGTGGGGGGGGGGGGGGGTTAGCTTTATACTGAGGGCAGATCACAGGATGGCACACAGAGAACAAAACTCCAACAGGAAACCTTCCATCATTCTATACAAAATAATCAGAAGACGTAGTCAGGGGCACCACAACCATAAGAAAGTGAAGAGCTATCTCAGAAAGAAAACAGGTGACCTCTCAACCTCTCAATATTTGGGCAGCTTGCAGTTAAGGCCAGAAGAACTGAATTGAGATTTAAGCTACTACAAATGCAAGAAAAAGAGTCTGCCATTTGAGCCTACTAAAATAACAATAATATTCTTTGGAAGAATGTAACAGAATCCAGAATTTCTATAATATTCCAAAATTTCCAATATATGATCTATAACTACCCAGCAGGAACCAGGAAAAAAAAAAAAAAAACAAGAAAGTGTGATCTACATTTATGAGAAAAGACAATTAGCAGAGGCCAACACCAAGATGATTCAATGTTAAAATTAAAAGGCAAAGACTTTAATGCAGTAATTATAACTGTTATTAAGTAAAGGAAAGCATTGAAATTACTGAAATATACAATATCTGAAATTAAAATATCAATGGATGGACATATTTGCAGAATAGAGATGATGATGAAAAGGATCAGTGAACATAAATAAACAAAAATTATCCAGTATGGAAAACAAAAGAGAAATAAGGTTGAAAAAATTTAAACAAATTGTTAAGGATGTATGAAAGAGTATCAGAAAAAGAAGACCCACTTTGAAAGGTGAGAGAAAATACTTATAGGTCAGAAAATGTATTTGAAGAAATAGCTAAAATCTGCCCAAATCTGGCAAAGAGTTACATATACAGATTGAAGAACATTAATGAACTCCACATTGGATAAATGCAAAGAAAGCCATGCCTAGGTACACAATTTTCCTATTAATTTCTTTAAAATACATATGACTTTCAATTTTTCACCATTGAGGACAATGTTTGCTGTGGGTTTGTCATATATAGCTTTTATTGAGCCAAAGCAATCTTGAGAAAGAAGAATGGAACTGGAGGAATCAACCTACCTGACTTCAGGCTCTACTACAAAGCCACAATTATTAAGACAGTATGGTACTGGCACAAAGACAGAAATATAGATCAATGGAACAAAATAGAAAGCCCAGAGATAAATCCACGCACATATGGACACCTTATCTTTGACAAAGGAGGCAAGAATATACAATGGATTAAAGACAATCTCTTTAACAAGTGGTGCTGGGAAAACTGGTCAACCACTTGTAAAAGAATGAAACTAGAACACTTTCTAACACCATACACAAAAATACACTCAAAATGGATTAAAGATCTAAATGTAAGACCAGAAACTATAAAACTCCTAGAGGAGAACATAGGCAAAACACTCTCTGACATACATCACAGCAGGATCCTCTATGACCCACCTCCCAGAATATTGGAAATAAAAGCAAAAATAAACAAATGGGACCTAATTAACCTTAAAAGCTTCTGCACATCAAAGGAAACTATTAGCAAGGTGAAAAGACAGCCTTCAGAATGGGAGAAAATAACAGCAAATGAAGCAACTGACAAACAACTAATCTCAAAAATATACAAGCAACTCCTCCAGCTAAACTCCAGAAAAATAAATGACCCAATCAAAAAATGGGCCAAAGAACTAAACAGACATTTCTCCAAAGAAGACATACAGATGGCTAACAAGCACATGAAAAGATGCTCAACATCACTCATTATCAGAGAAATGCAAATCAAAACCACTATGAGGTACCATTTCACACCAGTCAGAATGGCTGCGATCCAAAAGTCTACAAATAATAAATGTTGGAGAGGGTGTGGAGAAAAGGGAACACTCTTACACTATTGGTGGGAATGCAAACTAGTACAGCCACTATGGAGAACAGTGTGGAGATTCCTTCAAAAACTGGAAATAGAACTGCCTTATGACCCAGCAATCCCACTGCTGGGCATACACACCAAGGATACCAGAAGGGAAAGAGACACGTGTACCCCAGTGTTCATCGCAGCACTGTTTATAATAGCCAGGACATGGAAGCAACCTAGATGTCCATCAGCAGATGAATGGATAAGAAAGCTGTGGTACATATACACAATGGAGTATTACTCAGCCATTAAAAAGAATACATTTGAATCAGTTCTAATGAGATGGATGAAACTGGAGCTTATTATACAGAGTGAAGTAAGCCAGAAGGAAAAACACCAATACAGTATACTAACGCATATATATGGAATTTAGAAAGATGGTAACAATAACCCTGTGTATGAGACAGCAAAAGAGACACTGATGTATAGAACAGTCTTATGGACTCTGTGGGAGAGGGAGAGGGTGGGAAGATTTGGGAGGATGACATTGAAACATGTAAAATACCATGTAAGAAACGAGTTGCCAGTCCAGGTTCGATGCACGATACTGGATGCTTGGGGCTAGTGCAGTGGGACAACCCAGAGGGATGGTATGGGGAGGGAGGAGGGAGGAGGGTTCAGGATGGGGAACACATGTATACCTGTGGCGGATTCATTTTGATATTTGGCAAAACTAATACAATTATGTAAAGTTTAAAAATAAAATAAAATTTAAAAAAATAAATTGTCTGACAACTTTGAAAAAAAAATACATATGACTGAAGCAAAAAGAAACACAGTATTATTTTGTTGTGCTTAAAATATACATTCTGATACATTCTACCACCATCAGTTCAGTTCAGTTGGTGAGTCCTGTCCACTCTTTGCAACCCCACAGATTGCAGCAGGCTTCCCTGTCCATCACCAACTCCCAAAGCTTTCTCAAACTCACATCCATCCAGTCTGTGATGCCATCCAACCATCTCATCCTCTGTCATCCCCTTCTCCTCTCACCTTCAATCTTTCCAAGCATCAGGGTCTTTTCTAAGGAGTCAGTCCTTCACATCAGGTGGCCAAAGGATTGGAGTTTCAGCTTCAGCATCTGTCCTTCCAATGAATATTCAGGACTGATTTCCTTTAAGATGGACTGGTTGCATCTCTTTACAGTCCAAGGGAGTCTCAAGAGTCTTCTCCAATATCACAGTTCAAAAGCATCAATTCTTCAGCCTTCAGCTTTCTTTATAGTCCCACTCTCACATTCATACATGACTACTAGAAAAACCATAGCTTTGACTAGATGGACCTTTGTTGGCAAAGTAATGTCTCTGTTTTTTAACATGCTGTCTAGGTTGGTCATAGCTTTTCTTCCAAGGAGAAAGCATCTTTTAATTTCATGGCTGCAGTCACCATCTGCAGTGATTTTGGAGCCCAGGAAAATCAAGTCTGTCATTGCTTCTATTGTTTTCCCATCTATTTGACATGAAGTGATGGGACTAGATACTATGATCTTCATTTTCTGAATGTTGAGTTTGAAGTCAACTTTTTCACTCTCTTTTTCACTTTCATCAAGAGGCTCTTTAGTTCTTCTTCACTTTCTGTCAAAAGGGTGGTGTCATCTGTGTATCTGAGGTTATTGATATTTCTCCTGGCAATCTCGATTCCAGCTTGTGCTTCACCCAGCCCAGCATTTCACATGATGTACTCTGCATATAGGTTCAATAAGCAGGGTGACAATATACAACCTTGACATACTCCTTTCTGCCATTATGTATGGCAATAAAGCCTAAAGAATGATGTAAGTGAATAAATGGACTAACAGTGTTCAAGTTTTCTGCATTTTATATAAAATGGTACAATATTAATTTGAATGATGATTTCACTCTAATGACAGAAAGTAAAGAAGAACTCAAAAGCCTCTTGATGAGGGTGAAGGAAGAGAGTGAAAACCTAGCTTAAAACTCAATATTAAAAAAACTAAGATCATAGCATCTGATCCCATCACTTCATGGCAAATAGAAGGGGAAAAGGTGGAAGCAGTGACAGATTTCCTCCCTTTGGGCTCTAAAATCACTGCTGATGGTGACTGCAGCCATGAAATCAGAAGACTATTGCTTCTTGGCAGGAAAGCTATGACAAACCTAGACTGTGTGTTAAAAACCAAAGACATCACTTTGCCAACAAAGGTCCATATAGTCACGGCTATGGTCTTTTCCAGTAGTCGTGTACAGATGTGAGAGCTGGACCATAAAGAAGACAGAGCACTGAAGAATTGATGCTTTTGAACTGTGGTGCTGGAGACTCCTGAGACTCCCTTGGACAGCAAGGAAATCAAACCAGTCAATCTTAAAGGAAATCAACCCTGAATAATCTTTGGAAGGACTGATGTTTAAGCTGAAGCTCCAATACTTTGGCCACCAGACACAAAGAGCCAACTCATTGGAAAAGACCCTCATGCTGGGAAAGACTGAAGGCAGAAGGAGAAGAGGATGACAGAGGAATAGATGGTTGGATAGCATCACCGATTCAATGGACAAGAATTTAGGCAAACTCCAGGAAATGATGAGGGACAGGGAAGGCTGGTGTGATGCAATCCATGGGGTCATGAAGAGTCAGACACAACTTGGCAAATGAACAACAATTCATTTTCCAGAGATGGTAAAGAATCTGCCTGCAATGAGGGAGACCTGGGTTTGATCACTGGGTTGGGAAGACATCCTGGAGAAGGAAATGGCAATCCATTCCAGCCTGGAGAATTCCATGGACAGAGGTGGCTGGCAGGCTACAGTCTATGGGGTAGCAGAGTCAGACACAACTGAATGACTAACTGTCAAATCAACTCATGAAACTTCAAGAATATGTACTGTAACTTATAGACCAATCACTAAAAAATAACTCAAGGAGGTATATTTTTAAAAGCCAATGAAAACTTAAAATATGTCTAAAAATATTCAAATAATCCAAAAGAAGAAATGAAGAGGGAAACAACCAACAATATAGGGACAAAAAGAAAACCAACAATAAAACAGTAGACCTAATCCAACAATATCATTCATTATATTAAATGTTTTAACTGATAAGGCAAAGCTTATCAAAATGGATAAAAAAGAAAAACCAGCTATATGGTGTCTATAAGACACACACTATGATATATATAATAGAATACTAATTAACCATAAAAAATAATGAAATTTTGCCATTTGAAGCAACATGGATGGGCTTGGAAGTTTATTATGCTAAATGAAATAAGTCAGAGAAAGACAAACACTGTAACATATCACATATATGTAAAATCTAAAAAATACAACAAACTAATGAATACAAAATAAAAGAAGCAGAGTCAAAGATAGAGGAAACTAGTGATTACTAGTGAGGAGCCCAGGAGGGAAAGATAGGGTTAGAGGATTAAGAGGTACAAACTATTAGGCACAAAATAAGCTATATGGATATAGTGTACATGGGGAATACAGCAAATATTGTACAATAATTATAAATGGATTATCAGTTCAGTTCAGTTCAGTCACAGTCATGTCCGACTCTTTGCACTCCATGAATTGCAGCACACCAGGCCTCCCTGTCCATCACCAATTCCTGGAGTTCACTAAGACTCACATCCATCGAGTCAGTGATGCCATCCAGCCATCTCATCCTCTGTCGTCCCCTTCTCCTGCCCCCAATCCCTCCCAGCATCACAGTCTTTTCCAATGAGTCAACTCTTCGCATGAGGTGGCCAAAGCACTGGAGTTTCAACTTCAATATCATTCCCTCCATAGAAATCCCAGGGCTGATCTCCTTCAGAATGGACTGGTTGGATCTCCTCGCAGTCCAAGGGACTCTCAAGAGTCTTCTCCAACACCACAGTTCAAAAGCATCAATTCTTCTGCGCTCAGCTTTCTTCACAGTCCAACTCTCACATCCATACATGACCACAGGAAAAACCATAGCCTTGACTAGATGAACCTTTGTTGGCAAAGTAATGTCTCTGCTTTTGAATATGCTATCTAGGTTGGTCATAACTTTCCTTCCAAGGAGAGGTCTTACAAATAGCTGTAAAAAGAAGAGAAGAGAAAAGAAAAGGAGCAAAGGAAAGATATAAGCATCTGAATGCAGAGTTCCAAAGAATAGCAAGAAGAGATAAGAAAGCCTTCCTCAGCGATCAATGCAAAGAAATAGAGGAAAACAACAGAACAAGAAAAACTACAGAGCTCTTCAAGAAAATTAGAGATACCAAGGGAACATTTCATGCAAAGATGGGCTCGATAAAGGACAGAAATGGTATGGACCTAACAGAAGCAGAAGATATTAAGAAGAGGTGACAAGAATACACAGAAGAACTATACAAAAAAGATCTTCACAACCCAGATAATCACGATGGTGTGATCACTCATCTAGAGCCAGACATCCTGGAATGTGAAGTCAAGTGGGCCGTAGGAAGCATCACTATCAACAAATCTAGTGGAGGTGATGGAATTCCAGTTGAGCTACTTCAAATCCTGAAAGATGATGCTGTGAAAGTGCTATGCTCAATATGCCAGCAAATTTGGAAAACTCAGCAGTGACCACAGGACTGGAAAAGGTCACTTTTCATTCCAATCCCAAAGAAAGGCAATGCCAAAGAATGCTCAAACTACTGCACAATTGCACTCATCTCACACGCTAGTAAAGTAATGCTCAAAATTCTCCAAGCCAGGCTTCAGCAATACATGAACCGTGAACTTCCTGATGTTCAAGCTGATTTTAGAAAAGGCAGAGGAACCAGAGATCAAATTGCCAACATCCGCTGGATCATGGAAAAAGCAAGAGAGCTCCAGAAAAACATCTATTTCTGCTTTATTGACTATGCCAAAGCCTTTGACTGTATGGATCACAATAAACTGTGGAAAATTCTGAAAGAGATGGGAATACCAGACCACCTGACCTGCCTCTTGAGAAACCCGTATGCAGGTCAGGAAGCAACAGTTAGAACTGGACAAGGAACAACAGCCTGGTTCCAAATAGGAAAAGGAGTACGTCAAGGCTATATATTGTCACCCTGCTTATTTAACTTCTATGCAGAGTACATCATGAGAAACGCTGGACTGGAAGAAACACAAGCTGGACTCAAGATTGCCAGGAGAAATATCAATAACCTCAGATATGCAGATGACACCACCCTATGGCAGAAAGTGAAGAGGAACTCAAAAGCCTCTTGATGAAAGTGAAAGTGGAGAGTGAAAAAGTGTGCTTAAAGCTCAACATTCAGAAAATGAAGATCATGGCATCCGGTCCCATCACTTCATGGGAAATAGATGGGGAAACAGTGGAAACAGTGTCAGACTTTATTTTTTTGGCTCCAAAATCACTGCAGATGGTGACTGCAGCCATGAAATTAAATGGAGTATAACCTGTAAAAATTGTGAATCACTATATTGTACACCTGTAACTTATATAATATGTATATCAACTATACTTCAGTTTTTTAAAAAGAATAAAAAAGAAAATAAAGACAAGCATGATATAAAGACAAAAATAGGTGAAAGTAAATGAATATAAATAATTGTGCCATATAAATAATAAGCAATAAAAGCTGGATAAAATAAATTTCAAGATAAAGTATTACAGCAATAAAATTGGATATTTCATAATAATAAGAGAGTTAAGTTCAGTTCAGTTGCTCAGTTGTGTCCAACTCTTTGTGACCCCATGAATGGCAGCATGCCAGGCCTCCCTGTCCATCACCAACACCCAGAGTTCACTCAAACTCATGTCCATCGAGTCAGTGATGCCATCCAGCCATCTCATCCTCTGTCACCCCCTTCTACTCCTGCCCCCAATCCCTCCCTGCATCAGAGTCTTTTCCAATGAGTCAACTCTTCGCATGAGGTGACCAAAGTACTAGAGTTTCAGCTTCAGCATCAGTCCTTCCAAAGAACACCCAAGACTGATCTCCTTTAAAATGGACTGGTTGGATCTCCTTGCAGAGACTCTTGAGAGTCTCCAAGGGACTCTCCAACACCACAGTTCAAAAGCATCAATTCTTTGGTGCTCAGCTTTCTTCACAGTCCAACTCGCACATCCATACATGACCACAGGAAAAACCATAGCCTTGACTAGATGGACCTTTGTTGGCAAAGTAATGTCTCTGCTTTTGAATATGCTATCTAGGTTGGTCATACTTTCCTTCCAAGGAGTAAGCGTCTTTTAATTTCATGGCTACAGTCACCATCTGCAGTGATTTTGGAGCCCCAAAAATAAAGTCTGACACTGTTTCCACTGTTTCCCCATCTATTTCCCATGAAGTGATGGGACCAGATGCCATGATCTTCGTTTTCTGAATGTTGAGCTTTAAGCCAACTTTTTCACTCTCCACTTTCTCTTTCATCAAGAGGCTTTTGAGTTCCTCTTCACTTTCTGCCATAAGGGTGGTGTCATCTGCACATCTGAGGTTATTGATATTTAATATATCCAAAAGTTATAACTAGTAACATGTATATACTTCATTAGACTTTCTAAATATACAAGGCAAAAATTAACAGAACTAAAGGAAGAAATAAATAATTCCACAATGATAATAAGAGCTTTTAAAACCTCTGAGTAATTGCTAAAATGAATAGACAAAAAAAAATCAATAAAAGCATATAAAATCAAAAAACAATACCAATCTGACCTAATTGATATTATAGATCCAATTAAAAATCACTTTGGTATTTGGTAGTCATATTATTTTCAAGTATGTATATTATATTCACCAAGATAGACAATATGCTAGATTGTGCAGCAGATTTCATTAAAGTGGATTTTTAAAATATATTATCTGAATGCAATGGAATTCAATTAGAAATCAATAAAATTGAAAGATCTTAGAAAAGCCCAAATACATAGAAATTAAACATAGCACTTTTAAGTAACCCATGAATCAAAGAAAAAACCATAATGCAGTAATGAAAATATAACATAAACATATGAAATGTAGCTGATGCAGTATGAGAGGAAAAATTACAGATTTAAATATATTTATTAGAAATCAGTAAGGCCTAAAATAATGAGGCTCCAACTCAAGAAACTAGAAAAAGAAGAGCAAAATAAATCCAATATAATAATAAAGATAATTGCAGAAATAAACTAAATAGAAATCATGCAAACAACAGAGTAAATTGACAAAGCCCAAAAGTTGTTTTCTAAAAGATAAAATTGATAAAGACATCACTAGACTAATCAAGAAAATGAGAACACTAATTGTGAAAATAAAGAAACTAAGATTATTAGTATAGTCACTATACTTATTAAAAGAGTATTTTTTAAAAATTATTATCAACTTTATGTCAGTAAATTTAACAACTTAGTTGAAGTCAACAAAATCATTGAAAAATACAACTTAACAACATGACACAAAATGAGACAAAAACATCTTGTACACTATAATAAATAAATTTAATTCTTCATATAAAACTTTCCTGCCAAGAAAACTCATATGACTTCTCTGGTAAATTCTGTCCAACATTCAAAGAAGAAGTAACACACTTCTACTAAAATCTTTCATAACACAGAAGAGGAAGAAGTAACTTACAAACTCATTTTCTGAGTCTAGCATATACTTATTATCACAATCTGAAAAAGACATCATTTAAAAATTTACATCCAGTATCCTTCATATGATAGCACTAGAGGTAAAGAACCTGCCTGCCAATGCAGGGAGACATAAAAGACACAGGTTCAATCCCTGGATCAAGAAGATCCCCTGGAGGAGGGCACAGCAACCCACTCTAGTATTCTTGTCTAGAGAAATCCATGGATGAAGGAGCCTGGAGGACTACAGTCCATAGAGTCGCACAGAGTTGAACATGACTGAAGCAACTTGGCTCGCACACACACATGCACCCCTCATATATAAAATCCTTAAAACAATTAACAAACTATGTAGTTCATGTATACAGAATCTCAAATAGTGTTTGTCCCAGGAACACATAGTTATTTAAACATTCAAAGAGCAATTCATCCCTGATGGTCCAGTGATTAAGATTTCACCTTTCAATGCAGAGTGTGGGTGTGATTCTTCATCAAGAACCCAAGATCCCACGTCTCATGGCCAAAAAGCCAAAACATAAAACAGAAGTGATATTATAACAAATTCAATAAAGACTTTCAAAAAATGGTTCATAAATAAACTTAAAAAAAAATAGAAAGCAATCAAGTTAATTTACCATACTAAAAGGATAAGGATAAAAACCATATGACTTTCAAAATAGGCAGTAAAAGTATATTATAATATTCAACATCTGAATGCAGAGTTCCAAAGAATAGCAAGAAGAGATAAGAAAGCCTTCCTCAGTGATCAATGCAAAGAAATAGAGGAAAACAACAGAATGGGAAAGACTAGGGATCTCTTCAAGAAAATCAGAGATACCAAAGGAACATTTCATGCAAAGATGGGCTCGATAAAGGACAGAAATGGTATGGACCTAACAGAAGCAGAAGATATTAAGAAGAGGTGGCAAGAAAACACAGAAGAACTGTACAAAAAAAATCTTCACGACCCAGATAATCATGATGGTGTGATCACTGACCTAGAGCCAGACATCCTGGAATGTGAAGTCAAGTGGGCCTTAGAAAGCATCACTACGAACAAAGCTAGTGGAGGTGATGGAACTCCAGTTGAGCTATTCCAAATCCTGAAAGATGATGCTGTGAAAGTGCTGTGCTCAATATGCCAGCAAATTTGGAAAACTCAGCAGTGGCCACAGGACTGGAAAAGGTCACTTTTCATTCCAATCCCAAAGAAAGGCAATGCCAAAGAATGCTCAAACTACTGCACAATTGCACTCATCTCACACGCTAGTAAAGTAATGCTCAAAATTCTCCAAGCCAGGCTTCAGCAATACATGAACCGTGAACTTTCTGATGTTCAAGCTGGTTTTAGAAAAGGCAGAGGAACCAGAGATCAAATTGCCAACATCCGCTGGATCATGGAAAAAGCAAGAGAGTTCCAGAAAAACATCTATTTCTGCTTTATTTACTATGCCAAAGCCTTTGACTGTGTGGATCACAATCAACTGTGGAAAATTCTGAAAGAGATGGGAATACTAAACCACCTGATCAGCTTTTTGAGAAATTCGTATGCAGGTCAGGAAGCAACAGTTAGAACTGGACATGGAACAACAGACTGGTTCCAAATAGGAAAAGGAGTTCGTCAAGGCTGTATATTGTCACCCTGTTTATTTAACTTATATGCAGAATACATCATGAGAAATGCTGGACTGGAAGAAACACAAGCTGGAATCAAGATTGCTGGGAGAAATATCAATAACCTCAGATATGCAGATGAAACCACCCTATGGCAGAAAATGAAGAGGAACTCAAAAGCCTCTTGATGAGAGTGAAAGTGGAGAGTGAAAAAGTGGGCTTAAAGCTCAACATTCAGAAAACGAAGATCATGGCATCCGGTCCCATCACTTCATGGGAAATAGATGGGGAAACAGTGGAAACAGTGTCAGACTTTATTTTTCTGGGCTCCAAAATCACTACAGATGGTGACTGCAGCCATGAAATTAAAAGACACTTACTCCATGGAAGGAAAGTTATGACCAACCTAGATAGCATATTCAAAAGCAGAGACATTACTTTGCCAACAAAGGTTCGTCTAGTCAAGGCTACGGTTTTTCCTGTGGTCATGTATGGATGTGAGAGTTGGACTGTGAAGAAGGCTGAGAGCCAAAGAATTGATGCTTTTGAACTGTGGTGTTGGAGAAGACTCTTGAGAGTCCCTTGGACTACAAGGAGATCCAACCAGTCCATTCTGAAGGAGATCAGCCCTGGGATTTCTTTGGAAGGAATGATGCTAAAGCTGAAACTCTAGTACTTTGGCCACCTCATGCGAAGAGTTGACTCATTGGAAAAGACTCTGATGCTGGGAGGGATTGGGGGCAAGAGGAGAAGGGGACGCCAGAGGATGAGAAGGTTGGATGGCATCACTGACTCGATGGATGTGAGTCTGAGTGAACTCCAGGAGTTGGTGATGGACAGGGAGGCCTGGCGTGCTGCGATTCATGGGGTCACAAAGAGTTGGACACAACTGAGCGACTGATCTGATCTGATCTGAATATTCAACATCCAATAATAATTTTTTTAATTATTAAACTCTCGCAAGTTTGGAATATGTGAAGTTTTTTCGATTGGACCAAGGACATCTATAAAAATCACAGCTAACTGACTTAGTATAAAATATTGAACAGTTTCACCTTAATATTGGAAAACATGCAGGGTTATTTGTTTTTACAACTTCCATTCAAAACTGCAGTGAAATTCCTAGGCAGTAGTAAAGCAAGGGAAAAAAATAAGAATAAAGATTATAAAGGGAATATAACTGTCTCCATTTTCAGATTACATAATTGCTTATGTAGAAAATCTTAAGGAATCTACATAAAACCCACTGTAACTAATAAGTTAGTAAGATGCAGCATCTAAGGTTACTACTAAAACATAAATTATTTTTAAGTATAGCAGCAAAGAGTTATTAAATGGATTTTTTAAATTCTATTAAAAACACCACAAAAAAAGTAGAATATATACTCAGGAAAAAATTTAACAAAGAAAAATATGCATGGTTCTTCCTTGAAAACTGCAAAACATTGCTGAGAGAAATTAAAGACCTATATAATTTTTTTTAGACGTCAGTATTTTTTAGACATCAGATCTCAATATAATCTATGACTCAACACAATCCCAATCAAAATTTCAGAAATTTTTTAAAAAGTTGAAAAGCTGATCCTACAATTAAGCAAGGGTGCCCAGGGCTGGTGCACTGGGATGACCCTGAGGGATGGGATGGGGAAGGAGGTGGGAGGGGGGTTTAGGATGGGGAACACATGTACACCCATGGCTGATTCCTGAGAATTTATGGCAAAAACCACCACAATATTGTAAAGTAATTAGCCTCCAATTAAAATAAATAAATTTTAAAAAATAATAAAATTAAGCAATTTTAAAAGAGAAGAGCAAATAAATAAAGGGAATCAGTAGCTGATTTAAACTAACAAAACACTGGATTGGGTGGGATTGGTATAAGAATAGACACACAGATCAATGAAAGGGTGTAAAAACCAACACTGCTATGTTCAATTGATTTTTTACAAACATTTCAATGCAATTCACTGAGGAAAGGAAAATTTATTCAAAAAATAAGGCTGGAATAATAGATATCCATTTGGGAAAAATAAATATCAATATTCACTTTATAACATATATAAAAACTAACTTGACATGCATCTTAGGCTTAAATGTAAAAGTTAAAACTATATACTTCCAGAAGAAACATAGGAGGAAATCTTTGTGACCTTGGGATGGACACAAAGATTTCTTAGAATGTAAAACACATGAATCATAAAATACTGATAAGTTGGATTTTATTATAACTAAAAGACAGTTTTTAAAAATGAAAAAGCTAGTCACACAATAGAAGAAGTTATTCACGAAACATTTATCTGACAAAATATTAGACTGTAAGTAATTCTTACAACTAAATAATAAGACAATCCAAGGACAGATGGACAAAATATATGAAAGACATTTTACCAGAAAAGATATATGAAGAAAAATAAGCCCATTAAAAGATGCCAATCATTATTCATCAAGGAAATACAAGTTAAAACTTTAAGGAGATATTACTGCATACACATTTGAGTAACTGAAAATAAAAACTGTGACAATTCCAAGTGCTAGCAAGAATATAAACAGAAGTGTATGCATTTGTTAAATGTCTTCAAATGAATAAAATAAAATCTCTTGGATGACCACTTCCCTAGAGTTTGGAACATCTCCCCTTTCCACCCTTTTTATGAGGTAAAGCCATTTTGTAATAGCCCTTACTTTTTTCCATCACTGACTAGTCCCCAATATAGTAAAAACTTTATGCCCTAAATTGAATGTTACAGCATTCTGAATTTAACTACATTTGAAATGCCCGAGTTTGATGGTCTTTTGGTATATACTTTCAAAGGATTAGTAAATTGCTTATATCTGAAGTGTTCACCCTCTTCATCATTTAAGACATTTGACACTCTTCCCCAAAACTTGCTACCCATGTGTGGCAGCCACATATATGAGAGTGCACGACTCAGCTCTCCCTTCGGGAAAGAATCTGCTCTTAGGTGAGCAATAGGTTGACACCCTCCAGCTGTCACATCATCAGGATTCACTGCAAGGCTCACGCCAGTCTGATCTTTCCCTAAGATGTTTCTAGTCAATAATTGTGTACAATGAGGTTACAAAAACCCACCATTTTTGACCAACACAGGATTCTTCTGATGGGTGGTCTTTGTTTCAGGGTTCCCGATACATCAGGTTGGGACTTTTCCAGAAGTGCACTACAGTCTGGTTCTTCTTAGACAATTCTCTTTCCTTCCTTCTTTCCTTTGACTAGTGTCAGACTTGCATCATGATCTGAGGCTCTTCTTACCTACTCCTACTTCCTCTTCCCTTCATCCTTCACAGGCATTTTCCCCAATACATTTCAGGCACTTCTAATTCTTTCTTTCCATCTTCTTCCTGGAGCACCCAAAGTAACACACTGATGCAACTGCTAAGATTCATTAACAGAAGTGGCCTTCCTCTTCTGCTACAAAAGGAAAAATCCAGTTTCCCTGAAGCCCAAGGGATGTTAATATTACTCCATTTCTTCTTTAATGTCAGCATACCCCACATATTGTCTAGAGAAGTGAAAAACAATCAACCTAAACCACCATCTTGCTAAGGAGTTTACCCTTCCTTGGCCTCTGGTGCTCAAAGGATAATAGATGTCAGTAAAGCTCTTATGTTTATTTACACCCTCTGAATCTGTCTCTCTGTCTAAAGTTTATGTTATCAGTCAGGATTCTAAGTTGCAAACAACAAATCCTATCTACTCTACATAGAAAAGAAATGTGTTTGAATAATTTATGTAGTTCAAGGAATTGACAACAAGGCTGAAAATTAGATTTGGAGGCTCTACAGCCAGCAATAACACATCAAAGTATGCTTGAGGACTACACTCACAAAAACCAAAAACTAAACACAACCACTACTGTTTGACACAGATACCACAGTTTGCACTGCTGGCGGCACTGATTTGACATTGGGCTCTACCACTGGCATTAGAGACTCTAATGCCAGACCTCCAGTTCTGCCTTTATCACCTCTACTCTTGTGTCTCCAGGATCCAATTAAAAATCTGTGGTACTTTAAAAAACATTTTTTTAATCAATAAAACCAGGAGCTGGTTCTTTGAAAGCGTAAACAAAATCGGCAACCTCTGGCCAGGCTCACCAAGAAAACAGAGGGTCCAAATACACAAAATAAGAAATGAAAGAGAAGAAATAACAAAAAATACCACAAAAATACAAAAACCATAAAAGAATACTATGAACAATCATATGCCAACAAATGGGAAAATCTAGAAGAAATGGACAAGTTTTTAGAACATACAGCCCACCAAAACTGAATCAAGAAGAAATAATTTCAAAAGGTCAATCAGTAGCAGTAAAATACACTCTGTAAAAAAATAAAGAAATAAACTCCCTGCAACTAAAGTCCATGTCCAGATTGGTTCACTGAGGAAATTCTACCAAACACACAAAGAACTTATACTTATCTTTCTCAAACTCTTTCAAAAGATTTGAAGAGGAGGGAATACTCTCAATCATTCTATGAAGTTCCCATCATCCTGATACCAAAAGCAGACAGACAATACCAAAAAAGAAAATTACAAGCTAATATTTTTGATAACTATAGATGCAAAAATACAACAAAACATTAACAAATCAAATCCAACAATACATAAAAGAGCTCATATACCACGATCAAGTTGGATTCATCCTAGGGTGACAAGGAAGGTTCACTATGCATAGAATCAATCTATGTGATACACCACATCAATAAAAGAAAAGACAAATCACACGATTATCTCAATAGATACAGAAAAATCATTTGATAAAATTCAACATCCATTAATGATAAAAACTCTTACACTCTTACCAAAGTGGGTACAGAGGGAACATGTCTCAACATAATAAAAACTATGACAAACCCACAGCCAACATAATACTGAATTGTGAAAAGCTGAAAGCCTTCCCACTAAAATCTGGAACAAGATAAAGATGCCCACCTCACTACTTCTATTCAACATAGTACTGAAAATTCTAGCCACAGCAATCAGACAAGAGATGAAAGGTGTTTGTATTGGAAGGGAAGAGATAAATGTGTCATTATATGCAGATATTGCTACTGCTGCTGCTGCTAAGTCACGTCAGTTGTGTCCGACTCTATGCGACCCCATAGACGGCAGCCCACCAGGCTCCCCCGTCCCTAGGATTCTCCAGGCAAGAACACTGGAGTGGGTTGCCATTGCCTTCTCCAATGCATGAAAGTGAAAAGTGAAAGTGAAGTCGCTCAGTCGTGTCCGACTCTTAGCGACCCCATGGACTGCAGCCTACCAGGCTCCTCCGTCCATAGGATTTTCCAGGCAAGAGTACTGGAGTGGGTGCCATTGCCTTCTCTGTATATGCAGATGACATGATACTAAATGTAGGAAACACTAAAGACTCCACCACAAAAACTATTAGAACTGTTACATGAATTCAGCAATGTAGGAAGATATAAGATCAATGTACAGATATCTTCTGTGTTTCTTTATAGTAACAATAATATGTCAGTAAGCAGAAAGAAAAAATTCCTTTTAAAATCACTTTCAAAAAAAATAAAAAAAGACCTTAGGAATAAACCTGACTTAGGAGGTGAAAGATGTACTGAGAATTATAAAAGACTAATGAAGGAAATTTAAGATGATTCAAAGAAATGGAAAGATATACCATGCTCTTGGGTTGGAAGAATAATAAGAATTAATCAATATTAAAATGACCATACTACCCAAAGCAATCTTCAGATTTAATGTGATCTCAATCAAAGTACCCAGGGCTTCCCAGGTGGCTCAGTGGTAAAGAATCTGCCTGACAAGCAGGAGATGCAGGTTCAATCCCTGGGTCAGGAAGATCCCCTGGAGAACAAAACAGCAACCCACTCCAGTATTCTTGCTTGGGAAATCCCATGAACAGAGGAACCTGGCGAATTACATTCCATGGGATCACAAAGAGCCAGACACGACTTAGTGACTAAACAACAACAACAGCCATCAAAGTACCCATGACATTTTTCACAAACAATCCTAAAATTTATATGAAACCATAAAAGGTCCAAAATTGCCAAAGCAACTTTGAGGAAAAAAGAACAAAGCTGGAGGCATAATCCTCCCAGACTTTAGACTACAAAGCTTACAATAATCAAAACAGTGTGGTACTGGCACAAAAACAAACAAATCAATGGAACAGAACAAAGAGCCCAGAAGTAAACCCACACACCTACAGCCAAATAATGTTTGGCTAAGAAGGTAAGAGTATATAATGGAGAAAAGACAGTCTCTTCAACAAGAATCTGCCTGCAATACAGGAGACCTGGGTTCGATCCCTGGTTTGGAAAGATCCCCTGGCGAAGGGAAAGGTTACCAACTCCAGTATTCTGGCCTGGAGAATTCCACAGACTGTACAGTCCATGGAGTAGCAAAGAGTCGGACATGACTGAGCAACTTCCACTTCATTTCACTTCAACAAGTGGTGTTGGGAAAGCTGGACAGCCAGAGGTAAATCAATGAGGCTAGAGCAATGGTAACACACTCCAGTGTTCTTGCCTTGAGAATCCCAGGGACGGGGGAGCCTGGTGGGCTGCCGTCTATGGGGTCGCACAGAGTCGGACACGACTGAAGTGACTTAGCAGCAGCAGCAGCAGAGCACTCCCTCACAAATACACAATAATAAACTCAAAATGGCTTAAAGACCTAAATATAAGACATGATACCATAAAACTCCTAGAAGAGAACACAGGCAAAACATCCTCTAACATAAATATTTTTAGATCAGTATCCTGAGGCAAAAGAAACAAAAGTAAATGTAAATAAATAGGACCTAATTAAATGTGTAAGCTTTTGCACAGCAAAGGAAACCAAAAACAAAATGAAAACCTACAGACTGGGAGAAAATATCTGCAAACAATGCAACTGACAAGGATTTAAGTTCCAAAATATACAAACAGCTCATACAAATCAATAACAAAAAATTTTTAAAGGCAGAACCCTACCTTCTCCAAAGAAGACACACAGATGACCAATAATAGCACATGAATACTCAATATCTCTAATTATTACAGAGATACAAATCAAAACTACAGTGAGGCATCACCTCCACACCAGTCAGAACTGCCATCGTTAAAAAGTCTACAAATAAGAAACGCTGGAAAGAATATGGAGAAAAGAGAATCCTCCTATACAGTTGATGGGTTCAGCCCCTATGGAAAACAGTTTGGAGGTTCCTTTAAAAATTAGAGTTATCATATAATCATCAATCCCACTTCTCGGCATATATTCTGAGAAAACTCTAATTTGAAAAGATACATGCATCCCCACGTTCAGAGCAGCATTAATTATAATAGCTAAGCCATGCAAGCAACCTAAATGTACCTCAACATTTACCCAGATGACTGGGTAAAGGTGTAGGGTGGATGGGTGGGTGGGTGTGGGTGTGGGTGTGTGGGTGTGGGTGTGGGTGTGGGTGTGTGTGTGTGTGGGTGTGTGTGTGTGTGTGTGTACACACACACAATGGAATACTACTGATCCATAAAAAAGAATGAAATAGTCCCATGTACAGTAACATGAATAGACCTACAGATCATCTCTTATTATTAAGTGAAATCAAACAGTAAAAGACAAATATGATTTTCACTGATCACATCACTGATATGTAGAATCTAAAACATGATACAAATGAACTTATTTACAAAAAAGAAACAGACTCACAGACATAAAAAACAAACTTATTACCAAAGGGCAGAGGGAGGGGAAGGGATAAATTAGGAGTTTGGGGTTAGCAGACACAAGCTGCTATATGTAAAATAAACAAGGTCCTACTGTACAGCACAGGGAACTATATTCAATATCTTACAATAAACTGTAATGGAACAGAATATATAAAAGAGAGATAGGTAGACATATAGATGGGGCTTCCCTGGTCGCTCAGATGGTAAAGAATCTGCCTGCAATGTGGGAGCCCCGGGTTCAATCCCTGGGTTGGGAAGATCCCCTGGAGGAGGGTATGACAACCCACTCCAGCATTCTTGCCCAGAGAATCCCATGGACAGAGGAGCCTGGTGGGCCACAGTCCATGAGGTCGCAAAGAGTTGGACATGACTGAGTGACTAAGCACAGACATATAGATAATAGACAGACTTTGCTGTACACCAGAAACTAACACAATACTGTAAATCAACGATACTTCACATACGTACATATATACAAAGTCTGTGACCCTTTAACTGATGGATTTTAAGCTCATATGCCAAAATTCTAACTTCAAGATGATGAACACTGTTACATAAGATGGAAACAGCTTAAAGCTAAGATAGCACTCTCATATCGGGCATCCAGAAGTATAATAAACTACTTATATAGTAAAGAAAATACTGCTTCTCACTCCATCTCTGGAATTGGATAATTAGTCTATAAAAAAATAAATAGCTGCTACAGATCAACTCTCAAATCTTGTTAATTTGAAAGCTGTATTTAAGAGGTTGTAGTGCTGAGTCCAAAGTATTCTTGCCTTGAGAATCCCAGGGACAGGGGAGCCTGGTGGACTGCCGTCTATGGGGTCGCACAGAGTTGGACACGACTGAAGCAACTTAGCAGCAGCAGCAGCAGCACTGAGTCATTTCATGGAGCTAAGGATGCAAAAAAATTAGAGTTCAAGGTCTATCAAAAAGGGAATCCCAATAAAATTCAGACTTTTATTTGAGGTTCCCAAGGTATATATCCTTGAACTAAAAGGTAAACCAATAATGGAATAGCACCCATGAGATCAAACCTTAATTTTGGATGGCTCATTCCCCGACTATGTTAAGGTGATTTGTCCCCATTTTAACTGCTTACTAGAAACAAAAGTAATTATTCTTTGCAGATATATAACATTATTCAAAGGCTCAAACTATGTCTACAATTTTTATTAATAATGACTAATACAAATCAAAAATAACTAGGCATTACAACAAGACATTACAACAACACACACACACACAGACACACAAAGGAAAGGAAAAAGTAAACAAAGAGAAACAGCCACAATAAATCATAGAGCCGGTGGGACGAATTGAAAATAGTCATATAATAGATCTAAGCCTAAATGTATTAGTAATTAATTAAATGGAAGCAAATTAAACCATTAAAGGGTAAAGATTAAAGAAGACAGACTTAAAAATTTATCTCATGGACAGCGGACCCTGGCATGCTACAGCCCAGGGAGTCATAACGAGTTGGACATGACTTGGCACAGATGCATATATGTTACTTACAGGAGACATTCTGAGACACTTTATTAAGGTACAATTGACATGTGCAAAGCTATACATACTTAATATATACAACTCAATGAGTCTGGGGATAAGTATATATACATCCATAAAACCACAACCACCATCAAGGTATAGATATGCATCACTAAACAAACATGTTAAATAGCAGGTATAGAAGAGCTGAAAATAAAGGATGCAAGAATAAAACCTGGTGCTCTGTATTAATAGCAAAGTAATCTTTAAGACAAGAAGTACAAGTAGACAAATAATATTTCAAATTACAATACGCATACTTTACTGGAGAGGTGTAAAACTTGATCAGAATATTAAATATATATGTATATATTTTTGATGAATCAATTTCAGATAATTTACAAAATTAATTACAGATTCATTTACCTATCTAAGAAAGCTGGATGTACTCCCAAATTCCATTCTGCCTACAAACCCAGTACAATCTAGAGACTGCAATGAAGTCTATCTGGAGCCCCCTGGAAGAGCCCATTATCCTGGATTTGCCCTAAAGACAAAAAAATACAGTGAAGACTTGAATTTTACTTAGTAGGATTATTCCTGGTAGTAGAATGGTATAATTCTGAAACCATTTTGTGTTTTACAGGATAGAGAAAATTAGAAAACACACTAATGTTGTTAGGAACCAGGGTGTTTACTTGAAGGAAGGGAGAGGAAAAGAAATATAAAATGGGCACTGGTAAAGGTCTATATGACTTTGAATATAAAAGGTTTCAACAAAAAAATGTCCTAACTGTATTCTGAAAAGGCCCTAGAAGAAATGACTCTCAATAGCCATGAGGGACAATTAATGCTTGGTTCTTGCACTATTCTCTGGTAAAAGTCACCAAGACTCCTAGGAGAAATGGCTGATTCCAGGTCTGAAATAGGAAAAATAAAAGATGATCCTGGAACACCTTGTACCAAAAGGCAAGTACATACTTAAAAATTGATGAACCCACAAGCTGGCCCAAGGGGACAACCACCAGTAACATTTGATCATTAAAAAAAAAAAAAATCCACAATGACGGTAATGAATTAAAACACATGGAAAAAATGTAAGTCCTCATGATAGTCAAAACAATGTTGAGGAGAGAAAAAAATCCTCTCTATAGAAAAATGCAAGCCAAAAAAAAAAATGTAGAAGGAATGACAGACTATAAAATCACCACTCAGAAATCCAATAAAAGAGTTGATTCAGGCTAAAAGACTAAAAAGAAATTAACTACAAAACACTGCATGAACCTTGACTGGTACCTGACTGGGCACAGGGCCCAGTTACAAAAGGTATTTTAGGGACAACTAGAGAAGCTTGCGCTTGGACTCTGTTAATAATGCTATTGAATTAAAAGTTTTTTCTCAGGTGCAGCAATAGGGCAATATGGTTGCACAGGAAGTAGTTCTGTTCTTGGGAGGTTCGTGCTGACACGTTGCGGGGTAATGTGTAATGACTGCAACCCTCCTTGGGATATTTTGCAAGAAGAGAAGTGACAGTGTATATACAGAAAGGAAGGTGAAGTGGGGTCTTTGCTGTGGGTCTGAAGGATTCCAGAATAAAAATAAATTATTTTTGCTAAATCCCAATAGTGTACAACTGCAACCATCTCCAGACTTCCTGCTGGGTGAGGTGGCTTTGCTAACCCATCCCCCTTCCCCTTCAAGTCTTTGCTTTCAGTTCTATCCTTGGAAGCTCTTTATTTCTTATTCTCTGATCACGCCTTTTGGCAGCCTGAAAAGCATTTGTTTCCAAGGCTGTTGATCTCCACCAATGCCCTTCTCTTACCTCTCCCCTGAGCCAAAGCCTGACCTGTACAGCTTTGCTATTTTTAAGCATAATCTATATTCTCCAAGTATCTTTAACAGAGTCAAGTGGTATTCAGGGCTCTCTGAGACCATCCACCTTCTCTTTAAAAAGCTTTCCACTTTGCCCTCAGCCCTCCCTTTTGAACTGAAGTCCATTCACCATCTCTTCCTCCTTTAACTCACAGCCCAGCTGCCTAGCCAGCCGAGAAAGGGAGGATTTTGCTTCTAACATCTCATAAATTTCCCATCCTTAGATTGCCCTTCTTTACTCCCTCTCACCTAAAATTTAGCAGTGAATTCCTCTCCCTCATCTTTTTTCATTCCTAGGCTCACAGACTAAATATGGCCCTTTTTCATGAGGGTGTCTCTACAGACACGGTATAAATGAATAATGACTTTTAGCTAGGGAGGTCAAAGTGGGCCATGGTAATATTCTGTGGCCTGATGTGGGCACAGATAGTCTGGAGTGGCCTAATACAGGAATGTGCAAACTTTGTCAAAAAGGAGCTTTGGAAGCACTCAGAAAATATCATCTTGATTTTTCTTTAAAGAGTGAAAGCAAGGAACATAACCTTCTCTTCTCAATAAACTCCTCCCCCCACCACCCCAAAATACATCAATTATAATTGTTATGCCAATCTTGTTAATGAAATGATCCACTGAGAAGTGCCCATTAGGACTGAGTATAAGCTGCTTTCCACGGTTTCCATGCATAGCCCAGTGAACTTGGCCAGATTGTCTGGCAGGTTGGGTACCTAGCACCTCCTGTGCTTCGCTTATCACTATTATGAAGCTGATCATGCTCAGTTATTCTAAATCACTCCCTAATAAGATCCTAATATGAACCTCCTGGCAACTGGCAGCTCACTGGTTTTCTGCTTTTCTTCTCATGACTATTTCTCTACCTGATTCTTGGCTAAATTTTTCTCTGGATACCTTCAGATGGGTTTGATTCCACCTGGTAAGTAACTCTGGAATACTTGATCTCAAAGTATAATTTCTTTATATAAATTATATACCTCCCTCAAGGTAGGAATATAATTTATTTGATCATGCAGATGAGCCAACATCACTCCTCTGCAGCAGATTTGCTTTCTCTACAATAATTTACAACTTTTCTTTGTCAACAGAGCAACTGGACACTAGCCCTTCAAATGAATTAAAACATTTCCATCCTAAAATTTTGATTTGGGAAGAATAAATTGGTAAAATGCTAATACCAGTTGACATGGAGTTTAAATGCACTAATTATCAAAGAAACATAAATTCAGAACAATTACAATTTTTAGCCATTGAAATTCCAAATCCTTTTGTGAAGGGAAATATTGTGTCAGCACAGAGGCCAGGGTGTGGGAATGCCTGCCAAAGCAACACAGCTGGGAGAGTGAAGGCAGAGCATCTGGCTGCAGATTCTGAGTACTCATATTATCCTACACAATATCCCATACAACAAAGTTCAAATAAATCAGAGTGTGATTATAAGGGCTATTAATTAAAATTCAAGCTCTCTCAGAATAATTAATGATATGGGAAAATTTTATGGCATTATATTAAGTGAAGAAATCAGGACACAAAATTGGGTATGCAGTATGATCCCAACTGATTTTAAAATATGAATGCATGCAGACGAGGGCATGTTTGTTTCTGTTGAATGTCATGGCATGTGAAGATTCCTGGGTTTATGTATTGAACTAAATTGGTTCAAACCACTAATTTTATGCCCTATGAAAAAACAAAACCCTTTCTAAGGTTTTCTGAAGGGTGATATATTCAGTCACCTCAACTCCAGGATCCTCCTCTGTTTCACCCTGCACCAACTCAGAGTCGAGTTCTTTATCTCAGCTCCTTTCTTCCTCAATTTCCAACAAGAAAAAGAAAGACACACAGAACACTCAAGAGAATAACAGAATCCAGTATTTGGAAGAAAGATGGAGAAGTCCATTTAATAATATGTAAACCATTTCATGATCTGTCTCTTGAGACATTTGTATGCAGGTCAGGAAGCAACAGTTAGAACTGGACATGGAACAACAGACTGGTTCCAAAGAGGAAAAGGAGTACGTCAAGGCTGTATATTGTCACCCTGCTTATTTAACTTATATGCAGAGTACATCATGAGAAATGCTGGACTGGAAGAAACACAAGCTGGAATCAAGATTGCCGGGAGAAATATCAATAACCTCAGATATGCAGGTGACACCACCCTTATGGCAGAAAGTGAAGAGGAACTCAAAAGCCTCTTGATGAAAGTGAAAGTGGAGAGTGAAAAAGTTGGCTTAAAGCTCAACATTCAGAAAACGAAGATCATGGCATCCGGTCCCATCACTTCATGGCAAATAGATGGGGAAACAGTGGAAACAGTGTCAGACTTTATATTTTTGGGCTCCAAAATCACTACAGATGGTGACTGCAGCCATGAAATTAAAACACGCTTACTCCTTGGAAGGAAAGTTATGACCAACCTAGATAGCATATTCAAAAGCAGAGACATTACTTTGCCAACAAAGTTCGTCTAGTCAAGGCGATGGTTTTTCCTGTGGTCATGTATGGATGTGAGAATTGGACTGTGAAGAAGGCTGAGCACCGAAGAATTGATGCTTTTGAACTGTGGTGTTGAAGACTCTTGAGAGTCCCTTGGACTGCAAGGAGATCCAACCAGTCCATTCTGAAGGAGATCAGCCCTGGGATTTCTTTGGAAGGAATGATGCTAAAGCTGAAGCTCCAGTACTTTGGCCACCTCATGCGAAGAGTTGACTCACTGGAAAAGATTGTGATGCTGGGAGGATTGGGGGCAGGAGGAGAAGGGGATGACAGAGGATGAGATGGCTGGATGGCATCACTGACTCGATGGACGTGAGTCTGAGTGAACTCCGGGAGTTGGTGATGGACAGGGAGGCCTGGCGTGCTGCGATTCATGGGGTCGCAAAGAGTCAGACACAACTGAGTGACTGAACTGAACTGAAACCATTTCAAAATGAACATTACTACTATTGTTTACATTATTTTTAGCTGCCCCCACCACCACCACATGAAACTGCCACTGATCATTTGCCTGTTAGATCAGCCAGCTTCACATTGATGGGCACATGGTTCCTCACCCTCCTATTCCTCATCACATCTCCTCCTTTAAGAGCACTACACCTATCATGTTTTCAGGCAACCACTTAAACTATCTCTTTTGTAGCTGAAGTTCTGACAATAGTCCTCTCTGAGTCCTGCCTCCTATCCCAGGCTGCTTATCAGGGTATTTTGCCAAATAAAGATGGTTCCTGCCCTAAGAGTAACCCTGATATATCAGCTGCTAAAACAGTGGTCCTCAATTCTAGCTACCCATTGGAGTTTCTGAGAAGTGTTGTATTTTTGTGGATTTTTAAAATAAATACTACTCCCTTGGCCTCTCTGGAAGGTCTGATGGTTTGATTTTGACCTAGATTTATTTTTAATATCCATGTGAGTCTAATGTGCAGCAGAGTTGAAATACTCTGTGCTGAAATAAAGACATTCACATTGTCACACATATCCCATATATATTTGATTCTATGGTGCATATATTTTTTCACAGCTTGATTTTTTTTTAAATTAGGATGCATTTAATACTTTGTATCAAAAGAACTTATAAACTGCCAAATAGATTAAGTTGTGACATATTTGTCATTTCTTGCAATGCATATGGGAATGGTGCCTGGTCTCTCTAAATATATCATGCAATCTTTAAAGCTGGGAGAGTTTGCTGTGACTGATTCATGCATTATGAAAGACTATTATTTGGACACCAAAAAATTCATGAGTAAAAGCTTCTGGCTGAATTTCAAGAGAAACTTGTGACGTGTAATTTAATAAGGAAAAAATTGTGAGTTTAACCACATAAGAAATGCAAATAAATCTCATTATTTTAAAATATACTTTGACATAAGACCACAGATAAAGAATGTCATGGGGTCACGATTTGATGCACACATGATGGGAAGCAGCATGTAATAGAGACGATCTGTACAGCTATGGTTGGCCAAAAGAAATTTGGAACTAACTTTAGACTCAGAATGAGAAGAAAAGTTAGTCTCAAACTTTGTGAGAAGAAAATAGTACATAATTGCCATTTTTTATTAAAAAAAGAAGTGTATCTTTACCTTTAAAAGTAATATAGTAACAAAATCTATATTGTACTTCATAACAGTATCTTAGAGTTGAAGAACTGTACTACACATGAAAGTGAGTGACTGAAACCACTCAGTTGTGTCCGACTCTGCAACCCCCATGGACTGTAGCCCGTGCAGCTCCTCTGTCCATGCAATACTCCAGGCAAGAATACTGGAGTGGGTTGCCATGCCTTTCTCCAGGGGATCTTCCCAACCCAGGGGTCGAACCCCGGCCTCCTGCATTGCAGGCAGATTCTTTATCATTTGAGCTAACCAGGAAGCCCTAGATATTCACAATCCCAGAAATGAAACCCCTGGAACGAAATACATCAAAATGTTGGTAGTCATTTGTTAAGGATTAGACTTATGGATAATATTTACTTTCTTATTTTACATTTGTTTACTTTTCAAATTTTCTAATGAATACAGACAAACTGCATAATCAAAAAAGCAAAGAATATCAAAACAAAATTATAAGCATAGTCATATCATTTTTCTATCTCTCACTTCCCCTAAAACACTCATTGATCAAATACAAATATCAAAATAAAAGAGATAGGAAAGCCAAAAAAAAAACTAGATTTCCAAGGACTTAACATTAGAGGCCTTTAACCACAAAATCTTTTGTTGTTTCTAAAGTCTAAAATGTAAAAGACTGTTAAGACTATCTCCATACCTTTTCTCCCCACCTCAATCTTTAATTAAACCTAGAGCCCAGTTTACTGGAATGATGTTAAATGTGCCAGAAAAAAGAAGCTAAGAAGCTGTCCACCTTCTCCCTTTCCAGCATTTCTCTTCCGAATGGCATGCTGTGAAACACACACTTAAATTGATTGGTATTAATGCTTGCACACAGGTTCCAAAATGTCAGTAAGATGCATTTGCTTTCAAGTTATATTAATTCTGCTGATTACAAAGAGCCAAGTAAATAAATCTTAGTTATACACAAAATATGCTTTAAGGTCCTTTCATATACATGCTTAGAACATTTCTTCTTTATGGCTTCCTCTTAATTTATTTATGTATTCATTTGACAAAAACTGTGTGCCAGGCACTGTTCTAGGCCCTGGAAAAACAGTAATGAACGAAACTAGAGATATCTGCCCTTGATCAGCCTACAGGCTAGCAGGGTTAGGAAAAAAGCAAGAAGGAAATAAGTGTACTGAACAGAATGAAAAAGGAAAACTGGAAAGAGAATGCATGGGGCTGGGCAGAAGAAGGGGAGCAAGCACTTTAGCTTAGTCAGGACTTCTCTAAGGAAGTCACTTCTAGAGACTAGAAGGCTGAGAAGGAGGTAGCCCTGCAAAGATCTGAAGAGCATTCAGGCCAAGGAAACAGAAAGGGCAGAGACCATGGGTGTGATGAACTTGGTGTATGCACAAACACAGGGATGGTTTGAACAGAACAGGACTGGGGAGAGAGTGAAAGGTGAGAGGTGAAATCAGAGAAACAAAGAGAAGTCAGGCCATGGAAGACTGTGTAGGTAGGCCATGAGATGGAGTTGGAATTCTATTTTAATTGTTACATGAAAACTTTGACATGATATAACGTGATTTATGCTTCTTTTAGAAATTCTAACACAGAATCAGAGGTGTACATTATTCCTCCCATGATCTGTCCACACCTTCAGAAATAGTGTGTAAACAAGAAGATTATAGAACAGAATCAGAAAACCTGGGATCCAGGTCTAGCTCCTCCATTAAAAGCTCTATTACCTCAATCAAGATACTTAATCCTCTGGTCTCGATTTCCACATCTGTAAAATGGAACTATGACATAGTGCTAAAATGAGATATAAATGAGATGAAGAATTTGAAATCACCTGCAGAGTGGATGATTACAACATCAAGTTCCAACATCAAGTTCTGCCTATGAGATGGAGAGAAGGGGTGTTCTGGGGAGTGAGCAGACACAGGACACGTTCTGACTGCTGATGGAGGAAGTGACACAATGTGAGTGTGTTGTTTGTTTTAGGCTGTTCTCCAAAGCAGGTTCTGAGATGAGAACGTGAGCATGTTTGGAAGATGATCTTAAGACGCACTGTCAAGGGAGGAGAAAAGTGAGAGAAGAGAGAAGGAAGCAGATGAAGAGAGTGTTAAGCCACCATCATGGCCCCACCTTGGGCACATGGGGCTCAGCCACACTGGGGAATTCTGGAAGGCAGTATAGGAGACACCTTGGAGTTTTCCCACCTGAGGAGCAAGGGAGCTTGGCATTTAGTCTTCAAGTCCCTCTGTCCCCAGGGCTAACTCCAGCACACCTCCAACCTGTCCCTGATTTGGCTGAGAGGACTCCCATGGCCAGCGATGACTGTAAGCAAAGAATTGCAGGTCCTTTCAGCAGAGCCACAAGGAAGGCACACACAGGAGTGGGCACCAAGGAATGTGACTGGGGAACTGACAGCATTTGCCAAATCTTCAGTCTCTTCCCCAAAACATTGTGAGGCCTTTGGGATATGAAACGCCTGCTCTCACTGCCAGAGATGCAAGATTTTCTCCAGACTGTGACAAGTCCTAGGAACACTGTGTGTGGTGATACCTGCTGCCTGCACCACTAGGAGCCCCACAAAAGGCAATGATTCTGGGCACCACATTCCTACTTATACCTGCAGAACGCACAGCCCTGGCCTCCTCTTGTACCAAATTCATGGGCTTTAACACAAAACAGGTTGAACCCATTATTCCAGTCTCTAGCAAAATTTTCCATGAACAGCCTTCCTGTTTAAGAAAAATTAAAATCAATATCCTTTGAGAATAGCCAGGCTTTGCTAAGTTTGGTCATTGGGTGGGATTTATTATTTTCCTCATATCAAGGTGACAAGATCAAGAGCCAGCATTTATTGAGAGAATTTGCCATGTGCCAGGGAAAGGAAGCACATAATTAACGTTATATAAACAAGACCTCTGTACACATAAGAAGTACGAATTGGCCTGTAATGTAATCAAATAGAATAAGACAGAGCCAGATATCATCCAACAGGACTTACTGCATTTGATATGACATAATACAACCCAGGGAGGAACATTTCTAGTATCTTTGGATTAATAATTAACCTTAATTTATTAAGCATTTATTATAAATAAAGCGCAATGCTAAACTCTGTACCCTTTAACATATTTAAACTTTACAACATCATAAGAGATTAGCATCACAGTTCTCATTTAAGATTTAAATAAACTAAGACAAACTGAATTAAAGAGCTGGCATTTAACCTATGCTCTTAAATCGTTCTAGCTATATAAGCAAGGTTATAACTTGCCCTGAGTTCCTTTATAGAGAGTTTCTGCTGAACATCTGGATAACCAGCTAAGATGTACATACTGGAGATCTAAGAAAGCATCTCTGAGCCTTGCCAGTCAATGGATCCCAGCTAGGGGGAGCCTGGAGTAATTTTATCTCTTAAGCATCTCCGGTCCTCTTTTTCTTATAAGCCAAGGGAAACTCAGTCTCACTTTTGGCTACTGTACTGTACTTTCTAAATATAACTCCACGAAGATCATCACTTAATATTTCTAAAACTTGGTAGTCTTAAAACTGAATGAAACATAAGGCCAAATCTCATTTCAAATTAAAATCATTCTTAATTCTGAGTTCCCTCAACTGATTTCATAAGGAGAAGAGAAGATATTGCCCAATACCAGAAAGCCCAAGATCCCTTTTATTTGATCCCTCATTTTCACAGAATAAAACAAATAAACAAAAAGAATCTTTTAAGTATCTTCTTTCATGTAGCTTTCAGAGAGAATTCTCTAAATTTAGCTCTCTATAGATAGCTTCAAAATAACTGCCCCTCCTATTCCTTCCCTGGGGGAAATAGTGTGAAAAGTAACCACTACCAACAACCCCACAATTCCCCAAAACACCAGTTCACTAGTGATAATGAAAAGACTTCTTTTAAACAGAACAAGATACTAAGTAATGAATTATCTCCTTTTACAAATCTAACTATTCTCGAGTAAAACATTTATTTCCAGAGGAAGCTAGGCATATCTAATATATTCAGTTCTATCTGTTTGCCCCTTCCTAACAACTCTTTTGGAGAAGGAAATGGCAACCCACTCCAGTGCTCTTGCCTGGAGAATCCCATGGACAGAGAAGCCTGGTAGGCTGCAGTCCATGAGGTCGCACAGAGTCGGACACGACTGAAGCGACTTAGCAGTAGCAGCAACATCTCTTTTTCCCCTTCTTTCTCTTCATCATCCTCCAAAATCAGTTGACTTCCTTGTATCTTCACCTATTACTAAAGCCAAAGACCTCACATGTATTCTCTATCTATAAATACAACTTGGAACTTCCCTGGTGGTCTAGTGGGGAGCACTAAACTCTGTGGTCCCAATGCAGGGGCGGTGGGTTCCATCCTTGGTCAGGCAACTAGATCCCACAGGCTGCAACTAGCCAAACAAATAAATAAAACTAAATAAAAATAAAAATAACTCTACCACATCTGCCATCAGTCCAATGGCTCTGAAAGGTGAAGACACAGACATAGGTATCCCATGCATTGGCTATCTACTGCTGCACAGAAACTTATTCCAAAACCCCATGTCTGCTGGTAGACAAGTCTCCATTCGATCCACTGTGTTCCTTATGAGCAGGGGCACTGACAGTTTTTGGTCCAGAGTATCTTCTACAGGGTATTTGTATAGTATACAACACTGCAAGATGGAGACAGCATTCCTCTGGAGAAGAGGCCAGAATTGTTTTCCATCCAGGATAACAAAAATAATATCTCCCTCCAAGGTAAAGTTTGAGTAGTTTTTGAAGCCCTCTTATAAAAGATCAAGGTCTCCTATTCTATGGTTTCTCAGCTATGAGTCAAACCTACTGTGTTTGGAGCAGGCACCCATGCCCATCCCTGCAAAAGCCCCATAGGACTTAGGGGTTAGGAGGATCCAGTGCAGATATGATCTCATGCTGACTGCTGTGCTGTGAACAATGCAAGTCTTTTGTCTCTGATTCAGCAGTCCCGTGATTTCTACTAGTGTCCATAAAACTGCTAGAGGCTGATTTAGCTTACAGACAATGTAAGATCTCACATCCTTCTGAGTTTTCAACTGAATCTTCAAACAACAAATGTATTTGCTCACAGTTTCTTACCTGGGTGACTCTGGCTCAGGGTCTCTCATGAGACTGCTATGAAACTATTGACTGGAGCTGCAGTCACCTGAAGGCTTGACTGGGGCTGGAAGATAAAATGTAAAGAAGCTTCAGTCATACGGCTGTTGGCTGGAGGCCTCAATTCCTCACCACACTGGCTTCTCCAGAGCGCTTCTGGAGAAGCTCAGAACATAGCAGCTGGCTTCCCTGCAGAGAAAGCAATCCAAGAGAGAATAAGCATGGCCAAAATGGAAGCTGCAGCCTCTTCTATAACCTAAGCTCAGAAGAGACACATCATCACTTCTGCCATACTCTGTTGGTGCCACAGCTCCACCACAGCAGACTAGAGGAGAGAAGTATATGAGGGTGTGAATATCACAGGGCAGGGGTCACTAGGGTCTTATAGATTGTCTGCTACACCCATGCTCTCAGGTGAGCACCTCACTCACACAAAGAATCTGGCTGGCAGTAACAGATATTTTCACTCCAGGGGAAGGTAGAACTGATGAAAGAATGGCTCACAAAAACAGTCAGAACAAAGTCTTGAAATTTGGAAATGGCTCCAGGAGAGATTATTTCAGCAAGGAGATAAGCCTCTGGAAAAAGCCTACCAAAAAGTGAAGCAATTTAGTACTGTCCCTACAAAGAGCCATGGGATGCAGAAAGATTTGCTTTCATTTTCTTTCTGAGATAGTTGACACACTCAGTCCAGTCTGTAGGAAAATAAAGACTTACCCATTGGTAACTATCTCCCTTCTTTCCTCCTGAAGAAAGCAGTAATATTTTTCCCACTTGTCACTCTTACCACCACCAACTCTACCACTTTTCCATTCAGCTAGCCCATGAGATAGGAGGAAATTTTTCACATTTTTCATAAGGCTTTGATACAGTTACCCAACACATTACTGTACCATTCCAGAGAGGACACACTCAGTATTTCTGATTCTGGCAAAAAACACAGCCAACAATGAAAAACATATGCAGTGAGGACACCTGAAAAGGAAGGAGGAGAAGCACAAGGTGTAACAGGTGGAGGTGGGGAGTGTGCATGTGTATGCGTGCATGCAAGGAGGCTCTAAGAGCCAAGAAAAAGATCAAGCAATATGCAATACAATTCTAATTTCCATTTCTCTCATTCTCAACTGTGGAGAAGGACAGTGTGAGAGAAGAAATGTCAAGAAAATTTTAACTTAATAATGCTGACTACAATTTGCATGCACTACCACACAATTTTGAAATGTTTGCCTGGAAAAGAAGTGGTATGTGTGTGTGTGGTGTGAAGGGATGATAAGGGAGGATTCTAGGGACTTTTAGAAATAAAAAGAAATGGTATTCATTTAGCAAAAAGAAAACAAACATTTTTTAGCATCCTCTGTATGCCAGACTTTGTGCTAATTTCATTCACATTTAATCTTAATTCAGAACAGCCCTCTAACGCAGACATAATCACCCCATTTCACAGGTGAGAAAAAAATGTGGCTCAGAGAGAATGTGACTTGCCATATGTGACACAGTTAGTGACAGACGGAGATTCAGGAGTACATGCTCTTGTATATCTCGCCAGCTCTCTGACAAAATAGGGACATCTGTTGCTTAAAACAGTGAAAAGAAGAGATGCCCTAGTCTGAAATCTTTACTGAAAGCCCCAGTATTTCTATAATTTAGGAAGAATAAAATAAGAGTGAAGATAATTTTCAGGTCATCCCAAAAAGCAACAAAGTGCACATCAGTTTACATAATCTCTGTCATCAATAAAGTATTCCATGGAGTTCCTACTCTAACAGCAGTCCTAGCACCTTTGAGTTCTTGAAAGAGGATGGATGACCACCCATCATGCATGAAGGAGAGAAAGTGCCAATCCCCCCCCAAAATGACCCAAGACACTTTGGCCAGGACGCTGCTTCCTGGATCCTTCTCTGGAGTGAACAGCTCTGGAGTTGATGGCAATCAAGCACATCCATCCTTGATGGGACTGGCTGTCAGGAGACATATTAAAGGACTCCATTTAACACCAAAGCAATCTATGGAACATTAGCCACCATTCTTTACCACTGCGGGCGTGCAAGTTAGTTGCCAAGGGAAAAAACACTGATAATGGCAATCAACACAGCCAAAAATGAACCTTTAATTTCATTTTTAGTTACTTAGGTAGTACTGGGGAAGAAAAGTGTGAAACTGAACTAGACAAGGATGTGAGGCACCCAGTGCAATCCCACACAAACCATCTAGGATCAGCTAAGAGTCTGATACTTTTTCTTAGTCTCCCCAGAGTCCTGCTGGGATGTTCAGAGACCACTTATTTCAGAGGCACATTAAACATGGCTCATTTGGCAAACTCATGGGCATGGATGAAAAGGTATATCTTCCTCAAGCAATAATATTTTAGTTGTTACCAAAAGGAAATGGCCTGGTTCAAAAACATCAGAGTACACATGGAGCTGAGAGTGAGAAAGGAGGGGTACCTCACATGATGCTGTTCCTATGAAAATCATTAGAATGCCCTAAAACTCTTTTCTCTAAGACTTTTCTGCAATAGGGGAAAGAAAATAGGAAACCCTAATTCTTCAAATATAGTTCAAAGTGTGCAATGCACTGTACATAGGTACAGTGGATTTTCTCCTTGGAAGAAGCATGGTGCGATAGAAAAAGTAGGGTCTACAGGGTCAGACTAGCACCTGTGTTTTAGCTAAATACTATTAAGTTGTATGACTTAGGAAATTTATATAAAGTCTCTGAGTCTGTTTTGTCATTTGCACAACTCAAATGATAATACCTACCTATGAGACAACACAGGTAGATTATCTAATACAGAGTCAGAGGTATGCTGGATCCTCTGTAAATCACAACAATTAATTCCATCCATTCATTTTCCAAGCCATTATGCATGAAACTTTGGGCTACACTTTCAAGAAAGATCCTTTAGGAGTCTGAAACTGCAGGCAAACTAAGTTTCCAAAGAACCACATCTTTCAAATTGAATTGGATGAGTCATTGGGTGTTTAACGGGGTGCTGGTCTTAAAGAGAATAGAAGATTTAATTTGGTTTAGTTCCTTTGGCATTTGCAGGTAAAAACCACCACAAATTAATTAGCATGTCTTCATTTGCTTGAGGATGATTAATAATACTCAGAGAAAACAGGTTTTACATAATTCATCAGTCTGACACAGCCCAACACCTCTGGAGTTCTGAGAGCATCCAATCCCAGCTGGTCTATGACACTTTGAAACTAGCTACAAACTGGGGTTTTTCTTATAGGCTCTATATTAGCTGTTGTTGTGAAGGAAGAGAAATCTAATCACAAGCTTCAAGGCTGCTTTCTTTCCAGTTTGGGGGAAGGGGTTAAACAAATTTTCTCTACATGGAAGAGTTTTGACTTGATCAGCAATAATTCACTCAGTCAGTTCACCAAACAGGTTGAGCATCTATAATGTTCAGGCACCATTATTGGTGCCTCCTTATTTTCCTTCCCAGCATTAATCTGTGTGAGCCCCCAAAGAGTGGGACTCATTTGAAATAAATGGAGTCTGTGTGAGTCAAGTGTTTTTCACACTGTCAAAAATGATGTGGCCCAAGCACACAGAGTTTTCTATGAGTGCACAGAATGCAAAAGATGTGAGTTAAGGCATTGTGAGCATCAGTCATCAACATACAACAAAGAAGAAAAAATAAGTTTGATCAGTGTTTCTAAATCCAAATTGGAATGCCTGCTGGCAAAAGTTTCTTCATTATCTACCGATGGCCTTAGAAGTAAATAACAGGAATCTCGAGAGAGTATTAAAAATAATAACAGTCTTAAAATATTTAGAAGAGGTTCTGGGTAAGGAGAGAAATGTGAGTTTTAGAACATAAAACAGCATGTATCTTTCTGGGTATGTGTAGACCTTGCATTGAACCAAATGATTTAATATAATTAGAGAGGTCAGATGGCTATCTGCAGATTTCAAGAAAGACCTCCTGCTCTCTATGTGTAAGATGGGACAAAATTACCTGTATAACCCCTAAGATCCATTCCAAAGCTAAGATTCTAGGAATCTGACTGGAGTTTGAAATAAAGAAGCAATTCCATATCTTCACTAAGACATACCTTCAAAATATCTGTCCCCTCTCAACTCCAGTCATTTATCTGGCATTATTGAGCCCTGCATTTGTGCCACTTGTAATTCAGAATTCTTCACAGGATCCCAGGTGAGACAGAATGGTTTCTTAGCCAAGATCATCCACTGCTTCCTCAGATGAGACTCTCTTGACTGCAGCATTAGAAGCCAAATCAAGCTTCAATCTAAGAGAGAACTCAACAGAAGCATATCGAAGTGCTTCATGGTTTTCAAGTGTAGAGGTTCTTAGGGAAGGGGCAGAAATTGAGACCTGGACCACCAGGAATCTAACGAGTGCCTCTTGTCTGTCTTTAATCTTGGACTTTGTAAGAATCAGCCTCATTTTTATTTGTTTTTGTAAAATGGGCTCCTCAAACTCTAAGTTCATTGGCAAGAAATGCCATGTCCCCCAGATTGACATGTCCAAGTCAGTATCCATACTGCACATCTGGTTGGCCCAGATTGAATTAGGTAACTATCTGATCACAGTGATTTGGCCAAGGAGGTGGGTGGGATTAGATACTACAAACATAGTTGCTGAGATCTTATGTCTCTGGCAGATGAGAAATGACATAAGAGTGAGCTCAAGAAAAAAAACAGTGGGAGCTGAGAAAAATCCTAAAGGAAGGCCACTACAAGTATGTTCCACCAAGACAATAAAATAGTTCAAGGTCTTGTTGATTTTTTCCTTCAATCAGGTGTTGCTGTTGCTTCTATTTGTATCTTCCATCTAAAAGGGCTATGTCAGATCTTACAGATGCATCAAACTTTTTATTTTTTAAAGTGACATCTGAAGCATGTTGACTTTCTTGATTTAAGACTTCAAGTCACAAATAATCAATAGCTGCCCCAAGGAAATCGTAGGGCTATTTTAAAAACTAGAATCCTATAATCCTCTGGTGCCTTATAGCTCTAGGAAAAAACAAGTCATCCTCTTAAAAGAGCCATCTATAGTTGTTTCTTCTCCTACAAGGGGAACTTGGTTTAATGACACCATTCATGGGGTAGGAGCAGTTGCCTCCAGAGAGAATAGAAGCAGTTATTTTTTATTTCCAAAGCCATTCAGAAAAAAATGTTCCATATATAGTTTTCTGCTGTCTGGCTTTGAGAAAACATGACTCTATCTATACTATTAGCCCGTGTCTTTCTGGTGGCTAAAGGCTGGTGGTGGGGGGAGGTAATTTAGCCAGTCAGACTAACAGTTGAAAACTCAGACATAATCAGAAATAACAGTAATAATTAAAAATAAAACAAAATACCATTTTTCTATCAAACACCTTGCTTTCAAATAGGTAAAAGATGGAGATATTCCATTAAAGAACATATATATATACACATAGGGCAAATAAAAATGGGAAAAGATGCTCAACATTATTAGTCATTACAAATGCAAATTAAAACCATGATGAAATACCACTCAATGCCTAATATAATGATTAAGTTTTTTAAAAGTAGATAATATTAAGTACTGTCAAGGAGTGGAGACTAGGAAATCTCATTCTTTTGGTGGAAATACAAAATATACACCAACTTTGGAAAAACATGTGGCAGTTTCTTATAAAGCGAAACATGCACTTACTATACAATTCAGTCATCCCACAGCTTAAAACTGATTCAAGTGAAATAAATTTTACATTCACTTGAAAACTGCACACAGGAAGCTTTATACATAATGCCAAAAGCTGGAAACAATCTAAATATCCCCCTTCAAGGAAGTGGATAAACAAATTTTGATACGTACGGGTAGAACAGAATATTTAGCAATAAAAATGAACAAATTACTGACACAACAGGGATGAATTTCAAATGCAATATTAAGTGAAACAGGGTTCTAATGTTAAGTGAAAAACAACCAGACTACAAAGGCTACATAATACATATGACACTTTTATGGCATTCTAGAAGAGCAAAGCATAGATGAAAATCAAATCAGTAGTTGTCAGGGGCTGAGGAATTAACTACAAAGGGTCCTTTGAAATCTGGGGTGGGGGAGGTGATGAGATTATTGTATATTGGGTACCCTTAAAAAGGTAGATTTTACTGTATATAAATTATATCTTAATTTTAAAAGAATGCTTTTATCAATAGATACAGTGCATTATGTATTAATTCCTATTTAACTGTACTTGAACATACATTAGAGATTCTCATTGAAATTATTTTTAAACTTCAGAGCAAGTCCAAGGCACCTTCAGTGTCTATGGCTGCTTCCGTGCATTTGTGAAATCAAAATTGAAAGCTCTTCCTTTGGCTCAACTGTGTTCACCTCCAGAGCACTCTTTCTGAAACGAGAATGCTTTTATGTTGATGGATTTACCACAGAAATGGAGAGAGGCCAAGCGCGTCCCATGGGCGCTGCCAAGGCTGATGGCTCTCTCAGTGATGTTAAACTCTTCACTTACATGGGAGAGAAGCCTTGCCTCTTATCTTTTCTGCCAGGTAACTTTTCCCCAATCTGTACTTTAATTCAAATATCCCTCAAGTCCAAACCGCTGGAGAGGATGCAGAATGGTTACAACTCACATTGTTCTGCCGTGGTCCCAGAGGGAACCGTTTCCCAGCTCCTGGAGAAGGGAAGGGCCAGCCCGTCAGTCATCTCTGGGTGACATATATGGGCTCTATTAATATCACAAGATGCTTCCCCTCAGCATTCACCTCTTAAGAGTCCATTTCAATCCCAATAAATATTCACAACTGACACCTTCCATATGCCACCTCGGCTAAAACAGAACTAATGAGCGCTTAGGAGATGATGTTTCAAAATTATGCACTGCATAGAAGCCTATACACATCTCTGCTTTATTGTAGAAACCAGAGGTTAGCATTAAGAGGACTGCCATGTGCTTCTCTAATTTATAATAACATTAATTACTCCTGTGTTTTTCAATCTGCCTCTACAGTTAAAAGCATTGCAAAGTTACAGTGCAGGGATTTGTCAAAGGAGGACTGGGGTTGATCCCACACTCTCCAGAGTTAATGGTTTTATTTCCATCAAGGAAGGGGGAGGTCAGAAACTGAACAATGCACCTTGTGAGTCCTGGTTTGAACCAGTTCTGGGTATGTGGGCATGGGATGGAAGAAACAAAGGCAGAAGCATATGCTGAAAATTTCACTGAAGAGGAGAGTGTAACCGTGAACTGTCCCTCTGCAAGTCAGACATGTCAGTCTTGTACTTTCCATCTGGGTCCCTGTGGCTGTGCTAAACTAGCCACAACCCTCGTCAAATGTAAGTGCCAGCCTGCCGCCAGCCACAGCATGTCAGCCCTGACATCAGAGTCCTCCTGTCCCCTGACCTACAGGGATGCTGTGAGCCATAATTAACATCTATTAACTGGCTAGTCATCCTTACTCAATTGCATTCTGTCAAGTTGTAAGCAGACAGTGGCCTACCCTGTGACTCAGGGTGCCCCATCAGACCATTTCCCCTCTGAGGAAAGGAGGTGACCTCAGCTCCTGTCGTCCACAGTGCAAAGGCCACAGACACCGAAGGGCCTCCTGCAACCATAAACAGCGTCCTCAAGATGGAGCTGAGCCCTGCTTAGAGCTGCCAGGGCTGGGAAGGCCAGGAGGAAATGGCTGCTGCTAGGTAGAAGGCTTCAGGGTTCAGAACTGTTAAAGCAATGCAGACAGCTCTGATGGATGGAAAGAGTGAAAGAACACTCTTAATGCAAGTCTAGCCTAGCCAGAGCATGAATGATGATCTACAGTGACTTTCTCCCTCTTTCTAAACAGCCAACCCTACACTGAAGCTCTGAATTCATGAGGCTGTAACTGGGACTACTGGATATTGAAAGAACTGGAATAGTCTGAGAGGAGAGACTAACATGTGTTAACTACTATGAGTGCCAAGTTCTTTAATTATATCCATAGCATAGCACCTGACACATGATAGGTGCCAAAAATTTTGGAGTTAAGACTTGTCAAATGAATGGGGTAAATGAATTCCCATTTTACTTTTGTAACAATTCCAAGAAACAATTACACATGGGGAAACTAAGGCTCGGAAAAGCCATAGACTTTCTCAGAGTTGCAAAGCCAAGTTGGAAGAGCTGAAACAGGGATAGGTTTTTCTGACTCTTTTGCAACCTATGCTAGTTCCTGGTGGCTTATCTTGTTAATACTGACGTTCAGTTCAGTTCAGTCACTCAGTCATGTCCGACTCTTTGCGACCCCATCGACTGCAGCACGCCAGGCTTCCCTGTCCGTCACCAACTCCTGGAGCATACTCAAGCTCACGTGCGTCGTGTCAGTGATGCTATACAACCATTTCATCCTCTGTCATCCCCTTCTCCTCCCGCCTTCAATCTTTCCCAGCATCAGGATCTTCTCCACTGAGTCGGTTCTTTCCATCCGGTGGCCAAAATATTGGAGCTTCAGCATCAGTCCTTCCAATGAATATCCAGGACTGATTTCCTTTAGGATGACTGGTTGGATCTCCTTGCAGTCCAAGGGACCCTCAAGAGTCTTCTCCAACACCACAGTTCAAAAGCATCAATTCTTCGGCATTCAGCTTTCTTTATAGTCCAAGTCTCACATCAGTACATGACTACTGGAAAAATCATAGCTTTGACTAGATGGAGCTTTGTTGGCAAAGTAATGTCTCTGCTTTCCAATAAGTTTTCTAGGTTGGTCATAACTTTTCTTCCAAGGAGCAAGCATTTTTTAATTTCATGGCTGCAGTCACCATCTGCAGTGATTTTGGAGCCCCCAAAAATAAAATCTCTCACTGCTTCCATTGTTTCCCCACCTATTTGCCATGAAGTGATGGGACCAGATGCCATGATCTTAGTTCTCTGAATGTTGAGTTTTAAGCCAACTTTTTCACTCTCCTTTTTCACTTTCATCAAGAGGCGCTTTAGTTCTTCTTCGCTTTCTGCCATAAGGGTGGTGTCATCTGCATATCTGAGGTTATTGATATTTCTCCCAGCAATCTTGATTCCAGCTTGTGCTTCATCCAGCCTGACATTTCACATGATGTACTGATGTTACCTGCTGTCAAACAGACCAAGGGTTGGCCTTCTCATCCAGATTGCTTGGGTCAAAATCCCCAGAGGTTCCTCTTCCCAGCTCTCTTCTACCAATGATTAGTCATTGTATTGCCTTTACACAATTACCTGTTGGTGGGAGAGGGAAAATCCCCCATGGTCCTCACTTGCATTCCATCATCTCTGGGTCTCTGCTGCTGCTGCTGCTAAGTCGCTTCAGTCATGTCTGACTCTGTGCGACCCCAGAGACGGCAGCCCACCAGGCTCCCCATCCCTGGGATTCTCCAGGCAAGAACACTGGAGTGGGTTGCCATTGCCTTCTCCAATACATGAAAGTGAAAAGTGAAAGTGAAGTCGCTCAGCCGTGTCCAACTCCTAGCAACCCCATGGACTGCAGCCCACCAGGCTCCTCCATCCATGGGATTTTCCAGGCAAGAGCACTGGAGTGGGGTGCCATTGCCTTCTCCCTGGGTCTCTAGAGGAGCCAGTTTACACGTCCCTCTCCAAGGCAGAGAATAATATTCAAACAAACTTTTTTTAGGGTTCCTCTTCCCCACTTTGCCCATACCTCCCCAGAGGAGAAGGTTTCTGTCCACTGAAGAACCCAATCCATCAAGTTACATACCAGCATGGAGAAGAAACAGACACAGAAAACCATCTTTACCTCCTCTTTTACACGGCCTCCTGCATGAAGGAGGAATTTCCAGCATTCCTCCCGGTTTTCTGGATGTGGTCAGCACCTGAAAGACTTTCACCTCCCTCCTGCCTCCCTGCATCCCCTGTGCCAGCACCAGCTTTGTGAGGTGGGCAGTAGTCCTCCTGCAGTGGCTGAGCTGTCAGAGTCCATTCGGCGGAGCCAGTTCCTCAAAGGTAGAGCCACCGCCCAGGCTCTGGAAAAGCAGCCTCCTCCATGGCCCAGGTCCCCACTGTGTTCCCCAGCCTGGCTTTTCCCTGACCATTGGCAACTGAGGAGCTCTCATTAATAAAGCATATTCTCTGATTTGACTTCTGTATCAGTTTTAGGACTCACCTAAACCATAGGGTCAAAGGTTAGGGGTTAGATGAAGGGATCTTCTCTAGGATTCAGATGAAGATGAAGCAGATGAAGCCTGCAAATGAAGCCTCAAACGTCAGCTTTAATAGCTGAACACCAGCCAAAAATATTTAATCCATCTCTCTTAGAATATAATTATGAATATTTTAGACTTTATTTTGCTCTCTGCATTCTCTTTTTCTTGGTGGAAGGAGATTCTAGGTTCCTTCCTAGTTTTGGTTTCTTTAGTATAGACTGAATGACTCCCATCAAATATCTTGTGTTTGTTGCTTGGCCATTCAGATTTAGAAATGAATTACTAAAAGCTGACTGGAAACACAGTGTATATGCATGAGACTTGACAACTTACAATTTTTACTAGAGGATGAACATCTCGTAAACTGGCTCCTATATTTGGTGGGATCCCAAACTCTTTCAAACGCAGAGCAGCCTCATCCAACCCCCTGCCTATAACTATTAATATATCTGGAAAAGTTCTGTGGGAAACAGTGAGGCTGAGGGTGTTCTGTGATGCTGTGTGTGTTTTCATTAAATTTTTCCATCTTCAGCTCTGAGTTTCATTACTACCACCCTCGTACTCAGAAAAGTGATAGCCTAGCTGTATAAGCGGAAAAGTGATAGCCAAACTGTATAAGGGGAAAGACACTTAGGATTAGACTACCCTATACTCAGGCTTTCCATAAATCTTCCTAATTACAGATTTCTACTTTACCCACCAAACAGATCCTACGAGATTTTCTGAAGTTCCACAGGACCAACAGACACTAAGTTGCCACCGACTCTAGTCAGCAGTCTCCACATTCCAGCTTCGTAAAATACACAGAAAGTTTCCTTCACTGTGCCCTTTGTTCCTCTCTCTGTACTTCTGAGTTTGTACAAATCTTATTACTCTACAGTGTTACTGTGGGGCTTGGCAAGGAAAGTAGTCACAGGCAGTCAGTCCTCCAGGCATCTTTCTCATGGGTACCACTTCCAGTGTGGAGAGAACTAGACCGGACACTGAAGGGAAGAGGGAGCTCCAGGATGTGGCTCCTCTCTGTGTATTACTGATTACCCACATCCAGAGCTCTCAGAGCAGGGAGGGCATCCCAGTGAGATGGGATGAGAACCCCCACTCTCCTGCAGGGGTGGAGGCACCATTACTCACATCCCTCTTGTGCATGCTTGCGCCAGCCAGGTGACTCCAACCCCAGACCCTCTCAAGTCATCACCACAGATTCTGCCATAGTGAGTGGGTCTCCTCGTGCTCAAGCCACCCAACATTTCACAGTTTCGGGGTGGGTATTCAGACAGTGAGACTTCACTGTGGCCTTATTTCCCTTTAAGGATTCTTATCTGTGTCTCACCTTTAATTCTAAGCCCACTCAGTAGCCTCCAGGAAGGGAAGTGAAGATCCTTCCAGGGAACCAACACTGGCCCCAAATTTGAAAGATGCCAGAGACAACGTTGATGTAGCTCTTTGATGGGAAAGCGATATGGTGAACATTCTGGCAGGAATGAAGGGCAGGCAACCGATGGCAAGTTCAGCTTATGGGAAGAGGGAACACGCCTTCGTGACAGCCCAGCAGCAGGAAGCTCTGTGGTGTAGCTCTTTCCAATTAATTATAACAGCACAGGGCCTGGATAAGGATGTTATAAAAGGGAGAAATACCTGACATAGAGGAGCTATTTTAAAGTATAAGTCTTAGAAATTCTTAAAAGAATCTGTTCTCTCCCTCTTTCTCCCTCGCCTTTCTATCTCTTCAGTTCTCTTTTCTCTTTTGCCGTCTTCCTCTTTCATCCTCCCTTGCCAACAGTCTTTTCCTTTCTTTCTCGCTTCCTCTTTTAAAACTTGACAAGATTATTTGGTGCCTGATAAAGATCTTCCACACCAAGCTCAAGCCCTCAGAGAATATTTTCAACACAGCCATTTCTAGGCCCTGGAAATTAGAATCTACAAAAGAAGTGCTGACAAAAGCCATAAGTAGGGCAGCCTGCACAGCCCCGGCCTCATTTAATCAGCTTTCTGAGAGCTGGGCCCAGAAAACAGGATAAACTCCATCACAAAGCTTTTCACTCATCTTTAACCCATCTACTTCTCATCAACCTATTCATAATGAGCAGGAAAGAAACCCATCACAAAGCCCTAGACCTGGGGGCAGCATTTTATTTCACCAAAGAAAGAGCTTTCCACATTAATGCCTTTTGCTTTCTGTCACAGGTTTCTTGGAAAAGACGTTCTTCTTTCTTTAGGGAGGGAAACAAGCCAAATGACTTGCAAGAGCTAAGATTTAGTGAGTCCTTACTTTGTGCAGGGCTCAGCATTTTACATGCATTATCTCATTTAATCCTCATGGCAACTGTAGGGGAGTGAGCCGATTGTGACTCTCTTTTGCATTTAAAGGACAGAAAGATGTAGAGAGCTTGTGCTGGAGCACACAGCCGAGTATGTGGTAGAGTTGGATGAATCCAAGCATTCTGATTCCCAGGCACACACTGATCACTAACCTGCACTTGTTTTCTAAGCACAGAATGCCAAGAGCCCCCATACAAAGTCCCCACCAGGCCCTACCTTGTTTAATTTGGTCAGACCAGATCAAGCATATTCAGACATCAGAACATCGGGAAAAACCCAGCCTGTTATTCCTATACATAGCTCATTGGCATCCTGCCCCTCACAAACCCAGGTACATAACTGCAAGGTCAAGCTATGTTTTGTCTTAGCTCCTTCCATCTCACCCAGGGCTTAACTGTGACACACCTATTCCTGCTTGAGAAAGCAGAGCTTAGGATATACACTGGAAGTCAGAGAGATAACACCGGAAACCAACCGAATAGATGAAGTTGCCCAAAAGCAGAGGCAGGAAGAGCATCCTTGCAGAGATAATTTAGGAAAAAGGAATAAAATTGAGACTATGAAAAAAAAAAATGATTAGGAGATAGCAATAGTAGAGGAGAGAAATTAAATCAGCTTTTGAAAGGAGAGTGTTTGTGGGAGAGAGAATAAGGGCATCAGTTGTTCATACAGTTGGCCCCCAATTAAACTGCCTTCTTATAGCCCTTAAGTGAATGAATGTGTGTATCTGGGTTTGTGTATCTGTGTGTTCAAACCCCTCACCCATCCACTTCCTATTTCTCACCTTCCTTTACACTCTTGTAATGTACCAGTTGAATATGCTGATCAAAGAAAATTGGCCATACTCTTTTATGTTTCTTGACACCACTTCTTTTTGTTTTACTTCCTCTTCCCAAGAGCCACAGCCCAGAGAATTCCAGGCATAAGATGTGACATAGCAACAGCACCATACAAATGACACCTCACTCCTCCCACTCACCATCCCAGCTCCTGACAACCGGTTCTCCTTCCGACTACCACTCTCTAACTCCACCTGATATACTTGTGTTTTAAAGAGTTGCAGGGCCCAGGTTGGGTTTTGTTCTTTTGTTTCTTGTTTTCAAAGAAGGACAAAAACAAAGCTCTAACAGAGTGGGGGGTGGGGGCGGAGAGCCCCAAAGAAGGTGATTAATATCATTGCTGCTAATTTTCCACAAGCACTTGTCGGCACAGCAGTAAGCCGACTCAGACAGTGCCAAAAGTAATCTTGAAATTCTCCAGCATCTCACTCCAGCAATAAAACACAGATTTATGTGGTGCAGCTCATAATAGACGATGGAATAAAATCATTCTAGATGACTAAATCGCAATGTTTCTGGTCGGGGAGCTTAATAACTGAACTCTTTATCCCTCCGGGGACTGTTCAGCCATTTATTTTCATTTCTCTGACATTTTGTCAGAGTCACATAATCAGATGTGCTGCCCTCCTTCATGGTCTGGGCCTCAGAGATCAGTGTGCTTCACAACAGGGTCAGGAGGCACTTCTCTATCCTGCTCTGTCACTCCTCACTCCGAGCCCTAAAGCAAGGAGCCCATAAACCACAACCAGGACTGTCTTGCACCCAACCCTGCCATCTTTTCCAGGCTTCCCACACCTCACTTCTTACTCTTCCAAGTTTCTCTGCCTCATGTGGTCCCCTATCTAGGTTCTTGGATTTCCATGAGCTCATCTGGAACCCTGTGTAGGCTACTTCTAGAAGAGAACACCTCAGAAATCTAAACTACTTTTAAAACTACAGGCTCTAAAATAGGTTTCAAATAGGCTTCATCAATGATTGTCACCTAGAGTAACTTGGGGTTTATTTGGATGGTTTTGGGGGCATTTTGGTCCTCTGCTACAAAATAGACTAGTTTCTTTTTCTCTCCTTTTGCTCTATACTTTCTTTTCCTTCCCATGTCTTTTTCCTCTCCCTTCTTTCTCTCCTTTCTTGCCCCTGACAATTACCTGGACCTTTCTGACATCCTTTAACAAGCATTGCTTACTTGCCTGATAATGCTCAAGGATGAAAAAGACACTCATCATTCCGTACACACAGAGTCAGTTCAAAGTTGTGTTAAGTCACTGAAGAACAGTTGAGGAACAATTTAAAGCAGTTTACATCTATAGCACAAGCACATATGGAAATGAAATGACGACAAACACAGCTGCAGCCAAGGGACACATTTGAGAGTGCAATATGGACATATCTGAAGGAAAATGGTGAAAACTTTTGGAAGCATTTCTCTGCATGAAGATTACCCTTCTTGTTCTCAAAGCAAAAAATAGATTATAAAATCGCACTAAAATAACAGTGAGGAATAAAGCAGTTCTTATTAAATATCAGGCATCATCTGAGGGCACTTCGCCTCAGTTTCAGCACTGGCTAGGAATGCAGTTATAAATATGACATGGACAAAATACACCCAGAGCCTCCCAGGTGCTGAAGACGCTTCCACAAAGCTTAAACATAATGCAAGTACATCCAGGCGGACCAACATTTCTCCAGAGGCCCTCCGTCAGTCCTTGCACCCAAAGGAGACTTCCAATCTACCATGGATTCATGTCAGAGGCAGACTGGTATGAGATCAGGAATAACCATGAATGCACTGAGGAAGAAAACTTAGAACAAAACAAGGAAAGTGTTATCCCCTTAGTAACACTGGTTAACCATTTCCTTGAGTGGAGAAATTTTGTGTTAAACAAAATCACAGCTATTCAATGTGTAGATATACACACATTAAATATGTATACTATATATATAGTAGCTTAAATATACACTATATATAATACACTATATATACACCATGTATAGTGTATTTCTTAATGAATATATATATATAGGCTTACTAACCTTTCCAGGTGTTGCTAAGAAGTATCTGAATTGGTTGAGCCAAACTGACACTTTCTGTCAAATTTCTGGTACACAAAGAAGGTAATACCCTCTGTGGTATAATAGAGAATATATTTGATCTTTGGTCTTTATCCCTAGTAACTGGCACAGAGCTCCCAAAACCCTTGAGATTTCCTGAGTGAAAGAGTGCTTTTTGTTATTCCTAAGGGACTCCCTTGACTATACCTGAGCTTATGCTAATGAGATGGTTCATGGGAAGGAGCCTAGATAACTTCAAGATGCGGGGGAGGGGCAGTCACTAGAGGAAACCACCGCCTGATGATATGGCTGGATCTTGCAACCCTACTCTGCCAAGGAAGTCCTCAGGAGGGACAGGGGCTGGAGATGGAGTTCCGTCATGGGGCCAACAACGTAATCAACCACACCTACTCTCTTAGCCTGTTCAAGCTGCCATAACTACATACCAGACACTAGGTGGCTTAAACAACAGAAATTTATTTCTTACAGTTCTAAAGGCTAGAAACCCAAGATCACGGTGCTAGCTGATTCCATTACTAGTGAGGGCCCTCTTTCTGGCTTGTAAATGACCACCTTGCATGTCTTCACACAGCCTTTCCTTGGTGCATGAACATACAGAGAAACTTCTCTGTCCTCTTCTTATAAAGCCACTAATCCCATTATGTTCTCCCTACTCCCATGATCTAATCTAACACTAATTATCTCCCATCTCCAAATACCATCGCATTAGGACTTAAGGCTTTCACATATGAATTTGGAGGGGCACAAACATTCAGTCCATAACACCTACATAATGAAGCTTCACATAAAAGCTCTGGAACAAGAAAGTTCAGGAAGCTTTCAGGATGGTGGATACAACAATGTAATGGCAGAATGGTGCACCCAGAGAGCGCCTGGAGTGCTCTGCCCTGGACTACACAGACCCTGCTGCCCTATTTCTCTTCACCTGGCTGTTCACTTGAATCCTTGATAATAAAACAGTAGTTATACACACAGTGCCTTCCTGAGTTCTGTGAGTCATTCTAGTGAATTCTTGAACCCAAGATGGTGGTGATGGGAACCCTTAATAGTTTGTAGTTCTCCAAGCAGAAGTACAGGAAGACCTCTGAACTTGCAGCTGGCATCCAAGGTGAGAGCAGTCTAGTGAGACTGAGACCTTACCTGAGATCTAATGCTAACTCCAGGTAGGTAGTGTCAGGACTGAACTATAGCACATCCAGTTTGTCAGACTGGTGGCTCAGACAGTAAAGAATCTGCCTGCAATGCAGGAGACCCAGGTTCAATCCCTGGGTTGTAAAGATCCCTTGGAGAAGAGAATGGTAACCCACTCCAATATTCCTGCCTGGAGAATTCCATGGACAGAAGAACCTGACAGGCTACAGTCTATGGAGTCAGAAAGAGTCTGACATGACTGAGCTACTAACACATTACATTGTACCCAGCTGGTGTAAGAGAATTGGTGTTGGGGAAAAAATACCCGCCCATAACCCCATCCCAATCCCTAACAAATAGTGTTTTTGCTTTCTTAATTGCCCAGTGAGGTAGGCAAAATTCTAAGGAGGTCCCAGAATTCCCACCACTGGAGTGCATGTCTTATATAATCCCCTCCTTTAGTGTGAACAAGACCTGTGACTATGACAGGACTTTACTTCTGTTATTAGATCATGTTATACAGCAAGGAGTAAGAAATGGCAACCCGCTCCAGTATTCTTGCCTGGGAAATTCCATGGACAGAGGAGCCTAGTGGGCTACATACAGTCCATAAGGTCAAAGAGAGTCGGACACAACTAGTTATGTGCACACACACATGCAGCAAGAGTGAAAGGATTTCATAACTGTAATTAAGGTCCCTAATCAGCTGACTTTGAGTTAATCAAAAAAGAGATTATCCTGGATAGGCCTAGAATATAAGATAAGCCCTTTAAAAGAGGGTCTATAAGTCAGAGAGGAAGTCAGAATTCTGCTGCTAGCCTGAAGCCCAAAGCTGCCACACTGAGAAGGCCTATGAGAGGACTACGTAGCCAGGAATGGAGTGGCCTCTGGGAAGCAGAGAGCAGACCCCACGTGATAGTCAGCTACAGAATGGGGATTTCAGTCTTACAACCACAAGGAACTGAATTCTGTCTACAACCTGAGAGCTTGAAAGAGGGCTCTGAGCTCTAGAAAGCAACACAAGCCAATTAATACTTTGACTGCAGCCTTGCCAGATCCAAAGCAGAGAACCCAGCTAAGATGTGCCCAAACTCCTGACTCATAGAAACTGTGAGACAATAAATATGTTGTTTTAACCTGCTAAATTTGTGACAATTTGTTGTGCAGTAATAGAAAACAAAAACAATCACACACCATACACACTGATCAACTGGTCACCCTCCTACTTCACATTTATGATGCTGCCCAGGTCTTTTCAGGGTAGCCTCTTCAAGAGGAGTTTTATGATTTGCACATAATATATGACTGATAATTTTGTTGCTGAATTGATATTATACTGTCATGCTTTAGAGGAAGGCATAGCATAATACTACATGGATTACTTCAGGTCTTCAACACATTTAACTTTTAAAATAAACATCCTTTGTTATATGATAACCTAACCATAAACCATTCCATTAAAATACCATTTCCAAAGCAGGAAATAAATTCCAAATACGTACATCCTCTAAAGACCCACGGTTTGGAATTTTCTAATTTTCTGAGCTTTTTATACTCTATCACTAAGCAACAAAATAGCAACTACAACTCAGCTAAAAATGTTCACCCAAATGCAATTCTAACTTCTCTGATCAAGAGTGAAATTGACCACTTCTGCGTAGAGTTCTGAGTTAATAGGTAGTTCAAAACTTGTGATTACCAGTGAGAAGAGGGAAGTGGGGAGGAGCAAGATAGGGTAGGGAATTAAGAGGTAAAAATACTATGTATAGAATAAATAAGCTGTGCTGTGTGCTTAGTCACTCAGTTGTGTCTGACTTTTTGTGACCCCATGGATTGTAGCCTGCCAGGCTCCTCTGTCCATGGGGATTCTTCAGGCCAGAATACTGGAGTGGATTGCCATGTCCTCCTCAAGGGGATCTTCCCAACCCAGACACCAAACCCAGATCTCCCACATTGCAGGCAGATTCTTCACCATCTAAGCCACCAGGAAAGCCCAAGAATACTGGAGTGGGTAGCCTAAAGCTTCTCCAGGGGATCTTCCCGACCCAGGAATCAAACCAGGGTCTCCTACATTGCAAGCAGATTCTTTACCAGCTGAGCTACCAGGGAAGCCCCAATAAATAAGCTACAATGATTATATTAAAAAAGGCAGGGAGTATAGTTAATATTTTATAATAACTGTAAATGGAATATAATCTTTAAAAATTGTGAATCACTGCTATACATCTGAAACTTGTATAATATTTTAAATCAACTATACCTCAATAAATATTTTCTAAAAATTCAACAAACCCAAGCACAAATGGGGAGGTCAGACCCACACCAAAAGAGTAAGTTCTATTGTGGATTATTTTATCTGTAAAATATTGACCTCTCTCCCAAATCCTCCCTGCTCCACTAGCTGGCTTAATATCAGAGCATGGAGAACAGTGAGTTCTGGTTATCTGTGTTCCTCTTCTCTCATGTGTTTTCTGCACAACCCTGCTAGGATTCCATCATTATCTTCATGTATACCAGTTAGATAACTGAGAAGATTCACAACTCTCACAAGTTTGCTAAAATCAAATGAATGATGCATATGAAATAATTTTCAAATGAGAGAATATTTCCATGAATGTAGCAAATGCTTATTTCTTAGAGAACAACCATATTACAGAATAATAGAAGCTCAACATTAATGAAGTCTGACAGAATTCTGAAAGACACCCAACTGGATGTTTGAATTTCTTTTCCAGTACCCTGCATTTACTCATTCATCAAAAATGTATAAAACACAAACTACCACCTATCCACTAAGGAAGGCCCTTTCAAGTGGTCTGTTATTGATATCCTGCAGTGACAAGGAATTCACTATGTCCTGGGGGACCACATTCTATCTGGTGCGTTTCTAATTGTCAGAAACATCTCTCTTGTAGTAAGGACCAAGTATCCTTATGAGTAGCTAGGTTTGGGGGGTGAAAAGTAAAGTGACAAGTGGTGCTTAGCCACTAGTTGGGAGATAGGATTTGCACATCTGAAGCAATAGTGAATAATGCAGGGCAGCGTGTGCATGGTGTGCAGACTGATTAAATGCACTCTGGAAGGCTGAAAAGAAACAATGAAGTCTTCTCAGGGGAGGCAGAACTTAAACTAAGCCTAAATGTCAGCTAGAACCTGAGGAGCTGAAGGTAATTTCAGATGAGATGAACAAAATCAACAGAGGCACAGAATGCACACATGGGAAAAGACTGTGTTTGACGGTAGTGGAGGGTCCCCAGGCGCGACAAAGGAGTTTGAAATTGATATGGTGGGAACCTTGAAGTCTCTGAAGGTTGCTGAAACATTATTAGTTTCATTCTCACAAGAGCACATTGTATCTGAACAGAAAACCGGTGTTCTTCATCTAGAAGAGGAAAATAGAGACATAGAATAGTTTAGGTCCAAAGAGGAAGCTAGGCAAAAGGCCAGTTCCAGAGAAGAAAGATTTAAAACATGACCAGAGCCTCTGGTTGTTGAGTCAGCTGTAACTTGTTTTACAAATTTATATAAGGAAATTGCCAGAAGCAAGTGGCCTTCTGGTCACCTGTTCCTTTGTGCAATGTGGCTTTCTAAGGTTTGTGTAAAATTATTTTTTCTCTGCATTTTGCAAAGAGGAATGGAGTATTTTTTTATCAGCCCAATAATTCAGGATTCCTCTGATACAGATATGAATAAATGAAATCTCTTAATATTTAGAATTTTTCTATACTTTACTTTCTGAATATGCCTTACAGTGAAGTTTCTTTGAATAGGATTTGGGGCCATTCTCATGCTCCACCAATATGCACTCTGGTGGGTACATGGTGAAATGACTGAGGATAGTCTTCTTGTACGCCACAATACTGGATGAACAACACTCCATAGAATACTGGCCAGTTTTAGAAAATGCTAAACCAGGGAAGCCAGAGAAGCCATCCCAGTCTGAGCCAGCATTTAATCAGATTTATTTAACATTAGTGATTTGGTTGTTAGGACAGGAGATCAATTAACGTCGTATACCATTCTTTTGCTCCCTAGGGAATACAAGGCCAGACCGCAGGACAGTCTCTACTCTGCTCTGTTCCTCTGCCTAAAGTGTGTGCTCTCTATTTATCCAGATGGGCCTGGACTCCAGACTGTGAGCAGCTCACTTGACTCTGGGCATAGCTGAAAGCAGGGGCACCCAGTACCTACAGCAAAGCCTCTTTCAGCACTGCAGAGGAAGGCCTCCCTTTTGATTGTTTCCTCTGAGCAAAGATTGAGGGTCAGTAGGTCATCTCATCCTAACTCCCTTCTTCCAAGAGCCAGATTTCAGGGCAATATCCTACTACCATTATTGTAGCTCATTTGAGGCATAAAGGAGCTTGTTTTTACTCTTAATAGAACTAGAAAAGCAAGCAGGTAAGCATGATTTTGGAACGGCCAATGATGTTTAACAAACTTTTCAGATATTACACATTGTCTTCATTTTGGAAAAAATGAATAGCTTTCCTTCTGGAAGGGAATCCTTGCTGAATATAGATTTAGAGCAGAAGTCAGTAGATAATCTGACAAACCTATAAGCTGCCATGAGAAACGAAAAGACATTGTGATGTCAATGGATAGAGTCTCAGCATGTTTCCAAAGGTATCCCTTAAACTTGTGCTGTGCTTAGTCTCTCAGTGGTGTCTGACTCTTTGCAACCCTATGGACTGGAGCCCACCAGGCTCTTCTGTCCATGAGGATTCTCCAGGCAAGAATACTAGAGTGGTTTGCCACGCCCTCTTCCAGAGGATCTTTCCAATCTAGGGATCGAACCCAGGTTTCTCACATTGCAGGCAGATTCTTTACCAGCTGAGCCACTTAAACTTGCTATAACTGACAAATCTGTATTTCCCAGCTAAGTCACTTTTTTCACGATTTACAACAATTATTTTGTGTGTGCTTTCTATTGTGGAGAACACTGTGTGTGAAACAAATTGAACGTGTAGTCTCCTTCCTCAAACACTCAAGGGGCATATAGATATGAAGATGAAGGCAAGTATAAATAAGTAGATGGTGGGGAAGATGACTTAGAAAGGCTCGTGTCTACACCACCTTTCAACAGAGTCTGTGATGCTCAGCAAGGGAAGAGGGTAACTCTGGAGAAGAGCAACACAGCAGGAGTATCAGCAGAAAGTAAAGGATAATACTCATAACTTGCATTGACCCAACCACCATCTCAGGTGATCTCAACCACCCAATGCAGCAGCAGCTCTTCCTCTGTCCATTTCACAGACTAGGACACCGAGGCCTGGAGAGGAATAGAGCTTGCCAAGGCCACACATATATGAAGTGGAGAACCAGATTTCAAGCCAAGAAATCCAACCGTGATCGCACACCACTGATCTCAAGATACCACAAATTAGACGTGTCACAAGTATTTCCCAGTGTAGCACTGTCCAAAAGAAATATAATGTGAGCCATATGGTGATTTTAAGTGTTCTAACAGATATATTGAAAAAATTTTAAAGGACAGATGAAATTAAAATGAATATGTTTTATCTTACCCAAGTACCCAAAATATTTTCATTTCTATATGCAATCAATTTTTTAAAAGCTATTTTAAAAAACTATTGATGAAATATTTTATATTCTTTTCTTCATACTTAGTCTTCCCAACCTGGTGTTTATTTAATACTCACATCTAAGTTTGGACTAGCCACACATCAAGTGCTCAACAGCCACAATGGCCAGTGAACAGTACAACTCTCCTGTCCACTGTGACAGAAGTGAGTTAGTATGAAAACTGATTTGAGAGAAAGAGGATAAGATTAGAACAATCTTAGAACAGATTAGAACCAATCAGAATTGGAAGTATCATAGAAACTTAAAGTATATTTTTTAAAACATGTTTTCATCCTTGCAACAATAAATGACAAATTTACCTGTGGAGGACAACTGTAGACAATCCGCAGACACCAAGTACTATGAAGAATCAGAGCATGCAGGGTTCCAGCTATTCCACTTAAGCATGATTTTCCTTGGCAACATCTGGCCAAGGTGTTGAGCTGAGAGAAATGCCTAAGACAATAACAATTAATTAACTGATGGCCTAAGTGCTTCCTGCCCTTCTTTCCAATTTTCCAGATTAAAAATGCCAATTAAATTAAATGTCTCCCTTTCCATTCAGACTCATTCAATGTCCACACCCAGGCTGAAAGCTTCCTCTTGCCAACAACTGTCTCCATCCCTTAGCTAAGATTTTGAACTACTTAACCAAAGATGAGAAAGAATGAAAGACTTTCTGATTAATTTCCATTTCTGTGTCATTACAACTAGCTTTATCCTCTAAAGCAAGAAATAAATCTCACAGCCTAGGACCTGGCAGGTGCAATCACTAATACCCAGGAGACTTGGAACTTAGACATCATTTCTCTTGGCTTGGGTGATGCTTCTAAGAGAGTTTAATCCTCACTTAAGTCATTCTATTTCAATATTGCTATCAAGGAAACACAATCTTAAACCAGAAAAGAAATGGACTGGGGTTTTCTATTCTCACTTCTTACCCAGAATAAAGCTGTTCTGCATTCCATCAAACTCATCCCTGAAATCCTTCACTCACACTAAAATGTAAATAACTACACCTCAGTGCTCTGTTTTGAAATCTGATCAAGTAGCAGAGCCCCTGAAAATCATGTTCTTCTTGAAATATCATTTAAAACTTATAAAAAACTAAAATTTTGAAAATTAAATTATACAATTCTCTATTAAATCAGATCCCATCTTAGATTCCAGTATTAGTATATGCTAAGAGTTTTTTCATAGTATTTGAAAAGAGTTGAATAGATAAAATTTTACAACTGATAATATCCCATCCTTTAACAATTTTAACCAGAGTCAATGATAATGGCTATATCCAGAGCAGCAATAAACCTCTGAGAACTTAGTTCCTTGGAACTTTAACCTGAAAACTAATAGTTTACAGAATCAGCCACTTTTCATGGGCTTTACCTTTTAACAGGATACAAGACTTTATATCTGGATTATGGACACAGAGAACAGACTGGTGGTTGCCAAGGGAGAAGGGGCTAAGGGAAGGAAGGTGTGGGAAGTTGGGGTTAGCAGATGTTAACTTTTATATATAGAATGAATAAACAACAAGGCCTTACTCTATAGCACAGAGAACTATATTCAATACCCTATGATAAACCATAATGGAAAAGAGTATTTTTTTTAAAAAGGATATATATATATATACACACATATATAACTGAATCACTTTGCTGTACAGCAGAAATTGATACAACACTGTAAATCAATTATAGTTCACTAAAAAGAAAAAAGACTGTTTAGCAGTAGAGAAGTGATGTCAAGTCTTAGCTACTAATAGAAGAGGGCTGTTTTTGACTTATGGTCTGTGGTTAATTCCCAGTGTAAGCAGGGAGAGGATGCTGATTAAGAGCCAATGCCACAGTTTATACTCAGTTTATTGCACTGAATCCTGTCACCAGTCCAGAATATAGCAGGAGTGGGAGGAGAGGAGTGGAGAACAAGAAAAGTTAAGATCAATACACCAATGTGGCTGAGACCTGAAAAACAATGGTCCCATATATTTAAACAGGCCCTGGGATCCAATCCTCACTCACAAGGCAGCCTCTATAAAGTCATTACTGGTCTCTGCCAGAAGTCTTTGCATCAAGTCCCCTGCCTACAGCCAAAGTATTGAAGCCAGAATTGCAAAGATTTGAAAGTGGTTGACCACAGCTGATTCAACATTTTATCATGAAAAAGATCAAACATATGCCAGATAGAAACCTAGAATGAACATGTACTCATCACTCAACTTCAGCAATTATCAATATACGGCCAAGTGTGTCAACGTACACCCTCATTCACTTACCCCACACATACATTTTATTATTTTGAAACAAATTCCAGATGTTATTTCAAGTGTGAATACTTCATTATGCAGCTACTTAAAAATAGGGCTCTTAAAAAAATATAACCCTAATACCATGATCACATTTGAGAAAGTTAACAATACCTTTATATCATAAAATATTCAGTTAGTTTTCTATTGTCTTATATTTTTAGAAGTTGGGCTATTTAAAGAAGAATTTTTAAAAGTCCATATACTATATTCTGTTCCTATGCCCCAATATTTCCTGCAAACTGGAAGGCTTGATTATATTTACATTCAATTTTTTTTAGGCAAGAAGACTTCATAGATGGTTGTGTACATAACACCTGATGTTAATATCGATCAACGAGTTCAGGAGTTGCCAGCCTGATTCATCCATTACAAAGCTTCCTATCAGCTTGTCAACTAATGATCTTAGTGGGCACTGATGTTAATTGCTTAGATCAATTATCACATTAAGGATTGGGATCTTGATATTTTAAATCAATCATTCTTCTCACCAACTGGAATTTTTCTATAAAGAGAACTTTCAAATAGTTGGTTGCTCCATGGGACAGTTTATGCAGGAAAAACAAAGAGTGAGTTCTTTGCTCTTATTTACCTGAATAGCTACCCACTCCAGTATTCTTGCCTGGAGAATTCCACAGAGAAGTCTGGTGGGCTACAGTCTATGCAGTCACAGAGAGTTGGAAGCTTTCTTTTCACCTAGTTTCAGAATAATGGACTGGTTCTCTAGCATTCCTCATAGGTGACTGATTATTTTTTGTATATTATAAATTATACATATAAAATATGTCTCGATCCATTCACAGTTATATTCTTTTTGATTCTCAAAGTTTTCCATCTTTGGCCAGTAAGAGTCCTTCAAGTTGACTCCTGAATCTTTTTAACACAACCCCCAAAGTCTTTGAGGGTTTCCTTGTTTCCTGATACAAAATGTTTCAGGCTTACCTTATACATTTATTAGCCCAAACATGGAATTTACCATTTTTCCACAAATCCTGGGGGTTTTGTGGTGGTGGTGGTGATTGTTTTCTTCTAGAAAAGACTGTTTTAGCTCTCCCTACCTCCCATTTCTCCTTATTCCAGAGAACCCAGGCTAAGGAACAAATAAGTTCTACAAACAAAAGCCATCAAGTACCAATTGGCAGCCCTTTGGTGATGACAAGTAGTAGGTCTGACACTAAAGAGTTTATGTCCAGCAGAACTTGATTCCATAGGAATCCAGGCTCCAAGGCTGGCAGGAGGCCTCTGCAGCTATCCCGCTACCACCCCAGGGATGATACCCAGCCTGAAGATAGCAGAGGACAGTGAAAATCATTACGTCTTTAATGACACAGTTGAGTTACTGAATCAACCAACTGGAAGTCACCCTACCTCTGGACGGCCTAATGTGGGAGATAATAAATTTCCTTGTTGTTTAGTCCCATTTGAGACAACGCTTTCAGTTACTTAAGACCAAGTCCTGAAAGAATACACATCCTTTGTGGGCAAGGCAGGGGTGGAGCTCTTACACCTATTTCCAAGAGAGCCTAACTTCAGCTTGTTTCTCTGCTGCCACCTGACTCAGATTCACTCCCAGCTATGGCCCAGGAGTCTAAATCCTATACACTGCTGGTCACTTGTCTAGAAAGTCTGGCCCATGTCCTCTCTCTTTACTCCTCCAAAGCAGGAGCACTACACTGAGTGAGTAGCAATCTTATACTGAAGGTTTGAATCCAACAGAGAACAGCTGTAACACCTGTAGAAAGAACTTCAACTATCCTGGTTCCAAGAGATTTGTTGGCCATTCCCTCCACAGGGAATTTGTCAATGACTACTTTCCTTCAAGGGTCCTAACTTCCCACCATATTACTGAGCTCCACTCTCTCTCTCACCCACTCCTACTTTCTTCTCCTGCAGGTCCTTCTACCATCTCAAGGTGCCAAAGCACAACCTCAAACTTCCTGTATTTTACTCTGCAGAGCAGTTTCCTCATCTATATTTTAACTTCAATTCCAGGCATGCTCAGATACCTTACTTTCAACAACAACAACAAAAAACAGGCTCCTTAAGGCATTTCCCTAAACAAAAGAATAATTCTGTCTCTGAAAGAGGAATTAATTCTATCTTCCTCTTGGGTCAACCTGCTCAAATTCAGTGAGCTTTCTAAATATCATTGCTTTTCTTATTATTAACATTTAAAACAGTAATAATGTTGTCTAGCTTGTAGCAGTGCTAGAAAGCTTTATCAGTGGGTGAGACTGGTAAACTTATTTAACCTCTGCTCCATTTTTCTTATGTATGAAATGAAGATAATAACACCTTCCTCACAGCTCATAAGGTTGTTGTGGAGATTAAACCATCATATGCAAAGGGCTTTGAAAAGTGCCTGATACATAATAAGTACAACAACTGGTAGCACCTGCTGCTGCTGTTTCTGTTGTTAATTTATCAGACATCTTTGATCTAAAAAGGGTATTGGAGGGACCTACTGTATAGCACATGAGACTCTGCTCAATGTTATGTGGCAGCTGGATGGGAGGGGAGTTTGGGAGAGAATGGGTACATGTATGCATGTGGCTGAGTCCCTTCACTGTTCACCTGAAACTATCACAACATTGCTTGTTAATCAGCTATACTCCAATACAAAATAAAAAGTTTAAAAAATAAAATAAAACGGGTGTTGGAAAATGGTGCCACAGGATAGATAAGAGCCCTACAATACAAGGTTATGGTGAGGACTGAAAGATCTGCATAACCTAAAACAGCACCTATGATGTAGTGGCTGATAAAGGCAGGCTCTTCAAGCTTAGAAGTCAAGTCCTAGTGTATGTAAAGTACTGGCACATGGTAGATTAATAATGTGAGATAGCATGTTACCTCCAGGGGAATGAATAACGTGAAGATGGGTCGTTGGGGCACCTGGAGTTTCAAAAAATCCCAGCAAGAGGCCCCATTGTCATTCCCACAGAATATATCATTGGTTCCTGTTGCAACCCTTAATAGTATTACTAGTAGAAGGTATGGAGAAGACAATGGCACCCCACTCCAGTACTCTTGCCTGGAACATCCCATAGACGGAGGATACCCATAGACTAGTGGGCTGCAGTCCATGGGGTCGCTAAGGGTCGGACACTACTGAGTGACTTCACTTTCACTTTTCACTTTCATGCATTGGAGAAGGAAATAGCAACCCACTCCAGTGTTCGTGCCTGGAGAATCCCAGGGACTGGGGAGCCTGGTGGGCTGCCGTCTCTGGGGTCGCACAGAGTCGGACACAACTGAAGCGACTTAGCAGCAGCAGCAGAAGGTAAGTGGGTAATTCCCTGGCTGGTCCAGTAGTCAGGCCTCAGCATTTTCACTGCTGAGGGCCTGGGTTCAATGCCTGGTAGGGGAACTAAGATCAGGCAACAATGTGGAGTGATGGCCAAGCAGCTAGCTGCATATTCTAAGTCTTGCCGTTCCTCTTCTGTGGGGAAAGAGGTGGACGTGACCCAGTCTCCACCCAGAAGAACAAACAAGGAGGAAAGGCCCCCAGTTGCACTGCCCACTCTCATTCCCTACCTGCCCCACCTTGCTAGCCAATGTGGCGCAGGCCAGCCTCTGGGTGCTTATGTTGGGGGTCAGTTTTCATTCCACAACTACAACCCGCCAGTGAGAGAACCAGCAGCAAGCTTGCAGCACCAGGGCTCCGGGTCTGGACGGCTTTCCCGAACAACCCGGGTGATCAGAAAACAGACAACCAACCTTTCCCTCAGCTCCTTCCAGTTTTTTTTCCTCCCAGACTCGAATGAGCCAGCCTGGGAATTTGGAATTCACAGGGAAGTAAGAAAGCCAGACGATATAACTGAGCCCTGTGCCCAGACACCAAAACATTACCAAGATGTGGGTCCAGGTGACCGAAGGTGTTAGAATCCCTCTGGAACAGTCACCGGGTCGCAGGGAGCGGAATCAAAGACTTTCTCTACCCTTCCCAAGATCGCGGGGAAAGAAAGGGTGTGGCTTCTCTGGGGAGGCGGACCAATCGGAGCCACTCAGACCAAGCCGGTGTCTCGTGCGCACGGGTGTGGGTCTTGAGCAGCCATGAGGATCACCTGGGGGCCAATCACAGGCCAGCAGTCTCACCTGATGAGGCAGAGCGAGCGGCCAGGCCCCACATCCGTGGTGCACGTGGCAGGTTATCTGCCAAGCAGCCTGGCTATGTGATCCTCCCTCTAAATAGCAGAAAATAAAACGTCAGGTACTTGGGGCCACTGAAACACTGAGAACCTGGAGAAAACCTCTGGAGTTGTCTGCTCAAAAGCCCAGAGGTCCATTTCTTAGGAACAAAAACCCGATGGACTTAGTTTGCTTCAGGAGTTTCTCATTCATTCTGCCAAAAATAGATCCCGGGGCAGCGGAGAGGAAAGCCTGAAATAATGATCCTGGCTACTCAGAGAACTGACCATCAGGTGATAATAGAAACCTCTTAAGAAAGATGCTAATTAAATCTGCACTAAAATGATTACATGGCTATTATCTACCCACTCAGAGAAAGTGAGAATCACAGAGTCAGAAACATGGAGAGCAGCAGGCTTCATTGTCTTCTGTAAGAAATGGCTTTTGTTTGGCTCAGTGCTCCGTCAAAAATACTAAGTGTTAATGTATCCTTTATAATCTATCTGGCTAGCTAACTAGTTTAATCCATCACACAGCATGTGAAAGAATAAAAGCAGGTTGGTAGTGACAAGTTAATAGTAGAGGCAAGAAATAAAATGGAGAAACATACTTTGATTGATGGTAAGGAAGTATTAGGAGCTACTATAGATGGACTCTGCCTGCTTTTATATAGTGGCCAATCAAGGCAAAATAGATCTAGTAATTTAAAACTTTAATATGTTTCCTCAATTAAAATTTTTAAAGGGCAGTGGATATATTGCATTCTGATTGAACAATAAAAATTCAATTACAACCGACTCTCAAATATCTACAAGTAGATCCACCATAACAAGTCTTAATTTCAGCTTCTCCTTGGCCTGATTATCTGCTCTCCCAGCCCAACCCTTCTTGCTACCAAAATCTCTACTTTGCCTCTTTCTTATACCTGTTATGAAAGGGATGTCTTTTGAGTAGAAGCATTTAAAATCAAACATCTCCTTTACCTGCAGAGACTGTGGGAGAGTGAGAAGTAACTAATCTTAGAAGATCTAGAGGTATCTACTTAGGCTGCTTTCTTACTACAGTCTGAAAATAATAATGTCATCCATCCCCAAACTGTGAGGGAAAGTTAGGAAGTCTGAGAGAGGCAAAATGGAAAACAAGCATGGCTCTCCAAACCTTCCTGTTAACCATTATAGTGGAGCTTTTTAGGCTCAACTAAATCTAATAACGGCTTCCCAGATGGTGCAGTGGTAAAGAATCCACCTACCAATGCAGGAGACGCATGAGACACGGATTAGATCCCTGAATCTGAAGATCCCCTGGAGAGGGAAATTGCAACCCACTACAGTGTTCTTGCCTGGAGAATTCCATGGACAGAAGAGCCTGGTGGGCTGTTCATGGAGTCACAAAGAGTCGAATATAACTGAACAACTGAGCACACATGAGCAAATCTAATTGGAGCCTTCGTGATCTGTTTAGTAGCTGCAGAGCAGAGTCGGGATCCTTATAAAAAAATCTTCATGCTAGCAAGACACTCTCTCTCTCTCTCTCTCTCTCTCTCTCTCTCTCACACACACACACACACACACACACAGGAGGTACATACAAGATTAATCACTGCAAAACATTGGCAACAGTCAAAAATGCCCATAAAGAGAGGACTGGCTAAAGTATGGCACATCCAGCAATGGGTTGTTCAAAGCTCTAAAGAAAAATAAATGGCAAAGCTCCCTCTATACTAATATGAAATGATCTCCAAATCATATTGCCAAGTTTTTTAAGCAAGATGGAAAATGATATATGTGCTATAAAACCAGCTATGTAAATGTTGCAGCTATACACACACACACACACTTACTTACATATGCATAAAATATCTCTCCAGAGGTGTGTAAGGACCTCAAATCTTGGTTGCCTCTAAGGTAAGGAACTGAGTGGGTAGGACAGGAATGAATTCACTTTTATTATACACTTTTGAATCATTCAAATTTTGAACATGTGAACATATGACCTATTCAAATCCAAATAATAAATTACATAGTTAACCCCACTAATCTCTGCTCCCATCTGTTCCACCCCTTGTTTCCTATCAATGTAGTCATGCTATGCTTCCTGTGTGTGCACACACACTGACCCCCTGGAGTGTTCTTCTGTAATCTCCCTTTCTGTCTTGTCTTTGTGCATCAGGATTCGCTTCCCCTGAAAGAGATGCCTTTATTAACATTTTTCTCTACCTCTAGGTTCCAGACCCAACAATTTAATACCAAATTATCTAGCTTTGCTTTTATCTGCCTCCACCTGAAGGCCTGGAAATATATTAATATCAATTCATCAGCAGAGCAGTACTTTTTGTTATTGACTTTCAAGATATAACCTACGCTCGGTTATAGGTTATAGGTTGCTCAGTTGTGTCTGACTCTTTTGTGACCCCATGAACTATAGCCCACCAGGCTCCTCTGTCCATGGGATTTTTCAGGCAAGAACACTAAAGTGGGTTGCCATTTCCTCCTCCAGGGGATCTTCCTGATCCAGGGATCCAACCTGCATCTCGTACATTGAAGGAAGATTCTTGACCACCGAGCCACCTGGGAAGCCCCAATAAATGATAAGCTCCCTGTAAAATACAGTTGCTTCTTCCCCAGAGCATGACTTCAGACCCTATATTAACCCTGTGGAGGTGCAAACTGGGGATTTCCTGCTTGGATTCTCACAGCCCACTCCAAAGCTCCTGGGCTTACCCAGTGCACAGGGACATTGTCTTGACCAGACCCCAGGCAAGCAGAGAACTGTAGAGTTTGGCAGTCCACTGCTGCTATGGCCTCCTACAGCTGCAAGATGTCACAGAGGAGGATCAGTTCTACCAGCTGTCTCAGTGCTTTGTGTGCTGTGGGGAGGCCTGGTGCTCCCAGTCTCTATTCATTTATTCAGTCCTGTTCCCCTGTTTAGGACACCCTACCAGAGGCCTCCTGAACCTTTGCCACTTGCTGCGTTGGCTCTGCTCACCATCTCAAACTTCCTTTGGAGGAACTGTCTTTAATCCACTGGTGTCTTCTGCCAGTGGACCAACCAATCAGTTTCCTTAATACCAATCTCAGAAGCAGGGGTTGAAGTCTCAGCGCCCTCTGGCCTGAAGGCTTTGGACTCAGGCAGACTCTCCAAAGGAAGCCACAAAAGGTCCCTCTGCCCTCCTTGAGCAAGGAGTATGTACTCACCTTCAGTTTGCATAACTAAGAAGCACATGGAAATGACCCTTCCCTGCACAAACTCAGATCCAAGGTGATGTGCTGCCTCTACCCTTAAATGTAGCAGAGACTGGCATAAGCCTTACCTCTCACTCAACCCAAACTAGGAAGTTCATTTAACCTCTGCTTAAACAGACATACTTTTTCAAAAACAAATGTAGTTTAGAATGTCTAATGATGTTACAGCCTATGACTTTATCACAGAAAGTCACTGACAGTATTGAGTCTGACTTTCCATTTCACAATTATAAAGAATATGAAGGATGTGCCAGCATACTAGGATGATCTTCATAACATGGTGATTTGAATCATTCAAGAATCAGGGGGTAGACTAGAGATAGCGTGGGCTTTGGCATCAGATGGATGTGTTTGAAAAGTGTCTTTTCACCTAACTACAACCTCAAGCTTCTTAATCCACCTGAGCTCCAGTTTTCTTAGCTGTAAAATGGGGATTGTTCTGAGGATTAAAAGATTCAAAGCATGTGGACTGCCTACTAGCACATCACAGGCACTCACGTTAGTTCTTTTCCCCTGAAAACCTACAGCAACAAAGCCAACATAATAATCCCTAAATTGGATTATAATGAAGTGATTTTATCCATTTAAAGTACCAATGCAGTTTAAGCACAGTTTTAGAGCTACAGGAGATTCAGGGAGATGACTGCTGGTTGGCTGAGCCAACAGTCCCTCCCAACCACCTTCTCCCTTGCCACCTTCCCTCAATAAAGCTTCAAAAGTTAAATACGCACTTTACCAGCCTTTGTTGCAATGGAGAGTGGTCAGGTCATGGCTCTGGCCAAGGAGACAGTAAGTCAAAAGTCTACTAGCAGGTTTCTGAGAGATAAAAAGGATGGAAATAGCTCCTGCCTACTTCCCCTTCTTTCTGCCCTTAGTGGTGACTTCATGACTGGAGGGATAGTAGCCCTCTTGCAACCATGATGTAACATGAGGAAAAGACCAAAAAAACTGCAACAAAATTTGCTCTAATATAATTAGTGAACCCTAGTGGCTGCTTTCCTCTGGGTGTATTGTTTTATAAAATAATTCAACCCCTATTTGTTTTAGCCTTTTAGCAAACTTTTCTGCTGCTGGTAGCTAAACAAAGTTGTAAATGTTACAGATGTTGCCCTCTAGGAAACCATATTCTAGTAGTAGAAATAAGATACGTTTTCAAATTTCTAAAATACAAAGTGGGAGTTATAAGTAAGATTTGACACAGTGCAATAAATTATATAGAAGTCACTGCCACGTTTATCCAAATAGTTTAAGGAATGTTGCTAGAAGTATTGTATATTTAAGTGTAGTACTTTATCCCATAGTCAGCATTCTAAAACACAAATACATTACTGCATATAGCTGAGCTCTTCAAGAGCTCCAAATGAAAGACATATTGCCTGGAAAATATCCAATTTTACATACACTTATCTCTAGCAGATATATGAAAACCATAAAGCAAAAGGATTTAGAAGCATTGTAGAGAATCTGACAATGCCCAAGGTTATAAAAAGTCAAATTTCCTAATTTACTGCACAACATGCATTTGGTTTGCTATTTTCCCAAGTATTTCATTGTTAAACATTGCATGGATATGACAAAGTTTCATATTTGCCTAATACTACAGATAGAGCAAATACACAAAATTGAAGAGACTGTAGATATCTTCATTTTACTGAATTTTCCCAATGCTCTTATGTTAGGTTTAAGTGAAAAGTTGAGAGCGTATAGCATATTTTGCAAACACTGTATCAGCAGAGAGCCAAGAGTATTTTAGTGATTCTGTTTTGCAGTATGGGTACTATTAACAATCATCTGATACATAGGCATAGCTTTTAGGATAATTTACTACATAACTCTTGGGACAATGGAAAACACTAATACCAGCCTCATGTTTAAAAACATTTCAATTAAATTTGCACCCAAAATTGGCATTGTCTTACCATCAGAGACCTCACTAGGCCCAGCAGTGACTAAGCTGGGAAGGCTGTGTATTTTAATGAAAAGAACATTGCTGCTGCTGCTGCTGCTGCTAAGTCGCATCAGTCGTGTCCGACTTTGTGCGACCCCACAGATGCTAGCCCACCAGGCTCCTCTGTCCCTGGGATTCTCCAGGCAAGAATACTGCAGTGGGTTGCCATTTCCTTCTCCAAGGCATGCATGCTGAGTTGCTTCAGTTGTGTCCAACTCTGTGCAACCCTATGGACAGCGAGTTATCTTCAAAAGAAGTTCTAGTTCTGGCTCAGGAAATTTGCTAGCTGTGCTACTTCAGGGGTGTTGCTAACCTCTCTGAGCACCAGTTTTTTCATTGGTAAACTGCTGAGAGTAACGCTTCTTTCACAGGGTCATTAGAAAGGTCAAATAAGAGAAAAGGTGGTGATTATGCCTTTTAAACTATAAAGCACTCCACCGATGGAGGGTATAAAATCTTCCAGTTCCACTAGTGAATTAGGGCAATCATGAGAAGTGTGCTAAGTTTTGTGTGCTTTTGCTTAATCTAAAAATTAGAAAAATAGAATAGTCTTTTCCAGGAAAATTCGAGGAAATTTCTTAAAACATAGTACAAAGTAGGAAATCTCTATACTTTTTATTTATACATTTATCCAACTAACATTTTTTTTAGAACGTTTTTATTTGGGCCATTTTTAAAGTCTTTATTGAATTTGCTACAATATTGTTTCTGTTTTCTGTTTTGGTTTTCAGTCATGTGGGATCTTAGCTCCCCACCCCGTACATTGGAAGGTGAAGTTTTAACCATTGGACTGCCAGGGATGTCTCTCAACTAACATTTATCTGTGGCTTAGATGGTAAAGATGCTTACTCCTTGGAAGGAAAGTTATGACCAACCTAGATAGCATATTCAAAAGCAGAGACATTCCTTTGCCAACAAAGGTTCGTCTAGTCAAGGCTATGGTTTTTCCTGTGGTCATGTATGGATGTGAGAGTTGGACTGTGAAGAAGGCTGAGCGCTGAAGAATTGATGCTTTTGAACTGTGGTGTTGGAGAAGACTCTTGAGAGTCCCTTGGACTGCAAGGAGATCCAACCAGTCCATTGTGAAGGAGATCAGCCCTGGGATTTCTTTGGAAGGAATGATGCTAAAGCTGAAGCTCCAGTACTTTGGCCACCTCATGCGAAGAGTTGACTCATTGGAAAAGACTCTGCTGCTGGGAGGGATTGGGGGCAGGAGGAGAAGGGGACGACAGAGGATGAGATGGCTGGATGGCATCACTGACTTGATGGACGTGAGTCTGAGTGAACTCCGGGAGTTGGTGATGGACAGGGAGGCCTGGCGTGCTGCGATTCATGGGGTCGCAAAGAGTAGGACATGACTGAGCGACTGAACTGAACTGAACTGAGATGGTAAAGAATCCATCTGCAATGCAGGAGACTGGGTTTGATCCCTGGGTCAGGAAGATCCCCTGGAGAAGAGAATGGCTACCTACTCCAGTATTCTTGCCTGGAGAATGAACAGAGGAGTCTGGTGGGCTATACAGTCCATGGGTTCACAAACAGTCAGACACGACTGAGAGACTAACACTTTACTTTCATGGTAGCATATAGAGCCCAAGGATAAGCATGATGTATTTTCATGTTTACATGAAAAAGTAAACATGATATACTTTCCTGAAGCCCAAAGATCTCACAGGTGTTATAACCATACAAACATGTGATTATAATACACTGTAAGGCAAATTAATAATCAAAAGTATTCAATCATAATCTTCAAAAGGAAGTCAAAGGGGCACCTTGAATCTCTTAGTAGCAATCTGAAAGATCAGGGTGGGAATGAGGGAGGAGGAAAAATTGCTGGGTAAAGGCAAATGTCCCCAGTGTTACAGTTTGCTTGGAACCTACCCTTCAAGCAAGGCTTCTCCAGAAGTTAATTTCAAGAACTTCTTTGGAGCTTCTCAAATGAGGGTGTGGTCTTGGTTGGCTGACCTGCTAATGGCAATAAAATCTCTTTAAATGAGACCATACATGATGAATTGCATTAAAATTCTTTTCCCAGTTTTTTGATGGTGATAACTCAGTGGTTCCTTTGACCTGAAGTCAAAGTCTTCCCAGTCATGAACTGAAATCTTTCTCCTCAATACAGCCACATCCAGCCTCCTGGAAAAGAGCTACCTGTCACCATTGTCAAACTAGCAATACTACAAAATATTTGAAGAAATCAAAGCCCACTACATTTACTCAGTAAACACTTCTTGAGGGTCTATTAGACCCCAGGCTTTAGGCACACAGAGCTAGCTGGGATGTATCCCTTACCTTTAGAGTTCTTTCTAGAAAATGGTGAGAGCTGCATGATAAAATCATGCCGACAAAGCCCTAAAGAGGCTATAAACATGGGGCAGCAGAAGTATTATAAGGGATATAGAGTTGGGATTTCTTCAAAGTCCAGGGAAGAATTTAGGGAGCGGCTAAGTGTTGAAATACAAGTAGGTTTTTACTAGATGGACAAAGGGGAAGAATATTTTGGGTACCAGTATACACAAAAGCACAAAGGTGTGGAAGAAACCTGGTGTGTTCCATGAACAACTCATTTTTCCATAGCTGGAGTATCAGGTTATGAGGATATGCCAGGTGAGAGATGACATCAAGACAAATTTTAAGTAATGAAGCCCTCGGGTCCCAGGCTAAGGAGTTTGGACTCAATGGGGATCCATTGAAGGTTTTTAATCTGGTTTTAAGACAAGATAACTATTAAGGGGGGTGTCAGGCCTTGGCTTCCCTGATGGCTCAGTGATAAAGAACCTACCTGCAATGCAGGAGCTGCAGGAGCTGTAGGTTTGATCCCTGGGTCAGGAAGCTTCCCTGAGGAGGGTGTGGCAACCCATTCCAGTATTCTTGCCTGGAGAATCACATGGACAGAGAAGCCTGGCAGGCTACAGTCCCTGGGGTCACAAAGAGTCAGGCATGATTAAAGTGAGTTGACACGCATGCATACGGGCCTTGGGCCACAGAAAGGATGCTACTGCTCACTTCAACAGGACAGGAGAGCATTTCCAAGCTACTCATCATGTTCATTGTATCTAACACCTAAGACTCAGAGACTGTATCAAAAGATCAAAGTTGAGATACACAATTGATTAGGTACCCAAGTGCTGAAGAGATGGCTTTTGAAGTGCTTACATGTCCCAGAAACAGGCAAAGGTAAAGCATCTTCCTGCTGTTCCCTAATCCAGGAACTTCTCGTGGTAACTGACAAGCATCCAACGCAATCAATCAAAAGTCCAATGAAAAAGGCTCTTCCCCTGAGATTATACTGACAACTCAATCATCTCTAATATCTCCAAGAACACCAGAGACTGCACCTAGTAGTTTTTATATTATCAGCTTCTCTGTAAGAAAAGAACCATTTGCAAAAAAACAGATTTCAGTAATGAAGCATTCCTTCCTCTCAAGGAGAATCTTTTAGCAAAGCTCTCTAAAAGGAAAGTCCCTCTTAATCTAGCACCAAGAGTTTCAGTGCAAATAGAGGGTAGGGTGCAAGTTTAGGCTAAGACTTGGTATGACACAGTCTTCCACTAAGTGGCTTGCAAGAACTCCACTGAAGTGGCTAATGTTGAATCAGACAGCAGTGTGCTGCTCTGTGGTGTCTGGTGGCCTCTAGTGGAGGCTCAGGTCTCCTCCCCCTCCCCAATGCCCCCCCTCCCCTGACCCCCCGCAAACTCAGCTCACTTCCAAGGAGAAGAGCTGGTCAGGTTTAAGAGCATTTTGTCAGCAGTTGTACTAATAGGTGGGGCTCTTTTATTCTGTCAATACGTGAGGAGACACAACACTCAGGAGTATGCAATACTTTGTACAGCAGGTATGAGTTGTTTTAGGCTGCAAATTGAGATGAACAAATAAATATACTGTTCTTTAGTTTTATAGTTCTATCTCAAATCCCACTTCTTCTTGGTAACAGAAACTTCATTTTAGGATAAGCTCAGGCAAAGCAGGATTTTCTTTCTATTTACAGATATTTGTGTTCATGTCCCACTGAGTTGTATAGAGCTGCTTTGGTCAGGAGGAGGCATCCCATTCTCAACCACCATCACCTCTCCACCAGGTCCTTCCCTGGGATGAAGGTGTGTATGCCCCAGTCCTAGTCACCCGAGTCTCTCTGCTCTGGCATTCCTGGGGGTGTCGTAGCTCCCTAGGTGAGCACCACATTCAGTGGTGATCTCTTCTGGCCCACTGGTCCTCTCTGATAGGTGACAAGCCTTCTCTAAGGTGGTAGAGGGCAGATGGGGTGCTGTGGGGTGTTTTTCCATGTTACCCTGGGGCTGTGGAGGATTGGTGTGGCCATCTTAGATTCTCTTTGATGAGAGACATGCCATGTGCCAAGGTGAATGGGACAAGAAAACTGAGAAGCTTAATATCTTCCTGGGCTTTACCTGTGAAACAAGACACTGGTCCATTCTATGCAGGGGCCCCACTCCTAAAGCTGGAGCCTCAGTCACTGCCCAGAATTCAACTACTCAGTTGCCCGTGTCCAGGAATCTTCCTCTGGTCCAGATAGGGGGGATGAAGCTGGCTTGTCTTCCCAGCCTCTTACTTCTGATTCACACAGGCCCCAAAGCTTTCCCTCACCTCCATCTCTCAAGACTCTTATTGCTCTTATGAGTTTCAAAAAACCAAGTACTGCTTCTCTGTTCTTTGAGGTTCTCATCTCTTGGAGTGCTAAAGCAAGGTCTGTCACTGACTAAATGGGAAAGAACCAAAGATCACAGGAATTCACTGAGGGAGAAACACGGCAGTTGATGTGTCCCATTATTACAGGGTCCATATTCAACTTCCCAGGTGGCGCCAGTGGTAAAGAACCCACCTGCCACTGCAGGAGACTTAAGAGACATGGGTTCAATCACTGGGTCAGGAGGATCCCCTGGAGGAGGAAATGGCAACCCACTCCAGTATTCTTGCCTGGTGAATCCCATGGACAGAGAAGCCTGGTGGGCTACAGTCCATAGGGTCACACAGAGTCAGACACGACTGAAGCGACTTAGCACTCAATATTACACTGTCCTGCTGCATTGGTAGTGGGATGCTTCGAGCCTGCTTCCTTCCAGGATAGGGCCCATTCCAGCCTCATTCCCTCTGTTTCTGTGTGTTTGTCTCATTGTGTCTCTCTCTGTCTTGCTGTCTCTCTCTCCCTCCTCGTGTAGTCCACAAGCTCAGGATTCTTCTGAGGAGATGCACACCTACCACTTTGTATTCTTCCTATCAGACAGGTGAGGTATGAAGGTGTGAACAGCTGGCCTGAAAATGCTTCTGGTGGAAGGTCAACGAGTCAGTTCAGCTCTGGTCTTACAGATGAAAAGAAAACCTTCTGTTATTCTCTTCTCTTTTATTTAACCTGGACCAAAGGCAGACTCCATGTGGTCCACCCTAGATCACTAGAAGTCTGCAAGTAGATTTAAGCTTAAGAAGTTAGTTTGTACTGAGGACATGAGGGAAGTCTCTGTGTAGAAGTCGACACTTGACCTTGGTCTTGAGGGATGGGAAGGATCAGGTGAGGGAGGGAATTCCAGGGAGAGGAATCAAGGAACACACGTAGGGAACAAGGGAAAGGGGTAAGTTAAAGATGACCCCAAGTTTCTATTCCTGGGGTAGCAGGCAGATGGTGAAGCTCTGAACACAACTGAGGCTTCTCAATTAGCCTTCATATTTGGCAGCCATGTGTTATATTTTTCGAATGCATCTTGCCTTCTTAAAAACAGAGATCACCTCTTATTCACTCATTTACTCATGTTTCTACATTGCAACCTTAATGAAAACCAATACACACTGTAATTCCTGAAAATATGCCATGGAAGATAACCTCCATCCTGTTCACTGACTTTTCTCCATTTAGCAGAATACTGCTCAAATTCATATTGCTCTATTTTCCTCAAAAAAATTTTAAGCTCTGCAGATTAGAGATAATCAATGTTGTTTCTTCACTACTTATTTTAAACTATAAACTGGATGAAATTATTGTATCTTAAATCACGGGCATTTGACAATTTAACCTTCAAGATACTATTGCAAACCCTCCAAACATTCTTTTTCAGGGTCCTTGGACTCATTTGCTATTTACCTTGTCAACAAGGTAGTTTTTCCTAACATGAAAAAAGGAACTTCACTTGTTGTAAATAGATCCTAATAAATTATTCTCCTCCACCTGGAAATATAGAAATCTCTAGCTGCCAAAGCACGTCCTGATTCTATTTTTTGATAGTCACAAGGCATACAAGAGAGAAGCAAATAAAAATGCCCTTTAGTTTTGCTGAAACACTACTCTCAGCTTTTCTCATCATACCAGAAAATTCCATCTGGTTTAGTTGACTTCAGTACAGCTCAGCATGTTGGATTGATCCTCGCCCCCTTCAGAAATCCTCTTTCCATCTTCCACTCCCACCACCACCAACCCCCTCCCCAATAGAATAAATGCCCATTACTCGAGAGACAGGGGCTAGTTTCTTGCAGGAAATACAGCCCTGTTTTATTCTCCTGCTCCTGCCTCTCTATTGCACATGCCATCAATCAAATCAAATACAAGAGTATCAAGAACTAGTGCATATTCTGTGCAGAGTAATTACAGAGAATGTAATTGAAGAGCACAGTGATTTCTGGAGACTTTTGAAATCCTATCCCATGGACAGCTGAAGAAACTATTTGCAAGCATGCACCTGACTCTGCTTGCTTACTTGAGAGTATCTGAAAGACTCTTGGCCTCCTCAGAAAGTATTAAAAAAAAATCACCTTCCTCAACACAGAATATTTGCCTGAGTGGAGATTTAAAACTCAACCCTGAATTTTCTTCTGCAAGGTTTCTTTGTCTTTGCTCATTCTCACTTAATCTTTTCTTTCCTGAGAATCAGAAAGAAATACCACACAAGTCTTATCATCTTAAAAGCCAGATGACACAATTCCTCTCAGAAATTCTCCATGGTTTTTGGTTTGGATTAACCCATTCATCTCAAACTCTCTGAGAGAGAACTTTTTTCACTTGAATGTCTTAAAACCAGTCTTGCCCATTCCTATTTCAGAATCAGTTAAGTCTATGGCTTCACTTCAAGATCAGGGAGGACCAGAGGGGTCAGAGGCATCAGCTCCCAGGCCAGCTACGATTCCTCAGCATTTTTATCACCTCTTGATTCAACTAGACCAATAGCCATTTTAGAGCTGTAGGAGATCTGAGCACCATGGAACCCTAAACTGAGAGGTTCCACCCACTTTGAGGAATTCTCTCAGACCCAGAAAGCTCAGACAGAAGAGGGGTGTTGGGCAGATGGCACCCCTGCACTGAGTCAGTTCTCATGCAGTCTCATTTGACCCTGGGTACTGTGATTTCAGGCTTCCCTAGTAGCTCAGATGGTAAAGCATCCGCCTGCAATGCAGGAGACCAGGGTTTGACCCCTGGGTAAGGAAGATCCCCTGGAGAAGGAAATGGCAACCCACTCCAGTATTCTTGCCAGGAGAATTCCATGGACAGAGGAGCCTGGTGGGCTAAAGTCCATGGGGTCACAAAGAATCAGACACGACTAAGCAACCAACACACTGTGATTTCTGGCTACCTCAGTCCCAAATGTGTTTCTCCCATTTCCTCTGTAGCCTACCATCTCTAGCTTCAGATGCTAGCTGTCCTACCTTACTGGCTCTCGACTTTTCTGCTCCATTTCCTAGATTCCACTCAGCACTTTGCTATGGATTCATCCTCTTGGTGGACACCTAACCTGCCAGTGAGCCCATTTGGTTCATCCCTTAATCTAAGGGAGCCCAGCTTCATGATCTGGTTTTTTGAAAATCTAACCCCTTTGATGCATAAATGGGAAAATTGAGGCCTAAGGTCACATTGATTACCAAGTAAGATGTGAACCCAGCATCCTGGCTCCAAGTGTGGACTCACACATTTGTGGGCTCATTCTTCTACATGCATTTTACATAGAATAAATCAATAAAGTCACCACTTCATCTTAGTTTGATCTCAATTACTGGTAATCACAGTCATCTCCCCAGCCTCTAAACTCCGGGCTTTTTTTTTTTAAATAACATTAACAAGGTCAGAGTGTACCCTTCTCCTTCCCTACCAAGTAGCCTAGAACTCAGATCTGATAGCTAGGACACCCTGAGGATGAGAACCCCACCCCAGAAACAGCAGAGTGATCACTTGGAAGGAGTCTGATCCCTTCAAGGCCATCCTGCCTCCAGACTTCTTTCATGGAATAGGAAAAATTAAAAACACATATTTTTCTGTTTTTTACACTAAATGCAACAGACACAGTCCCAGCTAACACACGGCCCACACACTAAAGAATGGAACAGCAGAGAGATCAAAGGCATCTAGGTCTCTGATGCTGTTATGAAGCTGCCATCTACCCTGGTCTTTACTTCAGAGAAAAATAAAACTTTACATTATTTAGAGTTTCATGGAGGAGGTGGGGATTAAGCTGGAGTTTCCATAGGAGAAGCTTCTCCACTTGGACTGTACCTTGAGCAACTGGGAATTCTCCTTTCCTTCTGGAGAGTTGGGTTGTCACAGTCAAGGCTGTGTGGTTCACCTGCCTTCCTGCTCCCACAGCGGGGCCGATTGCTTGAGCTGCCATCCAACACCAGTTTCCTCAAAGACCTCTGAAAATGCCCCCAACTCTCAAGCCCTAAGCCCGAGTTTGATGCAGTGATTTTTCTGGTGCTCTGTGTGAGAAAGGATAGGGGAGGACCTGGGGGGACCCACAAATCCTGGGTCTAGCCTGGTCATTTACTGGAACCATTAAAGCAAAACACAGACACAACTCAGGCTCCATTCTCCCAACTTCTAACCCAGCGCTGGGCCTTTCCAGTGTTTACTGTTCAGGCATCTGTGAGTATCTTTGTGAAACTAGTTAAAGCCTTTTATGAGACCCTAAACTTCTAGTTACACTAAACTCCCCCCACATGAATTAGGACTTGAGTCAACAAAAGGCAGACTCCTCGAGGAGGGAGGGCAACTGTGCTGTGTTAAATGGTGCATGTAACAGGGCCAGCCCACAAATTTTTTCCTTCCCATCCCTGGGCAAGCAGGCAGCCCCAAAGCCCATATAATGGACTCTTTATGTGGTACTTGGTTAGAAAAACGTATTGACAAAGAATCACAGACGAATCATAGCCGTGACCTTTAGTGCTCAAACAAGATTTTCCTTGGGAGTGATTTAATTACCCATGCAGCATGCTGGCTGCACACATGAGCAGCCTTTCTGCTTTTCCAAAGGCCATGACGGCCAGGCCAGTCTGGTTTGCCTTCCCTGTGAATGTTCAGGCAAGCACGGCTCCTATAACTAGGCTCCACTGTGCCATACAAGGATAAACGGCGCATGGCATCCAGCTGGGCTCAGTGAGCTTGAAAGATTGCTTCCCGAGCACGTGCTGCCCAAGCCGGCCTTGGATCTGACAGATGCCTCTGGCCTAGACTCGATATTCAGATGCCTGGCAGTGAAGATCTTGCCAGGCCTTGTGTGCCCTCAGCAACAGGGCTGGACTCTGATAGCCAGGCATAAAAGCCAGGACCTGGGGCTACAGTATGAGGCCAAATCTGTTTGTGTTCACCCTTGTCAATCCCTTAGTGCCCCTCCCCACTTGTCAGTCCCTTAGGCCTTTCTTTCACCTAAGGTCTCTTGGTCCCTTTATTTCTCTGAGCTCAAAGAAAACAAACCAGAAACAAAAGGCCACATACTGTAGGATTCCATTTACATGAGATATCCAGAGCAGGCAAATCCATAGCAACAGAAAGCAGGGTATTGTTTGCCAGGGGCTGGAGGGAAGGGAGAAAGAAGTGATGCTTACCAGCACAGAGCTTCCATTTGAAGTGATGAAAAAGCTCTGGAACTAGATAATGGTGATGGTCGCCCATCACTGTGAAGGTACTAACCACAGAATGGTGCACTTTAAGAAAGGGGTTAGAATGTAAAATTTATGTTATGCATATTTTACCACAATTTTTTAATGCGACCAAAGGATTGTACCAAAGGAAGGGAAAAGATGGCTATCCACAATCCCAAGGCCCCAGAAGACAAAACTAGGACTAGTTTTTCCTGGAGGCAGATTTCAGCTCATCATATAAGTCATGGGGTGGGGTTGAGGGGGGGCAGTACCATTGAGAACAGGCCTACAGTGAGCCAGGCACCCCTCAGTCTTCATTTCCTTAAAGCCCACAACACAGTGAGGCATTTTATTAGCCTTATTTTATAGCTGAGAGAAAATTCCAGAGGAACTACTGGGTACAAGCTTCATGTTCTAACTTACAAAGTCATGTAAATTGTACATGTTCACTCTATCATCATATATGTGATTTGTCCTTAAATATGAAAATGAGTTTTTGTCCAAATCTTCTAGTGACGGTCTCCTTCTGGGAAGATGGTCCTGGTTTATCCTAGAGCTCCCATCCCTCTTCACATACCTCACGGCTCTGAGTACTGTAGTTTGAGAAGCTGGCACCAAACTGGTTGCTTTCCAAAAGGAAAAGAGGGGAGCAGGAGGAGGGAAGAGGGGTTCTCTAACTAGAGTGTTCATACATGGGAAGGGATGCTGCAAGAACCCACACACGGGAGGGGATGAGGTTGGACCTCAACGACTAACTCTATTTAGTCACAGGCCCATTTTAAGAATCTAATGGGAGCTATTAACAATCTTCTTTATCGAAAATTGCCCAGACTTATAAAGTATACATATTATTTTAGCAGGTCTGTAAGTTCCCTGAAGTCTAGAATTTAAATTAAGCATCCCTGGACTACATGGTCTTAGGCAGAAAATGAAACATACCTGAGGATTCCTTTCATCCTAAGAGTCTATGATCTTGTCCTGAACTGTTTCAGTCAATCATCAGCATTATCAAAATGTACCCAGTCTGTGGCCCCTACCATGCTGAGTGACTCAATTTATAGCTAATGCTGTCAACAAATTCAAGAGGATATAATAATGAGTTGCTATATGCCCTTCTTCTCTCCTAGATGACAGTTGGATTTTGCTTCTTTTATGTATGTTGTGACTTCAGCTGTTTATGGAAATATGAAAAACAAAATGGTCTTGTAATTTCTTCTTGAATCTTTCTGGTTGGGTTGTTATTTACCTGATATGTACATAAAACCAGACCCAGTGTCCAGCTAAAAGGCACTTACAGTTGAACAACTCAATAAAGCCTGACAGTAGAGTTACAGAAGTCACATATAAGAGTCGACTTTGCCATTGCCTGCTTCTCTTGGGAGAGCCTAGTGACATTGACTTGAATGATTTTAAATAATGACTGAAGCTGGATAGGGAAAGAAATTTCACAGGCTCCAAGTAAGTAGAAAGACTATCAAACTGACAGCCCAGAAAATTCTGCCCAGCACTGTCCCTGACTCAGCTGATTCAGTAGGACAAGGCACTCTTCCTTTAATAATCCTTACTTATCTATAAGTACCTCCTCTTCTCATCTAGAATACAATCTACTCAGGGTAAGTATATTTAGTCATAAACATTAGTAACAAGGGACAGAAATCAAACATGAACTAACTTGAGTAAGAAATGACTATACTGGCTGTGTTATGACAGCAATGAGACACCTCTTAGGATAGAAGTAGCACTCTGGCTTCAGAAAGGAATCCAGAACTGCAGTCTGGAGGCTCCCTAAGAAATAACACTCTTCCAGCTAAACGGAGGGTTGGCAGTGTTGTGGAAGGGGTCAGCAGCAACAGTGAAGACAAAAAAATAAACACAGAGTTTCCTGACAAAATTGTAGGGCCAGAACCTTGGCCAAAGGAAGCCAGAGCAAGGGCAATCAGAAGAGAGTAATGCCAGCTGATTTCAGGAGAAGAGGAACTGTCAGGTCACCATCATATACAAATGAAGATGGGCACATTCATAAGCAAGATGAAAATGACAGAGGATGAGGGAATGGACCCGGAGATGGTGATTTCGTATCAGTCTCACATGGACCAACCCATAAGCAGCAACAATGTCATCCATACTTGCCAGTTACCATCTTTTGTCTCAGACCCAAAGACAAAAAAAGAGAGCTCAGTGATCAAGAAGATGTTAACTGACAAACTCAGGAAGACCTACTATGAATTATAGTATTTCTAAAATTCCATTTAGACTATGATTAAAAAATATATATATTGTTACCCAACGTCTCCCCTCTGTCAAAAATAGTTTAACAAAGGTGTTTAAAAGTTATCTGAATTATTCAGAGTAATTACTCAGAGTAATCCAATCACAGGAGACACTGATTTTGTTCAACATTTGTCTTTCTATGTGCTCATGGAAAAGAGAGAACCATAGAGGGTTTAACATAACTGTGATCATTCTAGTCCCCCGGGACATGTGTCTCAATCCTGGTCTCTAGGAAGGGGCTTCGGAAAGAGTTTTCCCTTGCTAATAAAGAGAATCACTAGAGGACAGTCCCTCCATCACCTACGTGTGTTTCTACGTGAGATGCCTGGAACTGAGGCAGCTGTCTGGTAAACAAGAGAACAGAAGCCTAAGAACCAAGTTAATATGCTGAGCACAACCTGTTAAAAGATGGCAAGACCCTGGTTCCTGGGACTAGAGAATCATTCTGGAATTGTTTGTGTATTGATAATATAATCATATTCTTATGCACATTTTTATAATTATAATCATTCTAATTAATAAGGAACAAAATATTGAACCAGATTTCTGGCTTATTCTCTTTCCTTCTTATAATTATTCTCTGTATAGTAGCCAAAATACTCCTTTTTAAACTCAAACTAAATACTGTCATCCTCTTGTTTAAAATTCTCCAAACATATCCCTCAACTCCCAGAACAAAACCTCATCTCCTGGCCAAGGACTGTAAACCTCACATAGTTTCCAATCTCATCTGTCTCTACTTTCTCCTCCTTCTGTTCTTTCTACCATCACTTTGTTATTGTTTGTCTGTTTTTAAAACACTAAGCTTTTCCTCATCAGGGGTTTTCTTCTGGCTGTTTCTTCTCTTGAATTTCCTGCTCTTCAAATCTCCACATGGCCTGTTCTTTCTTGGCCTTTGGACCTTAGCCCAAGTACCACCTCCTCAGTGAAGCTGGTCCTGACCACTCAGACAACATTAGCTGTCCTCCCCACTTGGAGTCAGACTTTATCACATCACCTCCTACTGTATTTCCTTCAAAGAACTTATTATCATTTGCTGTTCTTATAATTATTATTTGCTTAATAATCTGTTGTCTATTTCTTCACCCTAGTGTTTAAAGCTTGCTCCTTGGAAGAAAAGATATAACAGACCTAGACAGTGTATTAAAAAGCAGAGAGCACTTTGCCAACAAAGGTGCTTATAGTCAATGCTATGGTTTTTTCCAGTAGTCATGTACAGATGTGAGATTTGGACTCTAAAGAAGCCTGAGCACCAAAGAATTGATGCTTTCAAACTGTAGTGCTGAAGAAGACTCTTGAGAGTCCCTTGGACAACAAGGAGGTCAAACCAGTCAATCCTAAAGGAAATCAATCCTGAATATTCATTGGAAGGACTGATGCTGAAGCTGAAGCTCCAATACTTTGGCCACCTGATGTGAAGAGCTGACTCAGTGGTAAAGACTCGGATGCTGGGAAAGATCGAAAACATGAGGAGAAGGGGATGACAAAGGATGAGATGGTTGGATGACATCATTGACTCAACTGACATGATGTTGAGCAAACCTCTGGGAGATGAAGGACGTGGAAGAACATGGAAGCCTGGCATGCTTCAGTCTATGGGATTTCAAAGAGTTGAACACGAGGGAGCGACTGAAGAGCAACAGTATATAAAGACCAAGACAGCAAGGACTTCTCTGTCTTGTTCATCATAAATGCCCCCTCCCTTAGAAACTAAAATATTATAAATTTTTGATAATAACAATAATAATAATTGTTGGGCTGGAATGGGTGAACTTAACTCAGATGACCATTGTATCTACTACTGTGGGCAAGAATCCCTTAGAAGAAATGGAGTAGCCATCATAATCAACAAAAGAGTCCTTGGATGCAATCTCAAAAATGACAGAATGATCTCTGTTTGTTTCCAAGGCAAACCATTCAATATCACAGTAATCCAAGTCTATGCCTTGACCAGTAATGCCAAAAAAGCTGAAGTTGAATGATTCTATGAAGACCTACAAGACCTTCTAGAACTAACACCCAAAAAGATGTCATTTTCATTATAGGTGACTGGAATGCAAAATTAGGAAGTCAAGAAATACTTGGAGTAACAGGCAAATTTGGCCTTGGAATACAGAATGAAGCAGGGCAAAGACTAATAGAGTTTTGCCAAGAGAACGCACTGGTCATAGCAAACACCCTCTTCCAACAACACAAGAGAAGACTCTACACATGGACATCACCAGAAGATCAATACCAAAATCAGATTGATTATATTCTTTGCAGCTAAAAATGGAGAAGCTCTATACAGTCAGCAAAAACAAGACCAGGAGCTGACTGTGGCTCAGATCATGAACTCTTTATTGCCAAATTCAGACTTAAACTGAAGAAAGTAGAGAAAACCACTAGACCATTCAGGTATGACCTTAATCAAATCCCTTAAAATTATACAGTGGAAGTTACAAATAAATTTAAGGGATTAGATCTGATAGACAGAGTGCCTGAAGTACTATGGACGAGGTTCACGACATTGTACAGGAAACAGGAATTAAGACCATTCCCAAGAAAAAGAAATGCAAAAAAGCAAAATGGCTGTCTGAGGAGCCCTTACAAACAGCTGTGAAAAGAAGAGAAGTGAAAAGCAAAGAAGAAAAGGAAAGATATATCCATTTGAATGCAGAGTTCCAAAGAAGAGCAAGGGGATAAGAAAGACTTCCTCGGTGATCAATTCAGAGAAATAGAGGAAAACAATAGAATGGGAAAGACTAGAGATCTCTTCAAGAAAATTAGAGACACCAAGGGAACATTTTATGCAAAGATGGGCACAATAAAGGACAGAAATGGTATGGACCTAACAGAAGTAGAAGATATTAAGAAGAGGTGGCAAGAATACACAGAAGAACTATACAAAAAAGATCTTCATGACCCAGATAATCATGATGGTGTGATCACTCACCTAGGGCCAGACATCCTGGAATGCAAAGTCAAGTGGTCCTTAGGAAGCATCACTACAAACAAAGCTAGTGGAGGCGATGGAATTCCAGTTGAGCTATTTCAAATCCTGAAAGATGATTCTGTGAAAGTGCTGCACTCAATATGCCAGCAAATATGAAAAACTCAGCAGTGGCCACAGAACTGGAAAAGGTCAGTTTTCATTCCAATCCCTAAGAAAGGCAATACCAAAGAATGCTCAAACTACCACACAATTGCACTCATCTCACACATTAGTAAAATAATGCTCAAAATCCTCCAAGCCAGGCTTCAACAGTACGTGAACTGTGAATTTCCCAAATGTTCAAGCTGGATTTAGAAGAGACAGAGGAACCAGAGATCAAATTGCCAACATCTGCTGAATCATCAAAAAGCAAGATAGTTCCAGAAAAGCAGCTATTTCTGCTTTATTGACTATGCCAAAGCCTTTGACTATGTGGATCACAACAAACTGTGGAAAATTCTGAAAGAGATGGGAATACCAGACCACCTGACCTGCCTCTTGAGAAATCTGTATGCAGGTCAGGAAGCAACACTTAGAACTGGACATGGAACAACAGACTGGTTCCAAAAAAATAGGGAAAGGAGTACGTCAAGGCTGTATATTGTCACCCTGTTTATTTAACTTATATGCAGAATACATCATGAGAAATGCTGGGCTGGATGAAGCACAAGCTGGAATCAAGATTGCTGGGAGAAATATCAATAACCTCAGATATACAAATGATACCACTCAAATGGAAGAAAGCAAAGAAGGAACTAAAGAGCTTCTTGATGAGAGTGAAAGAGGAGAGTGAAAAAGGTAGCTTAAAACTCAGCATTCAAAAAACTAAGATCATGACATCCAGTCCCATCAGTTCATGGCAAATAGATAGGGAAAAAGTGGAAACAGTGACAGATTTTATTTTCTTGGGCTCCAAAATCACTGCAGATGGTGACTGTGGCCATGAAATTAAAAGATGCTTGCTCCTTGGAAGAGAAGCTATTACAAATCTAGACAGTGTATTAAAAAGCAGACACATCACTTTGCCAACAAAGGTCTATGTAATCAAAGCCAAGTTTTTTCCAGTAGTCATGTATGGATGTGAGAGTTGGACTATAAAGAAAGCTGAGTGATGAAGAATTCATGCTTTTGAACTGTGGTGTTGGAGAAGACTCTTGAGAGTCCCTTGGACTGCAAGGAGATCCAATCAGTCCATCCTAAAGGAAATCAGTCCTGAATATTCATTGGAAGAACTGATACTGAAACTGAAACTTCAATACTTTGGCCACCTGCTGCGAAGAATTAACTCATTTGAAAAGACCCTGATGCTGGGAAAGATTGAAGGTGGGAAGAGAAGGGGATGACAGAGGATGAGATGGTTGGATGGCATCACCAACTCAATGGACATGAGTTTGAGTAAAATCCACCAGTTGGTGATGGACAGGAAAGCCTGGCATGCTACAGTCCATGGAGTCGCAAAGAGTTGGACATGACTGTGAGACTGAACTGAACTAATTGTTGAAAGGAAAAAAGGAAGGAAGGACAAATGCTATAAGAACCAGAACCTCAGGGATTCAACAATGCTGAAATTACTTGTCTCACTCTTTTCAGCTTCGTGTCTCTCTGGATTGCAAAAAAAACATGGTAGCAGCAGCCCTGGAGTCACTTCCTCCCAGCTTATCTTCTCCAACAGAAAGATATTCCCTTCCCCAATGTCTGTTTACCATCTCAGGAAAGAATTACTATATCAGAACTAGACCTCGTCTATACAACCAGAGTAAAGGAAGAGCAAATTGGAGATTTAGGTGCTTATGTGGCTTCATCATGGGGGAGGAAGGACAGCAGAAGTTAGCTGTCCACTTTGATGTGAAAGCATCCCTTGCTAACCACTGGGCAAAGGTAATAACTTTCCACTACTCCATGCTGTGCTCCACTGTCTATTCAAAGTCCTTTCCACCCCAGACATCAGGAAAGGGTGGCTGCTTCTAACATAAAGGCAGCCTCTATCTCCTCTATTCATTCAACCACATGAGCAGCCACCATGATCCCCCCCACACACACAGTCAGACCAGCACTATAATGGCATAACAGAGGAAGACCCACTTTGGTGAGGAGTGGCCTGTCATCTACGCTGCCATATAAATGGACAGTAAAGTTACAAGGGGAAAATTATGTCTTTGGCTCCAAACTGCTCTTTGTTGGTACATTTTTGAGGGATGATTATATTCATGGGGTTCCCATCTCCTAAGAGGTTTGTTTACAAAAATATTGAGCATGCATTTCACATCAACATAAATAATTTCCCCCATATCTTTGTCCTCCAAATTTTGCAGTTAATTAAACTAATTTGTCTGTTTTTGTGAGTTGGAAACTCTTACTGTCATCCTTTCCAATCACTACTTATTTAAATTTCATCCTTGGCCAGTTTCATGATAATGTTTATCTGCTCCAAAGGATTTGAAATGAGAGTAACACACAGGGATTCCATTTAAATTCTTTCTTGAAGCTGAAAAAAGCCAAGAATCAACTGGCCAGTTAGATAACACAATTTCCCTTGTAGGATATTTGCTTAAGATAGCTGGGAGGCAATTTAATTCCAGAGTTGCTTATTTACAGGTTTCTGTGAGGGGTTCCCTGCAGTTAACAGTGAACTGGGTAGAAAGATTCTAAAGAAGCATTCTTTGAGAATCTTCTCAAAACAGGTTAAATAAGTTTGTTTGTTTAAGAAAATGAAAATCTATACAATTTTCTGTCAACATTCCAGTTTGACCAGTTCCCAACTGAAAAAAAAAAAAAAAAAATTTCAAAGACCACTTAGACTCAGTGTTTGGTATTACCTTAATCTATTTAGAAAGAAATGACTTCTTGACTCCTTTAAAGTGTTAGCTTCATGCCCTCATCAATGCTGTGTTTATCCTACACAGCCTTGGATTGCTATGGAGAGCAGAAGAGAACCAACCATAAGACCCTAAGGAAACGAAGATCATTGCTATGTTATGTTTTGGTTGGTCCTAACAATACCCTGGCCATGCCTCCACACCAGGATCTAGCCCCTGCCTACCTCTCCAGCTCAGCTTCCTTAAACCTCTTTTCTCAACAGCTTCCAACTACCCAACCACCCAACTCACCCAAGTTCATAAAGCTTCCCCACCCAACCCTCCCCTTTCCAGCTTCATTGACATTTTTCAGTTTCTCAAATGGATCTCCTTTTCTCTTCCCACTCTTCACCAGGCCAACTCCAGCTCATCCCTAAAGTCTCAATCCAAAACCACTTTTCTGGGGCCACCCTTCCCCGCACTGGCCCTCCTGTCTATACCAGCTTCTACATCAGGTTCCACTGTACTTGCATACAGAGCACTCACTTCTGCTTTCTGCCACTTACACAGTTACGATTGATTAGTTATCTGCATAATACCTGCTCAAAGAAAGCCTCTTTCCTCACTAGATTGTAAGTTCCATAAATGGCAGGAACTGGGTTGATAGACTCCTCCATTCATGGAATTTTCCAGGTAAGAGTATTGGAGTGGATTGCCATTTCCTTCTCCAGGGGATCTTCCTGACCTGGTCTCCTGCATTGCAGGCAGACGCTTTACCATCTGAGCCACCAGGGAATCCCCCAGTACTGTTCAATACTGAATTCCAACTCCAGGCACAATGGTTGGCACATAAAGAGTGTTAAATAAATACTTGTGACAATAGAAAGTTGAAAGGTGTCTGGTAATCCTCCTAAATTCTAGGATCCTTTCCACATCAAGGAGTATGTGCTGTTCTGTGCTTAGTCATTCAGTTATGTCCAACTCCTTGTGACCCCATGGACTGCAGCCCACCAGGCTCCTTTGTCCATAAGGATTGTCCAGGCAAGCATACTGGAGTACATTGCCATGCCCTCCTCCAAGGGATCTTCCCAACCTAGGGATCTGTGCTTTTAGTTTAAAAAAAAAAAAAAAAAGTGTCTAGAGGCTGAAAAGTAAAAGAGAGAGTGGGCAGATGTCTGGTTTATTTTTTCCCCAATCTCTGTACTCAGCTTGTATTCTCATATTACAGAGCTCCCACACCCGCTTCTTCCCCTAAGCTCACACATGCATACACATGAACACATACAACACTGCAGACCTCCCTGTGCATGCATGCTCAGTCATATTTGACTCTTTTCAACCCCAAGGACTGCAGCCCCCCAGGCTCCCCTGTCTGTGGAATTTTCTAGGCAAAAATACTGGAGTAGGTTACCATTTCCTTCTCCATGGGATCTTCCCGACCCAGGGGTGAACCCACATCTCTTGCATCTCCTGCATTGGCAGGTACATTCTTTACCACTGAGCCACCTGGGAAGACCCACAGACCTCCCTACCAGAGGACTGTTCCTCAGATTCTTAGTAATAACCTTCACAGATGGTTACCTGTGGCTTTAATCAGAAACTATGGTCCCCTCTCTGCACCATTACTCCTTTTCCACTTTTATCATGGGTCCCTTCTCAGCTGTGCATGATTTCACACTCGTTTATGTGTCTATTAAGCCATTATCCCCATTTCATGTTCTGAACAGAATTGCACCTTTAATAAATTATAATGATTGGCTTCAATTAACTTTGAGGATAGACCTCACTTTTTGTTTCCCCAAAGCCATCTCTGTTCCCACCTCCTGGAGGAAAAGGGGACACAATATTCTATCCCAGCCAAAAATAATTCACCCCAAAAGAAAATATCACAGAAAAACACAGCACTCAATGCTGCAGAGATGAGCTCAGTGCAGCCTGGGGATGGGGTGGGCTGCAGACAGGAATGCAGAATTCAATGTCTTCCTGGTGTTGCTGTTCAGTCGCTAAGTCATGTCCAACTCTTTGTGACCTCATGGACTGCAGCAAGCCAGGCTTCCCTATCCTTCACTATCTCCTGGAGTTTGCGCTAACTAATGTCCATTGAGTCAGTGATGCCATCCAATCATCTCATCCTTTGTCACCCCCTTCTCTTCCTGCCCTCAATCTTTCCCAGCATCATGGTCTTTTCCAAAAAGTCAGCTCTTTACATCAGAGGACAAAGTATTGGAGCTCCAGCATCAGTCCTTTCAATGACTATTCAGGGTTTATTTCCATTAGGATTGACTGATTTGATCTCCTTCCTACTCAAGGGATTCAAAAGAGTCTTCTCTAGCACCACAGTTCAAAAGAATCAATTGTTCACCACTCTGCCTTCCTTATGGTCCAATTCTCAAATCCACACATGACTACTGGAAAAAACTTGGCTTTGGTTACATAGACCTTTGTTGGCAAAGTGATGTGTCTGCTTTTTAATACGCTGTCTAGATTTGTAATAGCTTCTCTTCCAAGGAGCAAGCATCTTTTAATTTCATGGCCACAGTCACCATCTGCAGTGATTTTGGAGCCCAAGAAAATAAAATTGTCGCTGTTTCCACTTTTTCGTTATCTATTTGCCATGAACTGATGGGACTGGATGTCATGATCTTGGTTTTTTTAATGTTGAGTTTTAAACCACCTTTTTCACTCTCCTCTTTCACTCTCATCAAGAAGCTCTTTATAAAGTACCTTCTTTGTTTTCTTCCATTTGAGTGGTATCATTTGCATCTCTGAGATTATTGATATTTCTCCCAGAAATCTTGATTCCAGCTTGTGATTCATCCAGCTTGGTATTTCACATGATGCACTCTGCATGGAAGTTAAGTAAACAGGGTGACAATATATAACCTTAGCACATTCTGTTGTCAATTTTGAAACAGTCCATTGTTCCATGTCCAGTTCTGTTGCTTCTTAAACTGCATATAGGTTTCTCAGGGGACAGGTAAGGTGGTATGATATTAAGAATCTCTTTAAGAATTTTCCACAGTTTGTTGTGATCCACACAGTTAAAGGCTTTAGCATAGTCAATGAAGCAGAAGCAGATGTTTTTCTGGAATTCCTTTGCTTTTTCTATGATCAAATGGATGTTGGCAATTTGATCTGGTTCTTCTGCCTTTTCTAAATCCAGCTTGTACATCTGAAAATTCTCAGTTCACATACTGTTGAAGCCTAGCTTCAACAGCTTGAAGGATTTTGAGCATTAACTTACTAGCATGTGAAATGAGCACAACTGTTTGGCAGCTGGAATGTTCTTTGGCATTGCCCTTCTTGGTATTGGAATGAAAACTTTTCCAGTCCTGTGGACACTGCTGAGTTTTCCCAATTTGCTGGCATATTGAGTGCAGCCCTTTAACAGCATCATCTTTTAGGATTTGAAATAGCTCAGCTGGAATTTCATCATCTCCACTAGCTTTGTTCGTAGTAATGCTTCCTAAGGCCCACTTGACTTCACACTCCAGGATGTCTGGCTCTAGATGAGTGACCACACCATTGTGGCTAACCGGGTCGTTAAGACCTTTTTTGTACAGTTTTTCTGTGTATTCTTACCACCTCTTCTTAATCTCTTCTGCATTTGTTATGTCCTTGCCATTTCTGTCCTTTATTGAGCCCATCATTGCATGAAATGTTCCCTTGGTATCTCACATTTTCTTGAAGAAATCTCTAGTCTTTCCCATTCTATTGTTTTTGTCTGTCTCTCCTTGCTATTCTCTGGAACTCTGCATTCAGTTGGGTATATCTTTCCCTCCTGGTGTAGCATCTACCACGGCCAGAGGTGAGACCTTCTCTGACTGCTCCCAGCACCTCCAGACTGTAGGCCCTAAGATTCTTCAGTTTTTATTTTACTTCTTTGCATTTGGGGTTTGTTGGGTATATCTATTCTCTGAAAATTCTACCCAAGGAGCAGGGTAAGTCTGCTACAGTGTTCAAGGCCAGTTATTTAGGAGAAGACACACGGACCTCCATCCTGAACTCCAGAGTGACAGCAGTTGAAGTGGAGGTCAGTTCTGCTCTGGCTGCTCTCTAGGACCCGATGGAGAACTGGGCTCAGAGGGACAAAGGCCTTCCAGGAGAGAGACTCCCAATATGTTAAAAAATTGAAAAAAATCCCTAAACAAGCTTACCAAAACTGTGACAAATACTAAATATTTGTATTAGGTTGACTCTGTAACTATATCAGGTAATACAATCATGGATTTAAAAGATACATGGTGAGTTTCCATTTCTGGTAATGAATGGCTAAGGAGCTTCTATTAGGCCAACACACCCTAAAGTATTAGCATAGCCAGAAGCAGACAGAAATTAGAGGATTGTTGACACTTGGAAGAAGGTATTGGGCCTGAATGAGTTCTGTGTTTTCCAGTCTTCTCCTGGCCTCAGTAAGCACCATGTAGGATGCTGAATTGGGGGCTACTATCTAGAAAGCGAAGAGGCTTCAAGTGGGAAGACATTAAGGTTGAGGGGGGCTCAGGCTAGATCCTGAGTCATCTTAATACTCATTCATTTACTTGTCTGGCTCCTGGACTGGGAGAACTTGAAAGCTAGGACCATCCCAATACATACACAAGTCTTAGCTTTCTCATAGCATTAAGGTTTCAGGGTAATTTGCCTTATTACATGAAGACTTAGATTCCAAACACAAAACTAACAGGTAAGAAGGCAGATGCTGCATTGCTTTTTCAAAACCTATCTCAAAACTCCCACTGCATTTCTTTCACTGCACTGTGTTTGTTACAAGTGAATCATAAGCTCTCTCCACCCCAAATTCAAGGGGAGGGAAATTAAACTTCACTCATGATCAGATCAGATCAGATCAGTTGTTTAGTCATGTCCAACTCCTTGCGACCCCATGAATCGCAGCACGCCAGGCCTCCCTGTCCGTCACCAACTCCCCGAGTTCACTCAGACTAACGTCCATCGAGTCAGTGATGCCATCCAGCCATCTCATCCTCTGTCGTCCCCTTCTCCTCCCGCCCCCAATCCCTCCCAGCATCAGAGTCTTTTCCAATGAGTCAACTCTTCGCATGAGGTGGCCAAAGCACTGGAGTTTCAGCTTTAGCATCATTCCTTCCAAAGAAATCCCAGGGCTGATCTCCTTCAGAATGGACTAGTTGGATCTCCTTGCAGTGCAAGGGACTCTCAAGTGTCTTCTCCAACACCACAGCTCAAAAGCATCAATTCTTCAGTGCTCAGCCTTCTTCACAGTCCAACTCTCACACGCATACATGACCACAGGAAAAACCATAGCCTTGACTAGACGAACCTTTGTTGGCAAAGTAATGTCTCTGCTTTTGAATATGCTATCTAGGTTGGTCATAACTTTCCTTCCAAGGAGAGAGTGTCTTTTAATTTCATGGCTGCAGTCAACATCTGCAGTGATTTTGGAGCCCAGAAAAATAAAGTCTGACACTGTTTCCACTGTTTCCCCATCTATTTCCCATGAAGTGATGGGACCGGATGCCATGATCTTCGTTTTCTGAATGTTGAGCTTTAAGCCAACTTTTTCACTCTCCACTTTCACTTTCATCAAGAGGCTTTTGAGTTCCTCTTCACTTTCTACCATAAGGGTGGTGTCATCTGAATATCTGAGGTTACTGATATTTCTCCCAGCAATCTTGATTCCAGCCTGTGCTTCTTCCAGTCCAACGTTTCTCATGATGTACTCTGCATATAAGTTAAATAAGCAGGTTGACAATATACAGCCTTGACGAACTCCATTTCCTATTTGGAACCAGTCTGTTGTTCCATGTCCAGTTCTAACTGTTGCTTCCTGACCTGCATACAAATTTCTCAAGAGGCAGATCAGGTGGTCTGGTATTCCCATCTCTTTCAGAATTTTCCACAGTTTATTGTGATCCACACAGTCAAAGGCTTTGGCATAGTCAATAAAGCAGAAATAGATGTTTTTCTGGAACTCTCTTGCTTTTTCCATGATCCAGCGGATGTTGGCAATTTGATCTCTGTTTCCTCTGCCTTTTATAAAACCAGCTTGAACATCTGGAAGTTCACGGTTCACATATTGCTGAAGCCTGGCTTGGAGTTTGAGCATTACTTTACTAGCGTGTGAGATGAGTGCAATTGTGCGGTAGTTTGAGCATTCTTTGGCATTGCCTTTCTTTGGGATTGGAATGAAAACGGACCTTTTCCAGTCCTGTGGCCACTGCTGAGTTTTCCAAATTTGCTGGCATATTGAGTGCAGCACTTTCACAGCATCATCTTTCAGGATTTGGAATAGCTCAACTGGAATTCTATCATCTCCACTAGCTTTGTTCATAGTGATGCTTTCTAAGGCCCACTTGACTTCACATTCCAGAATGTCTGGCTTTAGGTCAGTGATCACACCATCGTGATTATCTGGGTCATGAAGATCTTTTTTGTACAGTTCTTCTGTGTATTCTTGCCATCTCTTCTTAATATCTTCTGCTTCTGTTAGGTCCATACCTTTTCTGTCCTTTACCGAGCCCATCTTTGCATGAAATGTTCCTTTGGTATCTCTGATTTTCTTGAAGAGATCCCTAGTCTTTCCCATTCTGTTGTTTTCCTCTATTTCTTTGCACTGATTGCTGAAGAAGGCTTTCTTATCTCTTCTTGCTATTCTTTGGAACTCTCCATTCAGATATTTATATCTTTCCTTTTCTCCTTTGCTTTTTGCTTCTCTTCTTTTCACAGCTATTTGTAAGGCCTCCCCAGACAGCCATTTTAATAAAGTTCTAGAAGAGCAGGTGGGATAAAATATGTTGTTATGACCATATTTGAAAAACACAGGCTGTCACAAAAATTAATGACCTGAGATTTAATCAAAAGAGGTTGAAAAAGAAAAGTAAACTAAACCCAAAGTATTAGGAAGAAAATAATACAGATAAGAGTAGAAGTAAATAAAAAGAAACAAATAAGTTAAACCAAAACATGATTGTTTGGAAAACCTTAACAAAATTGATAAATTCCTAACCTGACTGATTAAGAGAAAACACGTTACCTTCAGGAATGAAAGTAAAGGAGAGGAGATCATTACGGATCCTACAAACATTAAAAGAACAAAAAAAGGGATATTATAAACAATGTAAAGAAAGTTTTTTTACAACTTAAATGAAAGTGAAAATTCCTCAAGAAATAAAACTTACAAAAATGATGCAAAATGGGGACTTCCCTGGTGATCCAGTGGTTAGGACCCTGTGCTTCCACTGCAGGGGGCACGATTCAATCCCTGGTTGGGATTGATGCCATGTGGTGCAGCAAAAAAAAAAAAAAAGGCAAAATGAAGTAGGAATATGAATAATCTCATTTCTATCCATTTATAAAATTGAGTCTATCAAAAACTTTCCCACAAACTTCCAGGCCCAGATAATTTTACTGATGAATTGTATCAAAGATTTATAGATTAACTAATATGAATGTTAACATGAACTCTTTCAGAAAATAATAGGAGGTTGATTCTCAATTCATTTTCTTTGACTTGCATAACTTTGATAAAAAGTTTGATGAGGAAATTAAAAAGGTAAAAATAATTATAAAATAATAGTCCTCATGAACATCAACAAAAAATTCTCAGTGGAATATTAGTAAATCAAATATACAGTAATATTATAATACAGAAAAAATGGCAATATGTCATGACCAATTGGAGCTTATTCCAGATATGTAAGTTTGGTCTAACACTGGAAAATCAATGTAATTATCATATTAACAGATTAAGGAAGAAATTTTTTTTATTTCAATTGACACACACAAAAAATAATTTGACAAAATTCAATTCCCATTATGCTAAAATCTCTCAGCTACTTAGGAATAGAAGGGAACTACCTCAAACTGTAAAGTGTACCTAAGGTTTTTCTAGTAGTCATGTATGGATGTGAGAGTTGGACTGTGAAGAAAGCTGAGCACCGAAGAATTGATGCTTTTGAACTGTGGTGTTGGAGAAGACTCTTGAGAGTCCCTCGGACTGCAAGGAGATCCAACCAGTCCATCCTAAAGGAGATCAGTCCTGGATGTTCTTTGGAAGGAATGATGCTAAAGCTGAAACTCCAGTACTTTGGCCACCTCATGTGAAGAGTTGACTTATTGGAAAAGACTGATGCTGGGAGGGATTGGGGGCAGGAGGAGAAGGGGACGACGGAGGATGAGATGGCTGGATGGCATCACCGACTTGATGAACATGAGTTGGGGTGAACTCTGGGAGTTGGTGTTGGACAGGGAGGCCTGGCGTGCTGCAATTCATGGGGTTGCAAAGAGTCGGACATGACTGAGTGACTGAACTGAACTGAAGGAAAGAAAACAGCATTATTATTACTACAATCAATGATAAAATACTGAACACTTTCCCCACAAAATCAGGAAAATTTTTATCAATTCTGTTCACTATTGTACTGAAGATCTTACCTAGCACAGTAAGGCAAGAAGACAGAAAGGAATAAAGATCAGAAAGGAAGAAGTAAAACTCTCTATAATCACAGATGATGTAATTATTTACTTGGAGTCTACAAATCAACAGTTACAACTACTAAATTAATTTTGCAAGGTCAACATACAAAATCAATTATGTTTTTATCAGATCAGATCAGATCAGTCACTCAGTCGTGTCCGACTCTTTGCGAACCCATGAATCGCAGCACACCAGGCCTCCCTGTCCATCACCAACTCCCGGAGTTCACTCAGACTCACGTCCATCGAGTCAGTGATGCCATCCAGCCATCTCATCCTCTGTCGTCCCCTTCTCCCCTTGCCCCCAACCCCTCCCAGCATCAGAGTCTTTTCCAAGCCAAAAAAATGGACAATACAGTTCCTTAAAATTCTATTTACAATGTCTTCAAAAGATATAAAACACTTAGGAATAAATGAATCAAAAGACATAAAAACTATAAAATATTGCTAAAAGAATCTCGAGGAAGACTTTACTACTATAAAAAATTTGGAAATATTTTAAAATAGTGTTGAAAATGTTTCATGTTCATGAACTGGAAGACTACCTTTATATGATGACATTTTTTCCCAAATCCCAGTAAATATGCTATAGACTTTTTTTTTGTAGAAATTAGCAAGGTGATTCTAAAATTTATTTGGAAATGCAGGCGCTAGTGGTAAAGAACCTTCCTGCCAATGCAGGTAGACGTAAGAGACTCAGGTTTCATCCTTGAGTTGGGAAGATCCCCTGGAGGAGGATATGGCAACCATTCTCCACGTCTAGAGAATCCCCATGGACAGAGGAGCCTGGCGAGCTACAGTCCACAGGGTCACAAAGAGTCAGACACGACTGAAGTGACTTAGCACACACACCCACAGTGGGAGGCAGGGGTGAGGAGCCTCCATTGCCCAGGGTTGCTCTTGTAGGTCAGCCTGTGGTCACATTCTCTTGTTTTCTTGATTATCTTTCAATAATTTATCAAAACTTATCAAATGGTACATTAAATTTTGTCTATTTCACTGTATGTAAATTTTACCTAAACAAAAAAAACACCAAAAACAAATATTGAACTCTAGTTAATAATATGCATATTGAAGTTTAAGAGTGAAGTATACTGACACCTTCAGCTCACTTTGAAATGCATTTTTAAATGAATTGGTAAATGGATAGGATAGGTAGATATGAGACAAAAGGAATACAGAAAAACGTTAATTTTTAAGTCTAGATCGTAGACACATGATGCTTAATGTATAATTCTTTTAACTTGGCTGAATGTTTGAAATTTTTCAATAGTGAGGAAAAAAGATAAAGATAGAATTTATTTTACTGTGAATTCATTTTATATTGCAGGAAATGTGGTACAAGTTTCGAGCTGAATGATAAAGAGCTACTTCTTTGCATGCTGTGAGTGTGTCAGCATCACTTCATTTACAGAGACAAATAATGAACCTACAGTGGGGTTTTTCTATACACCTGCATTATCATAAGCACATGGGATGGGTTATCTCATTTAACCTTCACAGCAACCACCCCCACCACTAACCCATGTGGCAACGCATTGCAAATTAGAAACAGGCATTCTTTCCTTGAGACAATTTACTTCTCTCTGCCCAAAAAATTGTCATTATAACTCCACATATCTACAGTGGGTCCAAGGCAAATGATGCCAGTAGGGTTGAGAAGAAGATGGCTTATACAATAGTAACTAGAGGAAGTGACAAGAGCTCTGTGAAGTACAATTACTATCCCCAGGGTTAATATTTCACCAATCCCACAGATACAGCAGTAGAAAATACTGAAATATTAACTGGTAATAAAACTCAAAACTTGAACCCCTCAATGTTTCTGCAGCCACCCTGGTCATGTGAACCCCCCTTAGGACTATCTGGATTCACCATGTTTAACAACTAAAGAATCACCAGAGCAGAGGGTCCCAGATTCCCACTCCAGGACCTATGGCCAGTGTCTACCATGTTTGGTCTAATTGGTCAGTACCTGTGAAGATTATTGAAGTTTAACAGTATGCCTTATTATCCTGAATTTACTGGTCAGGAAATTGAGGCACACAAAATCAAAGTAACTTAAGAGAGACCTCAAAACTAATAAGCTACAGAAACAAAATTTAAACTCAGTAGTGTGACCTCAGATTTGGCCACCATACGTTATGGCCTCAACATCAACATTCTCAGTGGGAGTTCATCCCAAATTGTCCTCCTGACCCACCTTGATCAGTTCTGGTGAACAGCTGCTTGGACAAAGCTGGCCTTTCGGTGACTCCAAGTAGAAGAAACGTCCTATGAGAGACACCAGGACCAGGCAGGAACACTGGAACATAGTAACTACCATGAACCTGGGTTCACTGGTGCCACACCATCTTTCAGGCCATTTCTCAGACTAAAAAGGACCAGAATAATGTTTGCTGATTCCAACTTAACTTGGAGAAGATGTGTAGCAATCTTCAAGTGACTTGGATACAACAGCTATTGACATTGTTTGAAAACCCTGTGACTTGTCTCCAAAGAGCTCTGGGTTCTCAAATGAAAGAGACCCCAGGGGCTCTTCATGATCTCTTTCCTGAGAATGGTTGCATCTAATGAGCCCTACCTTAGATCTTCCTCAAATTAACTAGGATCAGACTTGCCCTAACAGGAGAATACAAGATTGTGATTACTTCCCTCATAGATGGCACACTGAGCAACAGGCAACAACACAGAATAACCAACATAGGAGTCTTTTAACTTTTTTCAAAACAAGACCAGGAGAAATTTTTTCAGGAAAACCTTTGCAGTGGCTATTGTTCCTGTCAACCCAATATTCAATGTGCTGTCTTATTGTAACAGGCCACAGAGATGGTCTTGGGATTCTGGCTAGACCAAACAGAATCAGAATCCTCCCCTGGGATCTTTTCTTTCTCTGATTACAAAGCCATAAGTAGTTCAAAGCTAATATAGGTCATATTTCAGCTCCATCTGAAATAGGCATTTGTGTGCATTTGTTATCCATTAGTGTGCCCTAGGAATAAAAGAAAACAACAAGAATGTCAGAGACAAGCAAAGACAGAAATAGAGGAAAACAGAGAGAGATCCTCAAGAGCCTTAGACTGAATCACTTCAAATAATCTAAGGGTCAGATCCTGCCCTCTCCACAATTTGGCTCTGAGAGTCTATACAACCCCTTTTGGCTTAAACTGAGTTGAGCTGGATTTCTGTCACTTACACTCAAAAAGCTCTGTATGACCAATATAGTAGTATCACACTTCTACAGACATTCACAATCAACCTGTGAATATTGGAGAGGTAGAGGGATTAATTCTGATAGCATTTAAATTAGAAGTGGGCCTTGAAAGATGATTGAATTTAGATAAGTAAATTGATAAGGTGAGAACAATCCACATCAATTCGAGCAATGGCACCACAACTGTAACACAAATAAAAACTCAGCAGCTACCACAGTGGCCCAGTGAACAGAAAATTCTGGGGGGAGGGGAAAGTGCTCATTAAGCATACATAATAAGTGAATGAAGGAATGAGTATACAATGGAGGGTAGAAGTACATGCCTACACACTGTCATGAAGAACCATGCACACACACACGTGTGTGCACATGCATGTGTGTACACATAAATTAGAAAACTGACAGGGTTGCACAAAATATATGAAATAATCCACGTGAAAGACAACACAAGCTGTTATTCTACTGAGGGGAGGCAAATGTTAAAATGAACAATTTTTTTATCAACATAGAAAATAAAATCTAGCTCATCAAGGAATGAATAAAGAACATGTGGTTCATATATACAATAAAATATTACTCAACCATAAAAAGGAATGAAATTAGGTCATTTGTAGAGAAATGGATGGACCTAGAGACTGTTATATAGAGTGCAGTCAGAAAGAGAAAAACGAATATCGTATATTAACTCATACATGTGGAATCTAGAAAAATGGTACAAATGATCTTATTTGCAAAACAGAAATTCAGACACAGATGTAGAGAACAAACGTATGGACATCAAGGGGGGGGAAGGAGGGGAGGGATGAATTGGGAGATTGGGATTAACATATATACACTATTGATACTACATATAAAATACATAACAAATGAGAAGCTGGAATCAGAATCGCTGGGAGAAATATCAATAACCTCACATATGCAAATGACACCACCCTAATTGCAGAAAGCAAAGAGGAACTAAAGAGCCTCTTGATGAGAGTGAAAGAAGAGAGTGAAAAAACTGGCTTAAAACTCAATATGCAAAAAACTAACATCATGGTATCTGGTCCCATCACCTCATGGCAAATAGATGGGGAAACAATAGTAACAATGGCAGACTTTATTTTCTTGGGCTCCAAAATCACTGCAGATGGTGACTGCAGCTATGAAATTGAAAGATGCTTGCTCCCTGGAAGGAAAGCTATGACAAAGCTAGACAGCATATTAAAAAGCAGAGACATCACTTAGCCAACAAAAGTCTATCTAGTCAAAGCTATGGTTTTTCCAGCAGTCATGTATGGATATGAGAATTGGACCATAAAAAAGGCTGAGCACTGAAGAATTGATGCTTTCAAACTGTGATGCTGGAGAAGACTATTGAGAGTCCCTTGAACTTCAAGATCAACCCAGTCAATCTTAAAGGAAAACAACCCTGAATATTCACTGGAAGGAATGATGCTGAAGTATAAGCTCCAATACTTTGGCCACTTGATGTGAAGAGCCAACTCATGGGAAAAGACCCTGATGCTGGGAAAGATTGAGGGCAGGAGGAGAAGGGGGCCACAAAGGATGAGGTGGTTGGATGGCATCACTGACTCAATGGACATGAGTTTGAGCAAATTTGGGGACATAGTGAAGGACAAGGAAGTCTGGTGTGTTGCAGTCCATAGGATTTCAAAGAGTGGGACACAACTGAGAGACTGAACAACAACAATTGAGAATCTGCTGTGTAGCTCAGGGAACTCCACTCAATGTTCTGTAGTGGCCTAAATGGAAGAAAATATAAAAAGAGGGATATATGTATACACATGGCTGATTCACTTTGCTATACAGCAGAAACTAACAAGCTGTAAAGCAACTATACTCTAATAAAAATTATTCTTAAAAAAGAAAGAAAATAAAGCCTAGGAATGCCATCTTACAGAGTCTTATGGAGAAATCCAGCATTCTTATATGTGAGTAATCTGTATGTCCACCCCCTCCAACCATTTTTATTATTTTTGCATAAATGGATGTGTGTGTGCTTGCTATGTCACTTCAGTCATGTCAGAATGTTTGCAAACCTATGGACTGTAGCCCTACAGGCTCCTCAGTCCATGGGATTCTCCAGGCAAGCATACTGGAGTGGGTTGCCATGCCCTCCTCCAGGAGATCTTCCCAACCCAGGATGGAATCTTTGTCTCTTACATCTTCTGCATTAGCAGGCAGATTCATTACCACTAGCACCACCTGGGGAGCCCAAATAAATGGATATTTTCACGTCAAAAGAGGAAACAGCAGAAGAGTTTTGAGTGGGTGGGGAACAGAATGACAAATATTTGATGAAGAGCTATCCACTCTGGTGGGTTGGTAGGTTAGTTAGCTTGAGAGGATACATGTGGATACTAGTTAGGAGGTGGGTGGGACAGTAATCCAGACCTGTTAGGAATGAGGCCATAGATTAAGGCAGGAAATGACTGAAAGAAAAAAAAAAAATCACCAATGTTATTGATTAACTGAGTTTGAAGGATAAATGAGAAGGCAGTGGGAATGACCTTGAGTCCCTATAGCTGAAAATTCCCCTTAAAATATCCCTATCTTGTCGCAGTTACGTCTTGCAGATGAGAGAAATGGCAAATGGCATTCTATTCTGAAATTCTCCAAAACCAGCCAGTCTGAACCATGGTGCTAGAACAACTGTCACTGTGAAAGACTTTGTGTGGCCTTGCGTTCATAGAAGGGAGGGCGGCTGAGAATTACTGCTTAGAGCTCCTTTGTGCTCCCCACAACCCGGCAGTAATTTATCATGTGTACTCAGCTGCCAGCTGGTCTGTTTGTTTTCCATAGAAACCTTCTATCTCCTACACTGGACCAAAAAGCCTCAAAAAAGTCCCTTCTGCAGGGCAAAACACATTCATGCCCAACTAAATAACAGAATAAAAAAACAAAATGCCAAGGTGCTATAAGAAAAAATATTCACCCTCTCTTGGAAATGTTCCCCAACTCTGAACCTGTGACTACTATTCCCTGTACCCATCCAATCTGGATTGTTTCCTGTGTCAGAAACCTCTGGGAGTCCACCCAGTCTCCATCTCCTCCCACCATGCTGCCCTCCCCTACTAATGAAACACCTGTAGTCTAACTAAAAGATTATATTTCCCAGCTTCCCTTGGACCTAATATGCTTCAAAGGAACTGACTCTGATGTGGAGTGTGACATTTTTGTTCTTCTCCTTCCTAACTCCTGAAAGTCAGAGGAGAAGACAGGACTTCCAGCAGCACCTTAGACCAAGAGATGACATGAAAAATGGCAACCACATGCTGATAAGATTGGTAGGGAGCACTGAAGACAGGGCTGTTGCTGTAACAACTTTGGGCTACCTACCATTGGGTATCTATTACCAGACATGTCAGTTCATGGAATCTACCTCTTTTGAGAGGGCTGCTTCATGGATTTGGAAATTGGATCTCAGAGAGGGTTAAGCAATTTTCCCAAAGGCTCACCTCCTTTCAGTGACTCAAACTCAGTCCCAGACTGTCCAAGGCTTTCTGCACCAGAAGGACTTAACAAAAGGTCCTAAAGGTAGCTTTCACATACAGAGCACCATGGATCTGTTGCAGTTTAGTTTTCCTCTATCATTATGCCCTGAGTTCCCTCTAGGGGGTTTACCACCACGCCCAGGTGCTTCTCAACAAACATCAAATGTCTCTTCTACCTTATGAGAAAGATAAATAAACCATACCACCAAGAGGTAAGAAGCTGTGAACAGTATTATAGATATATAGATCCAAGACCAAGCTTTAGAAACCAAGGCAGACCTTCTCCATCCACATCAGAAAAACAGGAATACTGAACTGTCTGCTTGGAAGGGAGATGAAGAGATGATATCAATAGACTGTCCCTTTGACAGGGCCCTGAGGGCCTCTCACTTGTCCTTAGAAAAAGCCACAGCAACAGCAAATTGAGTGCCACACATCCGGTGATCTAGCCAAAAGCAAAGCCTGCAGCCTAAGTTCCAAATACCAGACTCTGAAATCGTCATCCTTGCTAAGAGAATACCTCCATCTTCAAACCTTTACTGTGTTGTACACAAGGCATTCTCTGTACTTATTGGTTGTGGTTATAAAACAATTATTCAGAGATCTTATATTTGTGTTTATTTTGTATTTCATACTTCTCCTCAGTTCAGTTCAGTTCAGTCGCTCAGTCGTGTCCGACTCTTTGCGAACCCATGAATCGCAGCATGCCAGGCCTCCCTGTCCATCACCAACTCCCGCAGTTCACTCAGACTCACGTCCATCGAGTCAGTGATGCCATCCAGCCATCTCATCCTCTGTCGTCCCCTTCTCCTCCTGCCCCCAATCCCTCCCAGCAGCAGAGTCTTTTCCAATGAGCCAGCTCTTCGCATGAGGTGGCCAAAGTACTGGAGTTTCAGCTTTAGCATCATTCCTTCCAAAGAAATCCCAGGGCTGATCTCCTTCAGAATGGACTGGTTGGATCTCCTTGCAGTCCAAGGGACTCTCAAGAGTCTTCTCCAACACCACAGTTCAAAAGCATCAATTCTTTGGCACTCAGCTTTCTTTACAGTCCAACTCTCACATCCATACATGACCACTGGAAAAACCATAGCCTTGACTAGACGAATCTTTGCTGGCAAAGGAATGTCTCTGCTTTTGAATATGCTCTCCCCAAAATGTTCCATTAAAAAAAAAAAAAAAATGTTGGAAGCATGTATGTTAAAAAGGAGGAGTGGGAGAGGGAGAAGAAAGAGGAGGAAGAAGAGAAAGGAAAGGCTATTGAAAGAAAGAAACTTATAAACCATACCACCAAGAAATGGGAAGCTGTGAACAGTATTATGTCTGCACAGTTCTGTGACCTCTGAAAACTAAAAGCTCTTTGTGAGTGAAGATCAAGGTAAATGTGGTCTGGAGGAAATAATATTGGGCCCGCATGAAATGTACCTCAAATGCAGCAGGCCTATGCTTCTTGTGCTACTGTAAATGTGCCCTAGAAACATTCAGAAGTTCTCAGAATATAGAGTACTCTTCAGGGGGCCGGTACCAGCCCTTCTAAGGATTTTTACTTTCCTGGCTCAAAGGATGGTAATTCCTTAAGAGCAAAAACAAATTTAGCTAGAAACCACCTGAGGGAAAATTCTGAAGTTCCTTCCTGTGGAAGGTCGGTCTGGGGTAAAACTGCCTGATGGGCAGATTGATGTGAGGAAAAACAAATTGAGTCAGTGTGTAACCTTAAGACTATATTTTAAGGGACTACCCTGGTGATCCAGTGGTTAAGACTCTGAGCTTCCAATGCAGGGGCCAGGGTTCAATCCCTCGTCAAGGAAGTAAGATCCCACATACCATGTGGTGCGGCCAAAAATAGAGAAAAGATTATTTTTTTAATCCTTGTTGGTTTACTCCTAAGATATTTTTGGAGTGTCTGAGTTGTTGCCAGGCCCTGTGCCTGGTACTACAGGACGGGCCATCTTCAGTCCTCTGAGACTATTGGTGTTGAAATCTAACCAATTTCTACATCATGAAGTATAGAAATTTTATTCTGTCCCACATATGACATAATCTTAAATATTTCCTCTACATACATTTAGAACCACATCAGGCAGTGTTATAATTTTTGCTTCAATCATCAAACATAATTGAGAAGACTCAGGAGTGGCCAGGCATACGGAGGGAGATTGAGAGGGGCTTTGCATGCTCATCACCATCCCAGGCTCCTACAGATTTATCTGCTAAAATGACATATTTTTGAAATACATAATTTTTGTGTGTGAACCTGTCATTGGGAAAAAATGATAAGGAAAACTATTATTAAAAATGCATTCAGAGCCTTGTCAAAGTGAAAAAATCAAAACCCAGCCCTGGGATCTGACTCAGCCAGTCCCCCAGTCTTTACCTCATTCCCTCACTACTTCACACTTTACACAGCTGTGGGGAAAGGATGGTGTTTCATGGTCCCACTCAGCCTGCAGGAAGGGCAGGAGACAAATAGCTTCCATTTCATAAAAGACAGAAATTAGAAGTTTGAGGGTGGCTCAACCCTGAGTTCAGACATTAGGAAGCAGTCTCAGACCATAAATCTTTTCTTGGAAAATAGCTGTCACTGATCCCTAAGAACCTGACCTCTTCCTGATGAAGTTCCAGGAGAGGGGCTCTGCTCTCTATCTCTTCCATTATGTTGATGAAAATGAGTAGCCGTCCAGCACTGTGTTCTTCATCTATATTTCTAAATACTCTATAGCAGTAGGGAAGCCTAGGATACCCAGCTCTGTGGGTGTGGAGGTGGGGGAGTTATCAGGGTGACAACTCTACCTTTCGCTTTCTGCGCCAAAAGAAAAGCATCTCCCAGTGACCAATCTTTGCTATCTCAATATTAACAAGCCTGCAACCATTTCTTATGAATGATGCTGGGCTCCAGCCCTACTCCCATTTGTGCCAAGAACTGTAGAAGATCTGGGAATTTACCCTACTTGCAAGCTCTCAAATCATCCTACCACAGTTTCACAGATGTGGGCAGAAGACATAGGATCCAACGATTAGAGATAGAGAACTTTACCCCTCAGTGCACATCAAGCAGCAGGAGCTCCACGCTCGCATTCTTTCCCTAAGCCGCAAGTCTCACGAGGGAGTGTAAAGCAGCCCAGGTGGATACCATGCATTAGGTTTACATCACAGCTAAGGCACTCCAGTCATAGGAATCCCCTGGTCTTACAAAGGGGCTGCTAGCAAACCTGCCCAATCGTTGCCCAGATGGAGACATTTTTATTGTACTGGCCAGGAAACAACACTGACCTCTGCCCCAGAGGAAGATACTATTTATATTCTCTAAGGCTGCTTCCTATGCAAATACCCTTGAAAACATAGCCCATAACAAGAGCTGTTACAAGAAAAGCATAAATGCAAAGAACCAATGAAGAACTCTCTCCCAACACTCCTTTGCATACTCTCTCATGACACCATATTAGTTTGCTTCCTAACCTTAATTTCAGTTTGAAAGTCAAACTCACTCTGATTATGTGACGAATGTCTGTCTCTTCAAAAAACCACAAGATAATGAAAGCTGTGACTTGCTATTTTCCTTCCATCAAGCCCAGCTCCTGGTTTAAGTCCAGCACAGCGTACATACTCAATGGATCAACGGGTAGCCTAACTAGTGGCAACTGGCAAAATGTAAATGCCCAGTTTCACATTAGCCTGTAACATAAAGGTAGAGGGGCTTTAAGTATGGATGTGGAATTTGCCTCATTACCTGGCAAAGTCTGCATAGTCCTGGCTTTCTCCATTGCTTTTTGATGTTCTCTCCATCGATGTATCAAAGCATAAAACAATCTTTTCTGAGGGTTATATTGGAAACTTATTCATCTCTAATTTAAGAAAACCCTTCATCTAATTAAACAATTTAGATTTAATATGCTAATTCAGAGGACAGTTTTTAAAAAGCATAATTACAAAGGGACTTCAAGAAGATAATTACAAAGGGGAAATGTTCAATCTGAATAAAATTTCTATTTTGTTTAATTACTGAAACCCACTCCTAATGAGGGTCTGTGATCATCTATATTTAAGTATTGTATGCCACAAGGGTCTCTTCAAGGCATCAGGGAAAGTATGACTGAGTTATTGGTGAGGCACTGTCTCCATTGCTTATTCAGGCATGCAAATTCAGGGGCTTCTAGGCTGCAAGGCATAACCTAATCCTGAACTAGGGTCCCTGAGGAGACTGGCCCAACCCTCTGACCACTGCAGTCAGCAACACAATTGCCCTGCCTTTTTTCTATAAACTGAGCTAATTCCCAGTCTTCTGGCTGCAGAGTTGTTTCTACCCAGACTGGGTTACTAGGGAAATGAACTTTCCAGCAAGCCTGACTCAGTGCTATATGTCAATACTTCTCAAAGGATCATCTAACCCTTGGACTTCCCTGATGGCTCTAAACACATGTGAAAAAAGACAAGTTAATTGTTTGGATCTCAGATTGCTGCTCAATTCAAGAAACTTCCAGTACTTACTGCATCAAAGAGGTCCTTTCTCTGACATAAATCATAGCAATATCTTTTTCAGTCTGTCTCCCAGAATAATGGAAATAAACACAAATATAAACAAATGGAACCTACTTAAACTCAAAAGCTTTTGCACAGCAAAGGAAACAATAAACAAAATGAAGAGATGACCCACAGATTAGGAGAAAATATTTGCAAATGTTGTGACTGACAAGGGATTAAGTCTCCAAACTTTACAAACAGCTCAGCTCATGATGCTCAACAGCATCAAAGCAAACAACGCAATCAAAAAATGGGCAAAAGACACAGAGAGACATTTCTCCACAGACAACATACAGATGGCCAAGAAGCACACGAAAAGATGTTCAATATTGCTAATTATTGGAGAAATGTAAGTCAAAACTACAATGAGATATAACCTAACACTGGTCAGAATGGCTACCATCAAAAAATCAACAAGCAATAAGCACTGGAGAGAGCGTGGAGAGAAGGGAACCCTCCTACACTGTTGGTGGGAATGTAAATTGGTACAGCTACTATGGAAATCTAGAACTACAGCTACCATGTGACCCTGCAGTCCCGCTCCTGGGCATATATCTGGAGATAAATATGATCCAAAAGGATGCACGCACCCAGTGTTCACTGTAGCACAATTTACAGTAGCCAAGACATGGAAGCAACCTAAATGTCCATCAACAAAGGAATGGATAAAGAAGATGTGGTACATATATACAATGGACTACTACTCAGCCATTAAAAAGAATGAAATAATGCCATTTGCAGCAACATAGCTAGACCCAGAGATTGTCATACTGAGTGAATTAAGACAGAGAAGGAAAAATATTATATGGCATCCCTTATATGTGGAATCTAAAAAGAAATGATACAAACTTACAAAACACAAAGAGACTCACAGACTTAGAGAATGAACTTATGGTTGTCAGTAGGGATGGAAGAGGGGAAGGGATAGCTAGAAAGTTTGGGATGGATTTGTACACACTGCTATATTTGAAATGGATAACCCCTAAGGACCTACTGTATAGCACAGGCAACTGTGGTCCATGTTATGTGGTGGCCTGGATGGGAGGGGAGTTTGAGGGAGAATGGATACATGTATATAAATGGCTTCAGACTCCTCTGTTCATCTGAAACTATCACAACATTGTTAACTGGGCTTTCCTGGTGGCTCAGATAGTAAAGAATCCACTTGCAATACAGAAGACTTGGGTTTGATCCCTGGGTTGGAAAAATCCCTTGGGGAAGGGAACCTTCCGGTTCCCTGCTCCACTATTCTTGCCTGGAGAATCCCATGGACAGAGGAGCCTGGCAGGCTATAGTCCATGGGGTCACAAAGAGTCAGATATGACTGAGCACACACAGAAGATGCCCCAAGGCAGCCACCCCTGTCCCAACCACTCCACACTGATGAGCAGAATCAAGCTGCCTGCAGTCCCCTGGTGTGGCCCCAGACAACAGCCTGGGACAAGAAGCACAGATGGGATGGGCCAACAGTGCGTATTCACAGCACATTCACCACACTCTCGTCTTAGGACATGGAACCGAACGCCAGACAGATACAGCTCCAGGAGGAAGCAGAGGAAAGGTCCTGATAAAGACCAGAGGAATCAGTATGACTTTGGCTTCACAGAGATTCTGAAAATGCATTCTTTTTACTTCTGTGCAGTAAGATTCCCTGACACAGCTTTTCTTTAATTCCACTGTCATTCAAACCACCAGCTTAAAACTTAGGCTTAGAAAGGAAAAAGTCCTTAGGTTTCCTTCCCTATCTTGCTTCCTGCAGGTTCTCCTTTTCAGATGAGCACTCATGAATACCTGCACCAGTGAGCTGGAGGCCCTAGAGATTTCAAAGTCAGAAAAAACTGGTTTCAAACTGACTGTGCTTATTTCTATTTATGCGACCTAAAGCAAGCCACTTTACCTTTCTGAGCCTCCATTGCCCCATCTGTAAGATGGGAATGACTCATAGGTTTGCCATGAAAATTCATTGGAATAATGCATGTGGAGAAACTTAGCCAACATCTTGCTAACACACAGCAAATGTGATGTTTATGCACACACAAGCACATGGGCACGTACCCAACATGCACGCTCACTCCATAAGTCCTGTCACTTTCATTTGATTATGTGACCACCAAGCTGGTTCATTCAGAGCTGTTCATGCCCATCTTGGATTACTGTCTCAGACTCCCAAGACACTGGAGAGAGAGCAGGCAAATCTGAGCCCCAGAGTGTGTGTGTGTGCATGCTAAGTCACTTCAGTCGTGTCCAACTCTTTACGACCTTATGGACTGTAGCCTGCCAGGCTCCTCTGTCCATGGGGATTCTCCAGGCAAAAATACTGGAGTGGGTTGCCATGCCCTCTTCCAGGGGATCTTCCTGACCCAGGGATAGAACTTGCATCTCTCACATACATCTCCTGCATTGGCAGGCAGGTTCTTTACCACTAGTACTACCTGGGAAGCCCATGAGATCCCGCAGAACTGTACTTCTTCTTTCTTACACAGAACCAGGCTAAGGTGATAAGACTGACTGTCTAACCAACAGGTCAGAGCTGATGAACCCAGGTGAAGAACTCCTTTCCTGGGAGTCCTGTGAGGCTGAACACTGTTCTAGAATTGCCATCCCTGCCCCAGGCACCTCTGTAATGCTTCTCTTAGAATTGCCCTCATAGCATAGGGCGTATTTTTTCTTAATACTCTCAGTAGTGGTAAAACTTTATCCCTTTGGGGGTAGATCTGATGTTTTAGATATTTTAATTTGAGATAATTGTAGATTAACACACAGTTACAAGAAATAACGCAGAGACATCCTGTCTATTGCTTCCCTGATGGCTCAGATGGTAAATAGTCTGCCTGGAGTGTGGGAGACCCACGTTTGATCCCTGGTCAGAAAGATCTCCTGGAGGAGGAAATGGCAATCCACTCCAGTATTCTTGCCTGGAAAGTCCCGTGGATGGAGGAGCCTGGGAGGCTATAGTCCATGGGGTTGCAAAGAGTCAGACATGACTGAGTGACTTCACTTTCACTTTTTATCATGTCTATACTCTCTCCAGTTTCCCCTCGATGGTAACACCTCACAAATCATAATATAGTATCACAGCGAGGGCACTGCCATTAAGGATAGATGATCTCTCCATGCCCACAAGGATATCTCAAGTCTCCATTTTATAGCCACACCTACCTCCCTCACCACCCCCACCCCATCCTCTCCTTAAACCCTGCTACTGCTGCCGCTGCCATTAATCTATTATCCATTTCTATAATTCTGTCATTTCAAGAATCTTATATACATGGAACCAAATAGTATATAACCTGTAGGAATGGCTTTTCTCACTCAGCAAAATTCCCTAGCGATTTATACAAGTCATTACACATATCAATAACTTACTCTTTTGGTGCTGAGTAATATTCCACTATAAAGATGTCCCTCTTCTTGTTCAACCAGCCAATCAGCTACTGAAGGACATACGGGTTATTTCTAGAGACTCTCATGAATATGGCTACCACTTACATTTATGTAGAGAGTTTTAGGTGAACCCAAATTATAATTTCTGAGATAAATACACAAGTGTCGTTGCTAGGTTGTACAGTAATTATATATTTAATTGCATTAAAAATTACCAAACAGTTTTCCAGGGTGGTCATACCATTTTATATTTCCATCAGCACTAATTCAGCGATGCATAAGTGACCCAGTTTATCTGCATACTCACCAGTGACTACTTTTTATTTTAGCCATTACGAGAGGTATGTAGTAATATACCACTATGGTTTTAATTGGCATTTCTCTAATAGCTGATGACACTGAACATCTTTTCACATGCTCGCTGCCATCTATATATCTTCTTTGGTGAAATGTCTATTCATGTCTTTTGCTAATTTTCTAAATGGATTGTTTGGGGCTTTTTACAGTATATACTTTTTTTATTAAGTAATTTGAGTTAAGTGTAGTGAACACCTTGAATGGTTTCTCTGAATAAGATCATTCTGTACGCCATCAAACACACCAGTATACATTAATACACACACACACACACACACACAAATGCACACACACAATCAAAAATGTGTCTATAAATAAATCAATGAGCCTTCTTTTCTTGTAAGGAGCTTAAATGAGTTCAGAGCGGTTACCAAAACATACACTGCCCAAGGTTCTTAAGCTACTGTAAACTTGGATCTCTCAGTGAATCTGATGAATATAAAAGATCATCTCTCCACAAAAACACACATCCATACAGAATTTACCTCCAACTTTACGAGATTCCTGGGTTGATGAAGTCAGCAATGAACCCTGGGTGAAGAAAACCTAATTTAGCAGAATGCCTAAGTGGTTGACTGGAAGTATCTTTGAAGAACTCCATGCTCACTTGGAAATTATAGCTTCAGAGCAGGTTTAAGACTTCCAGCAGTGGATGTCAATTTCTGAAAGTCAAAATCACACTCAGATGCCTGGGCCCACCTCCAGGTCTGACCCATGAAATCTGTCAGGGAACCTGAAAGTCTGTATTTCACACAGCTCACAGGCAAGGACTGGGAAGCCCAGGTGGAGTCAACAACCTCAGCATCCACCTTCCTTCAGTAATAGGCAAAATGCCTGTCTTACTTAAAGTACTGGGGGAAGGAGATTATACAATCTCCAGAATGTAATTCCCTCCACAGTGAAAAAGGAATTTTCCCTTTAGACTCTGACCTAAATACGCCCAGGAGTCTCTCCTCTCCTATTCTCAGGACAAATGCATCTTTAAAGCACCACCAAGGAAACTTCAAAATCCTTAAGACTGTTATGGAGGCAGCTCTCCAGGTTTCTCGATCCTGAATCAAATCCCTGCAGGATGCTTTCAGCTTTTCCCTATAATGTTCCCTTTACAGAGTGAGCATTTTGGTTTCTCTCTTCCATATCCTATCCTGTAATAATCCTGTCTGCTGGTTAGGAGCTGCACAGATCAGTGAGGTACGCTGTTCACTCATACAGACCAGTGGAGTGGTGGCATGCGCTGTTCACCTGTACAAATCAGTGAGATGTGCAGGGTGTGCTAGTTGACCTGTCCAGAGCACTGAAGTGTGCTGATTTACCTGCGGAGATGAGCAGGTGCCCTGGTTTTGCCTGCACAGAGCAGTGGGTGTACTGGCTTAGCATCTACGGTCATTAGGAAGTTCTAAAGGCCAAATCCCAGCTAGCCTCATATTCCAGTTTTGCCTTAGGTATGTTTCTTAACCTCTCTGAACCTCAGTTTCTTTAAATGTTAAATGATAACAATAAAATACCACCACCCTCACACAGAAGGTGAGGAGATTGGCTGAGATAATATGTGTAGTTAGGTCCCTGGCATGAAAGGGCTGTTTGGTAAGCATTCGCGCCCTTTCTCTTCCATGGATATTGACTTAATAGTGTTGTTGCACCTGGAGTGAGGTTGCCCTACTGAGCTCTGGGTAGGTTAACCTGCCCCTTGGCCTCTTTCCCCACAAGGAGACTTTTTGCATTACTTACTCCTTCTTATTTCCCTGATGCCACAGGGTCCCTGCAGTGCAACACTGGGCCCTGCTCTCCCATCGAGGTGAGCTCCACACCCCCATGGCACAGGTCAGGAGCGATTTGGCATCTTGGCCTTCTGTTAATGAACTTCCCAGCTGAACAAAGAACAAAGGCTCCAGAGTCGGGCAACAAGGTGTTGGTGTACTTACAGTTTAATCATTCCACTCCCAACTGGCAACATCTCCCACTGCGCCTTTGGCCCAGGGGAGTTATTTCCTCTAACAGAGCCCAAAGTAGAATCTTGAAAAACAGAGCCAGACTGTTCCAGAAAGCAGAGATGACTCACGTAAGCAGATCCCCCCAGGGACCCCATGAAGCTCCAGCCACCCATTCATGTGTCATGCCCTCTTCTGGCAATATTTTCCTCAACCCAAATGCACAATAAGGTTTCCTCTCCTCTGCTCATGTGCAGAGCTTTCTCTAGCTGGGTGCAAGGACTCTTCCACACTTCCTAACTGCTGTGACATCTCTCACATGACAAACCCCTGAAGGTGGCTTGATTGCCTCAAGGCTTGGACTCTGGTACCTGCCTGCCTGAGTCAAACCAAGCTCTGCCCTGCCTCTGTTTCCTCATCTCTACAGTGGAAATGATAATAATACCTACCTCACAGATGTTTCTGTCAGGATGAAGTGGCTAACGAGGTGAAGCACTTAGAAGAGCCCCAGCATCTAATGAAGCATCACATGCATGCATGCGTGCTAAGTCACCTCAATTGTGTCCGACTCTTTCTGATCCTAAGACTGTAACCCACCAGGCTCCTCTTTCCATGGGATTCTCCAGGCTAGAATACTGGAGAGGTTGCCATGTCCTTCTCCAGAGGATCGCTTCTCCAGGGAATCCTCCCACCCTGGGGATCAAGCCCGCATCTCTTATATCTCCTGAACTGGCAGACGAGCTCTTTACCACCTGGGAAGTCCCACCTCTTGCATACAAGTAGTTTACTGCTGTTGTTGTTGCCCGGTCACTCAATTGTGCCCGACTCTTTGCGACCCCACGGACTGCAGCACGCCAGGTTTCCCTGTCCTTCACCATCTCCCAGAGCTTACTCAAACTCATGTCCATTGAGTCAGTGATACCATCCAACCATCTCATTCTCTATCCCCGCCTTCTCCTCCTGCCGTCCATCTTTCCCACCATCAGGATCTTTTCCAATGAGTCTTTGCTGTTTACTACTACTACAGTATGTATTACCAGGAACTTGATGCCATAAAAGGGTCTGTGATGAGAAGAGCAGTACCTGGACCAGGCTGCAGCTGCCGGTTCAGGTTCGTCTAATTCCAGGCCAGCCATTCTGAAGAGTCTGGGAAAATTATCTCCTCTCGCCACCCACCTAATCCAAAGAATCTATCTTCAGTTAGCGGAGAGCTTACGGGCAGAAAATCATTTCTGCAGAGCCAGCTAGCCCTTATCTACATCCTGCTCCTGAGTGAGTCAAAGACCCAAAGGCAGTAACGGTTCTCTTCACTCAGTTCCACTGAATATTCTAGGTCCTGCCTTGGTATTTTCCCAGGAACTGGGGCTAGTTTATCCCCGCCCAGAGCAATCACCCACTCTAGGCATTTCTTTATCTGCTGCTACCCTCTCCATTTTGCTGCCTGCTAATAGAGCAGGAAAAATTAGAAGCTCTGGAGTGACAGCGCCGAGCTCCAAATGCTGATGGTGTTGCTTCTTTGTGCCTCAGTCTCCTTCTCTGTAAAATGCATATAAACAATAGTCCCCACATCATGCAGTCATTACAGAAACTAAATGAAACATTGTATGCAAACACTGCAGGTAAAGCACAGTGCCTGGCACACTAGTGGATAAATGGCTCATGCTGGCTCTTTTTAAATCCTTTCCCCCAACCTTTCTCAGTCCCATTTACACAGAAGCTCCTGGATGTTTATGCCAATAGGAGGCAGGATCAATCATATCCCATATCTACTCCACCAAAACACACACACACACACACCCACTCCACCAAAACATACACATACACACATCCACTCCACCAAAACACACACAGCAGGATTAATCACGCTCCATTTCCATTCCACCAAAACACACACACACACACACACACACACACACACACACACTCCACTGCCCAGGACAGCCTGTGGACCAGTTGAACAGTGGGATGACCCCACGGAAAAATAACAGTGCTCAGGGAACCCAGACCTCCTCCTTCCTCTGCTCCTGACTGTTTGGAGCTGGTGTTTCTGGGGCTGTGGAGGGGGAGGCGGTCCCTTGCTGATGGGCTCTCATGATAGGGGCTATATCTCACGTCCCCTTCGCAGGAGTGCACAGTGCATTGTGCCTTAGATCAGCTGTTGTTTTCCAATTTCTTCAGTAACCACCTGCTGTCTAAGCTAATTTAATAGCCTCCACACCCCTGGGGAGCCGGATGCTCACAGGAATGAGGAGGAGGCTCAGAGACAACCCAAGTGAGGAAAGTTAACACAGATACAGCCATACGTCCAGGCATTAAATAAAATAAGCACATAGATTACAAACCCTGGAGGTACTTCTGCTAACATCCGATTAGCAAACATGCCCCTGTAGGGAAAATCTGCCTTTCCATGCTTTCCTGTAAAGCAATCCCTAACATTAGTGAGGAAATTCAAGGCACTGCTCTCTGTGTGGTTGTGGCCTGAGCTCTGTGTTCCTGATTGGGAATTGGAGGGTATAAGAGGTGTGTGTGCTTGCATGCGCACACATGCTCCTGTTGAGTAGAAGATGCTGATGGGCAGTAGAAATAAAAGATGCATGAAAAACTGTAATTCTCCTTTGTAAGCTATCCAGCATCCCCCAGCACTAGTACCTCTTTCTACCACCTACCCATGGAGATATTTATCACATGAATATCCAGGAGCCTATCTCGAGGATACAGAATAGATGATGTGGAGGAAATTTTAAATGGCCAGTCTGGCCATGAAAAATCCTTGCTGCCACTGACGTGAGATTCATGTTCCTTCCAATTGTCTTCCTTGGGGCAAATATGCATCAGGCTGAGGCTCCATTTTTTACTTCCCTGTGACTTTTCTCAAGTCCTTTACATAAGTATGTTAAGCTCAGTTGTCTGAGATGTGTCTCAGTGGGGCCCCTCTTCTTCTGTCTGGGAGGAACCTTAAATCTAGCTCCCCTACTCAGCTATTTCCTTCTCCCTGGATCCTATGGCAATGGCTCTCTCTCCACCCCTTTTGGGCCACTTGCTGACCTGGCTTATTTGACTCTTCTTCTGTACATGCTTCGTCTCACCAGTCAGACTGTGAGTTCACAGAAGGCAAAGGCAATGTTGTGAATCACTCTCCCTTAGCATCAGCACGGGCCAGGACACTGAGTTGATGCTCAGTGAATCCGGTGTCCAGTGCAATGACTAGCTCCTGTTACTCTTGTCCTGGTGCTTTTATTTCCAGAAAAATCACTAACAATCCTCTGTATTAGGGAGTTGAAAATGCATCTCTCATCTTAACACAGTGCCCTTCCTTTCCAAGACACCTCAGTGACCAACCCGTCCACCCAGTCATCCCCAACAGAAGCCAGCTGTCCCCCTTGAGGCCTCCTGATAACTCAGAAGAATAGCCTAGGTTATACTGTCCATCATGGATGAGCAGAGTGCTGATACATATTTCATTTAAGAAGTCTAACTATAGCCCATGGGGCATAATTAGCCACATGTCCCTACCTAATTACAATAGGACAGGAGAACTCAGCCACGAGATAGAATTTTCAGTGACCACCATTTGCTCAACATGTTTGTTATATGTCCCTCCACCCCCAACCCCCCATCCCTGACAAGTCTGTCATCAGTGCCTACTTTCTGCATCTTGCCTCTTTTAGAAAATATGACTGTTTTTCCCCATCCTCAAAGACATTGCTTATTTCAAGTCTTCATCATCATTGCCTTCAGTGTGGACCTCAACTGTAAGCTCCTCTCTATACAGCAGACACAATAATCTTCTTGTGTTTAATAATATCAGCCCCCCACCTAAAATATCTCAACAAAGCCCTTTACATACAGAATTCTTCTGTCAGCAGGGAGATTAAACCGGTCAATCCTAAAGGAAATCAACCCTGAATATTTCACTGGAAGGACTGATACTGTTGCTGAAGCTCCAATACTTTGGTCACCAGATGCGAAGAGCTGACTCATTGGAAAAGACTCTGATGTTGGGAAAGATTGAGGGCAGGAGGAGAAGGGGATGAGATAGTTGGATGGCATCACAGACACACTGGACATGAATTTAAGCAAACTCTGGGAGACAGAGAAGGACAGAGGTGCCTGGTGTGCTGCAATTCAGGGGGTCACAAAGAGTCAGACATGAGCTTCTGAGACTCTTTAGGGTCTAATGTTGTATTAACTTGAACTGAAATGAAAAGAGTTAGATCTTTTCAGTTCAAGTTAATACAATTCCTTTAAAAATGTACATTTCTTATGTATCAAATTATCTTCCACTCCAGAAGGCAAATGCTATATCCACACTTCTTTCAGAGATAATTCCTTTTCTATCTTGTGCCAAGTGAACATTAGACCCTAAAGAGTCTCAGAAGCTCTGTTTTCAGATGAAGAACAAAGAACATCTAATAGGTATATCAGGATTCTAAGAAGTCTTGTTGTTTACCTGAGGTCTATAAAACACACACTTAAGTAATTATTTTTACCCTAAGACAATGTTTTATAGCCCTAAGTTGTTTCTTGCCCTGAGATCACTTCTTACTTTGAAGTCTTTTTGCTGGATTTTAGCCTTCAGTTTTCTTCTAAATTCCATGTGAAGACCTAACAGCTCCCTTTTAAGCTCATCTCTTTCTATCTCTGCCTTGCACATTGCAAAAAGAAACCAGGTGGCACTTTCAATCATCTTTCTGAAAATCTCCTTACCCAAATCTACCAGTTTATTAGGTATATTTTCTATTTTTCACGTGACTGCAGATAGCAGTGTTCTCAAACTTCTCACCACCACACACTATGGGTTGATTTTCTTTTCTCCATCCTCCAATATCAATTCCCTGCTATCCATCAAGCCTTTACTACTAGTCTCCTTGATATCCTCAAGCCTCTGCCAGTCTCAAAACCAATATCATGTGAATGACACAGAATAAAGGATTGATTACACAGAGGAGACCTTACACAACTGTGGGAGAAATTAGTGAAGTTTGAGTCCAGGAAAGGATGGCTGGAAAATCAGAGAAACATCATTAACAGAGATCGCAAAAAAAGACAATAGTGAAAAAGTCTGCACAGGGCTGTTAGCTCTGTTATCTGGGGGTGGAGCTCAAGTTGCTATGTATAGGTCAGCAGGGCTAGCAGTTAGAAAAGCTGGCTATGAAGTGGGGAGAGAAGAGGAAAGGACAAACTTGAACCCACCAACTAAATCCTTATGTGTCTCTCATCCCCTCTACCTCAAAGACTCAATTCCCTCAACACAAAGATGCACACATATCTGGTTCAAGAGGCAAAAGGCAAGATTCTATGGGAGCTGGAGGATCTGAAAACTCAGCTGTCACCCCATGCCAGCAGGTGAGTGGAAGATCAGCTACAACCTGCATGAGCACCTGGGGCTCCTCCTGGACCTCTCGAGCATACCTGCTGCTGTTTTGGTTCTACCTTTCAATTCTCATGTAGATTTTTCTTATAGTTCACCCTAACCCACAACCATGCCAGGAAGGAAATACAGGAACCATAGATGCAGTTTAGCTGAATTGGCAAAAAATAAAATTACCACAAAGTCTCTTAGCTCATGGTTCCTGTCTAAAAGAAATAATAAATGTTAAATATTTATTCATATTCTTATCACCCAGCCCAAAGCTTAACAGATAGCCATGACTTGTCTTTTAAAATAGTGGTCCCCAATCTTTTTGGCACCAAGGACCAGTTTTGTGGAGACAATTCTTCCACAGATGGAAGGGGGTAGGAGGGAAGGTTCAGGCGGTAATGCTAGCAACGGGGTGATGGTGCAGGTGGCGATGCGAGTGACGGTTCAGCGGGTAATGCAAGCTGTGGTGAGTGATGGGGAGTGGCAGATGAAGCTTGGCTCTGTCTCCCACTGCTCACCTCCTGCTGCTCAGCCCCTGCAAAGCAGGGATTGGGGACTCCTGCTCTAAAACATCTCCCCCAACTCAAATTGTCTTTCTTTTCATAAAGAAACAAGAATCTTCTGAACCACCCTAATATTTGGTTAATTTCCCTCTCGGTGGCATAATTTATTGCTTAGAACTAAAGCCTGCTACATACTACTTAACTCCAGAAGACAGCAGCATTAAAATTCATTCAGACTTAGTAGTAAGAAGAAAGATGATCTCAAGTTGTTACCATTTTCAATGGAGCCTGAGTGAGAGGGCAGGATCCAAGCTTGAACACTTTCTCCTCATTAGCACTCAGGTTCCTGCACTCAGCTCGGAGCCCCACCTCGATGACCCTGCCCAGACAAGGGGAACTGAGTGATGAGGTGAAAATGAGGAGAAAATGTCCTGCCCTGTTCTGAGTCTGGCTAGTACAAAGCAGGACCACAGGGATGAGACTGTACCTGGCTCTTTTAAGATCTTCCCTCATTTGGGAAGCAGCATGATGAAAATTCATCATCATAATTAAGAAGAAGAGGCTGCAGTAACAATAACCAAAGTGAAGAGTGCAGGTAAAAATGTACTGGCCTGGGCTTGCAGGATAAACTCAGATTCTTTTTCTTAAATAGTTTTTAACTTTCAGTTTTATATTGGATTCTACCCAATTAACAATGTTGTGATAGTTTCGGGGGACAGCAAAGGGACTCAACCATACATATACATGTATTCATTCTCCCTCAAACTCCTCTCCCATCCAGGCTGCCACATTACATTGAGCAGGGTTCCCTGTGCTATACAGTAGGACCGTGTTGATTATCCATTTTAAAGATAGCAGTGTGTACATGTCGATCCCAAACTCCCTAATTACCCCTCCTCTGATTTTTACACCCTGGCAACCATAAGTAAATGTGGGCTCTTGTTACAATGTCTTTATTTTAAAATTGGTATATGTCTTCTAGCATTGCTTTCTGCTACTTAATAACACTGGCTTCATGATTCTATTAATATTGGGAAGGAAGGAAAGAAGAAGGGAGGGAGGGAAGGAGGAAAGAAGAAAAAGAGGAAGACAAGATTCTTCCCAGGAGATAAAAATATCTTTTCATACCCTGAGCCATCAAGAGGCCCAGTTTCATGTTATTTAAGCTCTGTTCCAAAGTGATTTTTCAGGAGGAAAGTTCACAATTGCTCTTTTGACAACACATTCTCCTAGGCAAGTGGAATGCCTGCAGTATGTAAATACTTTCCTAGGCCTCAAGCCCAAAATGGGGGGTGGTGGGGGGCGGGGCGACTTAACTTTCCAAGGTGGCTCCCTGTCACAATATAGGGGTTCTGATAGTGAAGAAGAGGGGAGAATGAAACTTTGGGGTGCAGATAACAGCCTCTGATACAGCCCTTAGGAAGACTTTCAGAAAGACTCCCTGGTGTTTTTCAGGTGGAAGAGGGACCCTCCACGGATACTGCCTCTAGGCCAGTTTCTGGTTCTATTATACCTTAATTTCTCCCGCCATTCTTACTGGCACCTTCTTATTATTCTCTTTCTCTGTCTCCTTCCCACTACCCCAGACTTCCTCTCCTTTATTTCCAAAGTGTTCATGCCTCATTTGGCCTCTCAGCAATCAAATGGGGCAGAAACATGATGATGACTCAATTTTTAGAAGAGAAAATCAAGGCTCAAAGAAGATAAAGGACTTGCCCAAGGTCACTCCTCTAGTTTGTAGCAGAATCAAGACCAGAGAAACCAGGACTTTGGACTCTTAAGACCTCTGCTCTTCCAACTCTTTTGATGGGATCCCCATTCACTACTGAGTGTACATGTGAAGCCACATATTAAAGGAAGGGCACACATTTCTCAAGCTCACAATTTAGCCCTGAACTGTGGCTTTTTGTGTCTTGGAAATGGTATCCTCTAATACTATAAAACATGTGTCTCTGGGTTCATAAGTTATGCTACTAAACAGTTATGATCCCATGGACTATCCATAAGAATAGCCCAATCTCGAAGCTCTAGCAAAATTCCCAGATATCTCTAAAAGGAATTTGTTTGTTTGCACAAATAGTGTGTCTACTGTGAGTGCTTCACTAATTAATATATTTATTCACTGATTGTGTTGGCCTCTACCATACCCAAGTTTCAGTATTCAGCAATATAAGAAGAAACAAAATGAATAGTAACTCATGGTCCTGTTCTCAAGGAGTTATAGTTGGGAACATAGTTGGAAAGATGTCTAAATAGACAAACTAATTCTTATACGAGCCATGATGGAATAAGTGTTCTGAATGTCAGAGAAGATTTCAGATGATGAAGCAAATATTTCTGTAGAGTGTCACTAGAAAAGTCCTCACTGAAGTAACAGAATCTGAACGGAGTCTTGAGTGATGGTTGAGATTCTGGTAGACAGAGATGTAGGACAGATTCCTGCAAGTATCTCTGATTAAAAAAATAAATAACTAAAAAGAGTATTCTGGTCAGAGCAAATAGCAGCTCTCAGCATCTATTTCATGTAAAACTTGAAACAATCTACTATCAATATGAAAGATTGTGAATAAATTATGGCATAGCTATAAAATAAATAAAATATATCCCAATTGTCAAAGAAAAAGGATTCCTGTAAGCAGAGAGAATAGCATAATCAATGATCAGAATTTTTAAAAAAAGAAAAGAAAAGCAAACATTGCCATCTGGTAGTGGCATTAGAGTATTGGGAATACAGCTGGAAAGTGGAGCCATAATATAGAAAGTCTTGAATGCTAGAGTCCAAGGTTCAGAATTTTTCCCAAACATAACAGGAAGCCATTAACAATTTTTGACTAAGGTGATGAAGCCACCAGAGGAAAAAGCCAAGAAGATACAAACAGAGACCAATATGATTCCTACAAGTGTGACCCTATAAATTCTAGCAACGATATAATGAGGTTGTGATGGTTAATTTTATGTATTAACTCGACTGGGTTAAGGAATGCCCGGCTAACTGGTAAAATGTTATTTCTGGGTGACTGTTTCCAGAAAAGATTAGCATTTGAATAGATGGGCTCACTGATTGGGGATCATCCAGTCAGTTGAGGGCCTGAATAGAACAATAAAAAGGCAGAGGAAGGGTGAATTTGCTCTTTACTTGAGCTGGACATCCATCTTCTTTTGCCTTTGAACATTAGTTCTCCTGATTTCTAGTCCTTCAGGAGATCACAGGATTTCTTAGCCTCCATAATCACAAGTCAGTTTTTCAGAAAAAAATCATTTTCTGTATATCTATATAAATCTTATTGGTTCTATTTCTCTGGAGAACTCTGACTAATAAAAGTTGTAAATGGAGAATAAGTGTAAAATACAGCAATGCTGAAAATGCTACCTAGAGAAAGCCAGATGATCAAGCAGATTTACCCTGGAAAATTTACCATTATCCATGGTCCAGGGCCTGATACTCTCTGCTTTGCAAATTCAGAAACCTGGATCTCATCAGAGTATAACAGTGGGCTAGATTCAGGAAAACCAAAATACTATTTATTAATTCACAGTAAAAAAAAAAAAAAAGTCCACCTGAATAGAGCAAAAATTTCTGTTGTAAACCATAAAACCAATACTAACCAGCTGAAGCAAAATCATTAGCAACATTATGAAACTTTACAGAATTTCTAGAAACTCAGAGACTGAATTAAGTTCAGAGTCTCTGCAGCTAAGTGTGTGACGAGTTGCTTCAGTCGTGTCCGATGCACGACTATGGACTGTAGTCCACGATATGGTAGCCCACCATAGTGCACGACTATGAACCCTATGGACTGTAGCCCACCAGGCTCCTCTGTCCATGGGATTCTCCAGGCAAGAATACTGGGGTGAGTTGCCATGCCCTCCTCCAGGGGATCTTTCCAACCCAGGGATTGAACCCACGTATCTTAGTGTCCTGAATTAGCAGGCAGGTTACCACTAACACCACCTGGGAAGCTCCTACAGCCATGAAGAAAACCCAAGTGCCAACACTGGACCACTCATAGGTCAGTCCCATTGGCAGTGGAAGCAGCACCACAGCTCCCCTGGTGGACACAGAGAATGAGACACAGTGTGGTATGTCAACCACAAGATTTTACTCTTAGGAGGTTTGCCACTATTTCGTGTTTGTAGTTAAGTTACTAAGTCATTTCTGATTCTTGTGACCCCATGGACTATAGCCTGCTGGGCTCCTCTCTCCATGGGATTTCCCAGGCAAGAATTCTGGAGTGGGTTGCTATTTCCTTCTCCAGGGGATCTTCCTGACCCAGGGATCGAACCCACATTTCCTGCATTGCAGGTGGATTCTTTACAGCTGAACCACCAGGGAAGCCCACTTGTTGCTATCATTACTCCTGAAAGCCCAACCACTTCCTGCCATTTCCTCTGGAAAGGTGGGTTCTGAGTGTAGCCTTCTTCTTTATGTGGACCATTTCCCTCATGGAACTCGCTTGGTTCATGGGTCCAGCCTCAGCCTCAGCAGTGGCCTGGAAGACAAGTTTTCTTGCCTCAATTTTTGGAAGGTCCAAATCTCAAAGAGAAAAATCACTAAAATAGATGACAGGAGTCCAAAAGATGTAGTGTAAACATAATTATGACAAGTACTCCCTGCATAGCTAGGACCTGGAGACAGACTTATTTCGCACCATAAAAAAGTTTTTGGTCAACATTTATTTGGCAGAACCAACAAAAGTATATAAAGCAATTATCCTTCAATTAAAAAATAAATAAATTATTAAAAAGAAAAAAAGGGTTTTGTTTAACATGAAGTTAGAGAAAGGGAAGTTATCAATGTATACAGGCCTTGAATTTTTCCATAATCCTAACTTTTAGGTTCTAATAACCTGTTGAATTCAGTGCCACACTACATTCATTCAGTGAGGTATAACTGGCATTCCCTGGTTTGCCCCATAGCATGCACGCCCCAAAGTGCTGTGGGAAGGGACACCTCAGCCTGTTTCAATGACATCACTCTCTTCCTTTCTTCTTTCCCTCCCAAGTCTGCCTCCCAGGCTGTGTCTGTTCTTTTCCTTTTGCAATCCACAAAGCTAGTATAATCTTTCAGAATTTGGCCTGAAGAGAAGAAAGAGAATTTTTCCTATTAGCATATAGATCTCCAGGGCAAAGAACTCGAGATCACCTTCTACATGCCAGAATGAGTCCAATTTTGACACCTGCTCTCCCAAAGCACCAGTAATAACCTCAACTCCCTGCAAAAGCTATAACTTTAATAAGAAACAGGTCACACATCAGACACCAGTATTGCCAGAACATGCAAACACACACGTACACTCTATCACCAATAACTCATAAAAGAAAATGAAATCTCCCACAGTATCCCCCTCTAGTTCCTCCACGGAATTCCCTGGGGAAGAGGGGAGGGGCGTGTCTAAACACCCTCAACACTCCAGATGCAATGTGCAGTGCTTTTCAGTTGCCATGGATATTGTCTTGATCCACAGAGTAATTGGGACACATTCATCTCATTACTGAAACACAGTTGGAGGATAGGTGATAAGGGAGAGGCAGAAAAGGTACACATTTGAAGTCACACCAACTTGGGTTCCAGTCCTGACTCCGTCTTTCACTGGCTATATGACATTAGACAGTTATTTCTTCTAGCTCAGTCTCAGTTTCTTCCTCTGTAGAATGGGAATGAGATTCCTACCTCATAGAGCTGTTTTGAGGATTAAATAGTGGAATATATGCACTGCACCTCTTATCATAGCCAGCAAATGGTAACTACCTCTAGCACTGTAATTACTGGTTTTATTATCATCACTCTTACTATGGAACCAAAGGGTCGTATTGGATCAGAGTTGAAAACAGAAAGAGTCTCTCATATCCACCTGAAGTTCACTTCTAATAAATGGAAAAGTCACATTCTTGTCATCTGGATCATGGAAGCACTCAGATTCTGCTGAACATAATGAACAGCCTGCAAGGACAGGTGTCGGCTCACAGAGGAAAAAAGCAGAGCTGCCTCTTAGGAACCCTATGTGTAGCTTTGCCTCTTCTCATCCCCACTCATTGCTCCCCCATCTCTCCTTATACAGACATTCACTTCCTCATTACAAGCAGTTTGGGGGGTTTGTGGGGTGGAGCAGATAACTTTCTGTGCAGAAACAGTGACTGTACTTATGCACTGCTCTGTAGAAAGTGAAATTGCATGGCTGGGAGAATCCCATCATCATTCCACCCCCTAATGAGAGAGAGTGTCTGCAGGAAGATGAAATTAAATTGTAAGCTCTATTGACCTCAACAACAGGTGCCATTTGGGCAAACCCAAAGGGGGCCATTGAATTGTCAAAAAGATTTAACTCTTCCTGACACTGCAGCACTGGTTGATAGCTTCTCACCAATTCTGCTGCCAGAAATGTCACCACTGGAGGTCCATTCCACTGGGTTCTTGCCCTGAAATCCTTTAAAAAATGTTAATCCCCGGGGAGAGGAAGCAGACAACTCAGTCATACTAAGGTGTTAGGGTAGAGCCTGGTTCCCAATCCTGGCTGAGTTCTTTGGCCAAGTTTCCTCATCTGGAAAATAGAGGAATGCTGAGAATTACAATTGCCTCCTAGGGTTTGGGGAAGATAAAATGAGACCTATAGGGAAGACAGCATAGGACCTCACACTGTGTTTCACAATTCATTCATCACTGAAGGAATCTTTATTGAGCTTCCTCTCTGGCAAACACTCATGTGCTTGGGAAACACAGAGCTCTTAAATATCCTACATCAATTACTCAGGGTTGGGCCAGAACTCATCCACTTCCACCATGGAACCAATCCCTGGGTCTAGCTAATACAAATTCAATTTCTCCCAACAAGAAGTACCTGAGGGGAGACACCATTAAGTGGCGGAAGGGGCAGATACAAGAGAAGGTCAGGGAAAGAGGAAGTAAAAGTTCTGAGAGCTGAATTTTGAATAATTTGTGGTTTTACCTCCCTTAATGGGAGGCCTTCCTCCAGGAGATGGGTGAGGAGAGCACTGAGGGTTAGCGGGGATAAGGAACAACCATGGGAACAAGTCGTAGTCTACAGAGAAGAGACTGTGTTCAAAAAAACACAAGAACAGTCACACACCAGCCCCAGACCCTAAAATTCCAGTTTAAAGAGACTCAGCTCTGTTCCATTCAGCAGGCGATGAATTGCAGGCATTTGCACTTCTGTGGTACCTTTCATGCCAGAGCCTCTAAGCCCTTTTCAAACACAAATCTGTTCAGCCTCATAACCTCTCTGAGAGTTGGCAAAGGGATAGCGGGATCACTTCCCTCCTTACCTCAAGGGCAGCCTCTTGGGCAGTGGGAGGCAGAGGGGAGGAGGCAGAGGCTGTTTAACAGTCACTTAACCAGGCATCTTGACAGCTCAGAGGAGAAGGAGCCACTTGGGATCAGACGTTTCTGGGACACTTGTTCTGAGGCAGGGAATTACAGAAATACCTGGGTATCCACTTCTGCCTTTGGGGCTTTAGCTTTTTCCTCATTTAGGCTGATAGTGTCTGGGGATTTGGCAGACAGTGAGAGTGCCTACATAATGTCTCCCTCACTTCCTCCTTGTAACAGAACCCCACTTTTTGTCTAGGGTGAAACCATGATTCATGTAAGCCAAATTAGCAATCCTCTTCCCATTCCCCCCAGCTTTCCTTGCAGTAATGAATGACTGTATAACTCAGGTTTGGCCAATGAGATGGAAGGAGAAACCTGCTGGGGATAAATGTGTCAGAGTTCGCCAGGGTAACAAACTCTGCCTTGGTGACCTAACACAGCAGAGATTTATTTTTCTCTCACATTATAATTCTAATGCAGTCGGTGGGGAAATTGCTCCTCACTCACTGAGGATTCCAGGCTCCTGAAGACTCCATCCTGTTAGAATGAAACAGTCTAAAATGGTGGCCTCCAAGGTCACCATGAAAGAGACAGGAAAGGCTGGAGTGGGAGATCTGATCTCAACTGATCTCAACTGCCTATGCTGGGAAATTATACACACCACTTTCTCTCACATCGGCCACACAAGCTACGTGACACTAGTGTGAGGGAGGCCTGAAACGACAGGATTACACACAGAATATTTGGTGATACTATGCCACAGAGGTGACTGCATGACAAAAACGACCACTTCACGTATCCCTGTATCCTTGCAGGAAGCCCACTTAACAAACAGCAATCCAGAATGTCTCTCATTTGAAGCTTAAACTGCCTAATGAGGTTGTGTTCACATCAGCTCAGCATCAGTGTATCTACAGAATACGCTAGCTGCGTGGATGATATCGAGAACTATAAGAATGGCATGTATGACCAAGCCACCCAAGATGGCTGTTCTCTTGCTCTCCACACATCCCCTACCAGACTAGTATCTGCTTCCCCTACACACTCCTCACAGGACTGACCTTCCTACATACTTGTCCCTGACCCATTGGTGACTGTTCTAACTTTACATCAGAACTATTCTAACCTTTAGATCAGAACACTTGATATGAACCTGATGCACAAAGGCCCATCCTTAAGGAGCTTATGATGTCATCCCCCCAAGGGCCACCCCCAACAGCCTGGTGTGGGCAGTGCAAATTCCACCCTGGTGGCTGAAGATACGCAGCCCAGTGCCACCGGGAGGTTTCACTGCCAAAGGAAGCCAAGAATCTTCAGGTCTTTAGAAACCCCTATGTATGGGGCCGAGTAAGCTTCAGGACGAGGCTGGCAGTTTTGGGGAAGGCCCTCGGACCTGGCCCAGGTGAAGGTCTTCCTGGAACCCTGCAGTTCCCCTCCCCCACCTCCCTGCTGACTCAGGGGTGGTGGCGCGCCTCAGCTGTGAGGCCCTTCGCATCTGCCAGTGTTCTGGCTGGTGTCTCAGTGCTGCCTACTCACTTCTCAGGGCTTGTGGAGTCCAGGAGGCAAGTCTGCTTCATGTTTGGGTCACCTCCTGCTGCCATGATCCAGCCAAATAGTGTTCTTCTTGAGGTGTCGGCCAGTCAGCACCTACATTCTCTGGAATCTTCTGAGAGATTCCTGCAACCCGAGAGATTTTTATAGGCACTTCTTTCCTGGTCTTGCTCCTCTGTCAGGAAAAAGGGTGCCTAATAAACACATTTCTGCTTTAAAAAAAAAAAAAAAGAAGAAGAAGAACCTCTCCACAAGGTAGCTTATCAGAGAGGGCGGTGAGGGGCTGTGAAGGACGTGAAGGGCGTGAGGTGCGTGAGGGGCGTGCCCCCGGCTAGTTTCCCAGGTGAGCAATGAGCCAACCTGACGTCAATTCCCCCTATAACTGGTTGCGTCACACCCCCGCCCCAACCTTGTTACAAAGCCTGCTGCCACGTTCTGCCCGCTAATCTCCACTGCTCGTAGTAGAATGTCGCTCCAGGACCTTGCTTCAGACATGTAAGTCCCCCCACCCATTAAAACACTGCTGTCTCTGTCGCTGCCTCTGGGCCCTTTGTTGGGTCTTGACTGGGCGAGCACAGATCTGGCAGGCCCGTAGGGTGCAGCCCAACAACTGGCGGAGTGGCCAAGAAACGGAGGAAACGCCTGTGAGTTCCCAGATGTCTGGAAATGAGGGCGGGGAATGGGGACCTGAAAGTTGCAGCAGAAATCCCAGGGTTCAGTTCAGTTCAGTCGCTCAGTCGTGTCCGACTCTTTGCGACCCCATGAATCACAGCACGCCAGGCCTCCCTGTCCATCACCAACTCCCGGAGTTCACCCAGACTCACGTCCATCGAGTCAGTGATGCCATCCAGCCATCTCATCCTCTGTCGTCCCCTTCTCCTCCTGCCCCCAATCCCTCCCAGCATCACAGTCTTTGCCAATGAGTCAGCTCTTCGCATGAGGTGGCCAAAGTACTGGAGTTTCAGCTTTAGCATCATTCCTTCCAAAGAAATCCCATGGCTGATCTCTTTCAGAATGGACTGGTTGGATCTCTTTGCAGTCCAAGGGACTCTCAAGAGTCTTCTCCAACACCACAGTTCAAAAGCATCAATTCTTCGGCCATCCACTAGTCTGTGGGGTCCTGTGGGGGCTGTCATTGATGAATGGGGTCCACCAAGAGTGTATAGAGAACTCATAGATACCCCAAGACTTTTTGAGAGATATTGGCCGTTATTACAGTGGGAAAAAAGTGCCTGCAGCTGTGGGCTGGCTGTTGCTTTTTTCTTTTTATTTTATATTTTAATTTTATTTTATTTTTAAACTTTACATAATTGTATTAGTTTTGCCAAATATCAAAATGAATCCGCCACAGGTATACATGTGTTCCCCATCCTGAACCCTCCTCCCTCCTCCCTCCCCATACCATCCCTCTGGGTCGTCCCAGTGCTCTAGCCCCAAGCATCCAGTATCGTGCATCGAACCTGGACTGGCATCTCGTTTCATACATGATATTTTACATGTTTCAATGCCATCCTCCCAAATCTTCCCACCCTCTCCCTCTCCCACAGAGTCCATAAGACTGTTCTATACATCAGTGTCTCTTTTGCTGTCTCGTACACCGGGTTATTGTTACCATCTTTCTAAATTCCATATATATGCATTAGTATACTGTATTGGTGTTTTTCCTTCTGGCTTACTTCACTCTGTATAATAGGCTCCAGTTTCATCCACCTCATTAGAACTGATTCAAATGTATTCTTTTTAATGGCTGAGTAATACTCCATTGTGTATATGTACCAGGGCTTTCTTATCCATTCATCTGCTGATGGACATCTAGGTTGCTTCCATGTCCTGGCTATTATAAATAGTGCTGCGATGAACATTGGGGTACACGTGTCTCTTTCCCTTCTGGTTTCCTCAGTGTGTATGCCCAGCAGTGGGATTGCTGGGTCATAAGGCAGTTCTATTTCCAGTTTTTTAAGGAATCTCCACACTGTTGATTTACAATGTTGTGTTAGTTTCTAATATACAGCAAAGTGATTCAGTTACACGTATATATTCTTTTTCATATTCTTATCCACTGTGATGTATTACAAGATAGTGAATGTATTTCCCTGTCCTATCCAGTAGGTTCTTGTTTATCTATCTTGTATATAGCAGCTTTTATCTGTTAATCTCAAACCCCTAATTTATCCTTCCCCACTCTTTCTCCTTTGGTAATGTAAATTTGTTTTCTATGTCTGTAAGTCTGTTTCTGTTTTGTGAATAAGGGTCATTTGTATATTTTAGATCCCACATAAAAGTGATATGTATGATGTATGATAGTCTTGCTCTGTCTGACTTCATTGAATATGATAGTCTGTAAGTTCATCCATGTTGCTACAAATGGCATTATTTAATTCTTTTTTGTGGCTGAGTAATATTCTTTGTTTGTATATGTGTGTGTATAATATATATTACATGTATTTTTTACATTCATCTGTTGATGGACATTTTGGTTGCTACATGTCTTGGCCATTTGTAAATAGTGCTGCTATGAACACTCGAGTGCATGTGTTTTTTTTGAATAATAGTTTTGTCTAAGTATACGCCCAGAAGTGGGATTGCTGAATCATATGATAATTTCTATTTTTTATTTTCAGGGAACCTCTATACTATTATCCATAATGACTCCACCAGATTGCATTCCCACCAATGGTATAGAAGGAGGCCCTTTTCTCCATACACTCTCCAGCATTTGTTACCTGTCAATTCCCCCATAACTGGTAATCTCACCACACAAGCACTACCTCCTTGAGAAACCTGCCACCACGTTCTGCTGGCCATCCTCTGCTCACAGTGGGATGTTGTTCTAGGACCTTGCTTCAGACAGGTAAGCTGACCAGGGTGAGGTGGTACCTCACTGTAGTTTTGATTTATATTTCTCTAATAATTAGAAATGGTGAGCATCATTTCATGTGCTTATTGACCACCTGTTACGTCTTTGGAGAAATGTCTATTTAGATCTTCTGCCCGTTTTTTGATTGGGTTGTTTGGTTTTTTCATTATTGAGTTATATGAGCTGTTTGCATATTTTGGACATCAAGCTATTGTTGATTACATTGTTTGCAAATATTTTCTCCCAGTCCATAGGTTGTCTTTTCATTTATGGTTTTCTTTACTGTGCCAAAGGTTATAAGTTTGATTATGTCCCATTTGGGTTTTTTTGCTTTTATTTCTATTGCCTTGGGAGACTGACCAAAGAAAGCATTGCTACAATTTATGTCAGAATGTTTTGCCTATGTTCTCTCCTAGGAATTTTATAGTGTCCTATCTTATAGTTAAGTCTTTAAGCCATTTTGAGTTTATTTTTGTATATAGGGTAAAGGTGTGTTCTAATTTCACTGATTTACATGCAGCTGTCCAGCTTTCCCAACACCACTTGCTGAAGAGGCTGTTATTCTCCATTGTATATTCTTGCCTCCTTTGTCAAAGATTAATCAACCATAGTGTGTGGGTTTATTTGTGTTTTCTATTCTGTCCCATTGATCCATATGTCTGTTTTGTGCAAATACATTGTTGTTTTGATTACTGTAGCTTTGTGGTATTGTCTGAAATCTGGGAGTGTTATGTCTCGAACATCCTTCTTTTAACTCACGGTGACTTGGAAATTATGAGTTTTTTTTTTATGGTTCCATATAAATTTTAGAATCATCTATTCTAGTTCTGTGAAAAATGTCATGGGTAGTTTGGTGATTGCATTAAATCTGTAGATTGCTTTGGGTAGTATTGGCCATTGGTTTTTATATTTAAAAAGGCCACAGAGGCTTAGCTAAATAGCTGATGCAAAGGTCACCTTGAATACTGATTCTTGTTCCTCTAAAATGAAGCATCTGAATGTGAGTGAATAATATGTACTACTTTCTATTACTATTATTTTTTTAACTGAATGGGCAATTCAGAAATTGAAAGAAAAAAAAAAAAAACCTGAATATGGCCAAGATGAGACTCTTTAGATATTCAAAACTGGTTTTTGCATATGTCTTTAGTGAAAGAAAGTAATCTACCTGGGCCCTCAGGAATTTTAATCCTGAGTTTAAAAAAAAAAAAAAACAACACAAAAAACAGAGGGCCTTTTAGACTCGAGCAGGAAAACTGAGAGATCTGTGTCTATATAGATACAAGTATGTTTATGTGTATCTTATAAATATGAGATGTCTCTGCCTCCAAATGGCGCTATAAGGTTGGTGTGGTGACCCAAGGATGAAAGAGCAGATAAAACCAAGGACGGTCTTGGAATGCAGAAACAGAAAAACCAGACTGTTATAGTCATTCCCTCCCCCATGTTGTAACTATTAATGGATTTCAGGTCCTCCTAAGCAGTATCAGCTGTCTCCCCTCCTACCCCATAGGGAGAAGATATTTGCCTTACTCTTCCCCGCCACCCAGTATATCTGCCTCATCTAATCAGCAAATGACCCGCAAGACCCCTATCCCACTTCTTGTACCCTGGGTATAAAAGCGGACTAAGGACCCCTGTTCAACGTCGGTTCTCCCTTGAGCTGGCTCACTGCTCTAAGAGTGTCTCCCACTCTAATTTTATTTCCCTCTCATTCTGTCTCATGTATGGAAATTCTTTTCCAACCCGCACCCGGACCAAGACAGTTGGTTTGTAGATAATCTCTGCTTAAGTGGCTGAAGAGAAATTAAAAGTTTATATAAATTCTCAGAAATATAAAAGAATTCTAAAAAATATAAAATTCTCAGAAATAAGAAGGAAAATAAAAGAAAATGTCCCAAATGAATTTCAGGCTCACATGATCTGGGACATATTCAATACTGAATCAATACCTGGTATTGAAGCTCCTTAAGCTTATTGGTTTGATTTAATAAAGATATATCTTTTGAGTCATCAGTGTTAAGTATAATACTTCTGTTGGACCTAAGTTTCCTAGAGGTTAGATAGGCCTTATTATATTTGTTGCAAATCTGTCAGCAAAGAAAGTAACTTGATAGGATAAACCTTTAAGTGAGATAAGAACCTTTAGGTAAACTCTACTGGAGTAATTATGTTTGGGGAATATCTACTAGATTTTGGTAACTTGAAAGTAAACTAAGTTAAATAAAATTTATTGACTATCTGAGTCATTTCAAATGGATAGAATATTAGAACATTAATTGCGGCATGGGTCTAAGTTTATCTACCTTTACTTTCTTAGGAGAGGAAGACTAAAGTGTAAGTTTTCCTATCAGAAAATTCTGGTATAACAAACAGTTCACAATTACTTGCTTCTTAGTTTTTGCCAGAGATTAAGATTTCTAAAGATTAAGATTAAAATCAGTCATAATTCTAGTTATTGTAAGCAATTTTCTTTATTGATTATATTGCAATCAAAATGTTTAGCCTTGCCTTTTTACATCTTTTGTCATTTATAGACGGTTATACTTTGATACTTTTACAAAAGCACTTCATCTTCAAGAAGATTCATAGGAAGGTCTTTTTGACAAGGACAGGTCTCTGATAAACTTTAGTTCATACCACTGAACTGGCTAAGAAATTAAAGAATCCTCATGGAAAACTTGATGGCTTCATAAAAAATTTAAAAGATTAGTTATTGAGTGAACTGCTGAATATTGGAATAATTTTTATGGTTTTTGTCTGGAATATTACTTGTTTTGAACTCTATTTTCCACATAGAAAGAAACCCTTCCCCTCAAGTTAGTGATGATTTATAGCAGTTTGGTAAACTACCCCTGTGGGTGGAATTGAACCATTTTTCTTTTTTCTCTGCCTGGCCTCTCTGAAAATTGGAGATGCCTGGATTCTGAGCAGCCTTATCAGACAAATGGAGAAGACTCTCTCCTGGCAAGTGCAGAAATCTTGATGTTTTCCTGACTTCTAGAAGGGAGAAATTCACTGAGGTGGAGCCTGATGGCACAACTTTGCCATGGTTTTCCTGGTCTTCAGAGACCTTTTAGGAATTCTGCTTGAGATTCCTTCTGAGAAGTCCCACCACAGCCTTTGTGGTCAATTGACCAGACTGACTTTGCAAACAAACTAGTCTCGATTTGACTCTGGTTGGTGAAGATGAGGGTAATTTTGGAAAGAAAAATATGTTTCAGTGAATATTAAATTGTTTCTGCTAATTGAGGTCTGTATTTATAAGAGTTATTGTGCTAGCTGTTCTTTTGTCCTGATGTTCAGGATGGAAAGAAAATTATCTGCTGAAGTTGTCACAGAGTATAACTACACATGATGTATCACTGCTTGCTTTTAAGGCTGCCGCTAAAAGCAGATGTACAATGTTTGTGTAATAATTCGGTATAAGTGATAAAATGTGTAGCCTATAAAATGTTTCCCCATTAACATACCTCTGATCCTGTTCAAAATATCTAATCAGTTTTCCCCCAATGTGGATAGCTAGGCAAACAAAAAGGAGGCCTAGCAGCAAGGGACATGATCTGGACCCAGGGCAAGCAGCATTCCTCCTTCGAGGGATATATGCTTCGGGGGGAATGATGGAAAAATATTCGTATATGGAGGTATATGGGGTACATTCTGGCAAATATATGGGTAAACTTAAACTTTACTGACCAGAGTGGCTTGTTTTGTGGCCTATCAAACATTCATTATACATCTGCTCTGGCCATTGTGGAGGAGAATACATTTGAACGTCAAAGTGGCGTAGCTGTGGTTCTGACATCCAAGGTAACACTAGGTGGCCATTGTAGAGGGTGATTTTGGATGTGCTCCTGTATTACAGAAAACTTGAGTTTTCTGAACTGTATTGCAGACCAGGACAAAAACTACAATCAAGTGTGGTATTATCTCAGAGTACAGGTACTGCTTGTATCTTGCTTAATGGTGAAGATCTCCTCTCTGTTGTGCCTATTAGATGTGTTACATTTCATTCCTAGTGTGAGCAGAAAAAAATTTGAGGACTGAGCCGAATTGCTGTGTCTACAGTGAGATGCCATTGTCGTCCTCCTCTGGACTTCCATGAAACTAATCTGATTAGTGACTATGTGGGGACTGTTGACCATGGGGGGATTAGACTCTCACCATCTTCTTATCATACATGCCAGTACATCAGAAGGACCCATGTCTGTAAACATTATTGTACAACTGACTGGGCTATGCTGTGTGGAATGGAATGGGCTGGCTTTTGGACACATAAGTCCAACTACTGGGATTAACAAATTTTTGTTTGGAAAGACCTAATGGAGAAAGGCATGGCAACCCACTCCAGTATTCTTGCCTGGAGAATCCCCATGGACAGAGAAGCCTGGCGGGCTGCAGTCCTTGGGATCTCAAAGAGGCGGACACAACTGAGGGACTAAGCATAGCCCAGTGGGTGCACACCTAATGGCATGCATCATAACTTAGGGCAGTACATCTGTACTGTGACTGGTGACTCCTGGCTAAGCCAACAGAATGCTTATTTTAGAGCTGGGGCCTCCCCACTGCCACCATGGGGTTGGCTTTGAGCTTGTGAAAGCCTGGGGTGGCCCTATCTTCCTTATAAACTGGACAAGATGCTGCCACCATTGACTCCCTCTCCATTGACCCAAGAAGTGCTTACCTTCAGAATCTGCCCACATCCTGGCAAATGACTATTCTTAGCATATTGGGTATCTTTCAGTTTATACTTTTGCTGCTGGCATCTGTACTGCATTTGTGATACCTGATTTCAGTGCCCCTCTACATACCTGACCCCAGGTGTACTGCAGAAGAGGAATGGACCAAGATTGTAAGGGTTATGCAGGGTATGTAGGAGTGGAGTATATTATCAGGCCACCAAAGATGTCTGTTCTCTTGCTCTCTGTCCATCCCCTGCCTGACTAGTGCCTGCTTCACCCACACTCAACTCACAGGACTGACCTTCCTACATACTTGCTCCAGGCCCAGTTGGTGATTGTTATAACCTTTAAATGGGAACATCTCCATTATGGAAGAGCTTATAAGAGGGGCAGTGAGGGGCATGTCCCTCTGTTAATCTCAACTACTTGGTAACCAGTGAGCCAACCTGATGTCAGCTCCCCTATAACTGGTAACCTCCCCCTCCCCTGGGAACACAGACTGCTGCCATGTCCTGCCAGCAGCCTGCCTTACACAGTGGAGTGTCAATTCAGGACCTCAACTGTATTCCCCCCTCTGTTAAAACATTGATATCTCTGTTGCTGCCTGTGGGCTCTTTCTTTGTTCTTGAAACTGGCAAGCATAGGGTTTATAGGCCTGTGGGGTGCAGCCCAACATGGCACCATGGGAAAAGGCTAGTTACTTCTTTACTCAGCAAGAAAGGCATATCATTCTCATGCCTGCCTCTGTGCTGTGCTTTGGAGGCTCAGAGTAATAAAATGGAGTATATTATTTCTTGATGGTCCCCTGAGATTATGAAGAAATCAGGAAGGATTTTCAAAAATCAGCCTGCTGTTGTTACACCTTTTCAGTACACACTGATTATTAATTCCTTCCATAGAACCTCTGAGACCAGAGACCTGTTCAATAAGAATTCTGGGGGAAAATGGAGTCAATGACAACTTTAAAGGTTATTTTAAAAAAAATAAGTTTTTGATGAAAAGGGACAAAAGAAAAAAAAAAAGAAAAAAGTTAGAATTTTTGGATGCCTAGTTGTTTGGAATAATAAAACATGGAGAAAACCTGCTTTCAAATAAAATTTGTCAAGTTCACCTCCTTCATGGGAACACTTTAAAAGGCCCAGCACCACCCCTGTTGGCAATGTCCTCTTTCAGGCCTCAAAGAGGCCCCCCTTTGTGAACTCCTGCCAGTCATCTCCATCACCAATGGTTTCTCCCTAATCTGAGCTATAATTTGATATGTCAGGAGTGTGAAGAACAATTAACCACTGGAGTATTGCATAACTTCAGAAGTCCCTTGAGATGAAATGTATGCAAATGATAGTGTCTATTATTGGTCTGATAACCATTCTTTAATTCCAACTTGAAAGAGGAGAGATTTCCAGACATTGTGATGCATTTGATCCAACAAAATATTCAAACTAACTTTATATCACTTGGGTGGTAATTTATCTTCTCTGCCTGGAGCAGAAAGAGGTTTCAGTGCAGTAGTAATGAATTTATGTCATTTCTCCAAAGTCGGTTTCTTTCAGCTGGAGCACGAACATTCAAAACTGTGCCGTCTTTTAGCATGAGTGGCTCTGGGCATGGATTTGTTCTAAGGATCCTGAGATGAAGGTTGCCATTTCCTCCCAACTAACTGTTGTGGGGGAAACAAGTCACAGTTCATGAGAATGGAAGCTATTTCTTTTATTTATTAGTTTATGGCTGTGCTGGGTCTTCACTGCTGTGTGTTGGCTTTCTCCAGTTTTGGCAAGCATTGTGGTGCTCGGACTTCTCATTGTCGTGGTTTCTCTTGTTACGGAGCAATGGACTCTAGACACACAGGCTTCGGTAGTTGCAGCAAGTGGGCTCAGTAGTTGTGGCGTGCGGGCTTAGCTGCTTCACAGCATGTGGAATCTTCCCAGGCCAGAGATCTAACCCGTGTCCCCTGCACGGGCAGGCAGATTCTTATCCAACGCACCACCAGGGAAGTCCCCAGAATCCATTTCTAGATCTCAATAATATGCAGTGAAAAGCAGAGGAATAAGAGAGGAGAAAAGGGATGGGAAACAAATGAGTAACCTAATGAAACATGATGGGGAAGCTAAAGAGAAAGAGAGAACTCCTTATCACATCCCTCTACTTCTCTCAGATTTGCTTTCCACCACACTGCCTCCCAGAAACAGAGATTCCTCCAAAACCTGCTGAGAAAAGGCGAGAGAGTCACGTGGGCCCTGGTGGGATAATGCTTATTTTATTTGAATAAGAAGGAAACTGTGTTAATAAACGCCTGTGACATTTAATGATGTGCCTTTCATTTTGAACACATCATTACTCGATATTGAATCCATCCATTTTGATCATAAACACCAGGACCACGGAACTCTCGCTTTCACCCATATATAAATAAATAATAGGGACTTATTCTGCACTCTGAGCAAGAGCGAGGATTGCAACTCCCCTGCCTGCATTTGCATCTTATGAACCCTGCTCAGCCGCATGGCCTCCCATTCGTCTCTCTGGAAATCCAATTTCCTTCTTGCAGGTTCGTCTGCCAGTTTTCTAATTTTCACATCAAACTGCATATTACTCATTGTCAGCTGGCTGTTCTGGAAGAATCGTTAGAGACTTAAACCCTTTACCAGTATTTGCAGTCCAGCCACAGGCATCACACTTTCCAAAAGAGTGCTACCACCCCCAGAAGGGTCAGAATTTCAAACCTGCATTTCTAGGCCCAGGCCAGGCCCAGTGAGAATAACATTATACTTTCTGAAAGATAAATCCAAATTCTTTAATACAGCAAAATGGTCCCTCCCAGCTTATCCAGGAATGTGTGATTCATTTCTCCATCCCCAGCACTTAGCACACAATAGACCAATAAATCGTTGATAAAAAATGAATAAACAGTTAAATGAATGTTATATTTTTAAACACATATTTTTGCAAGATTACTTATATATGTTACATATATTACAGATACACCAAATCAAACTTTATTGCTTCTTGCATAAGTTTTTATTTAACCCATTTATGCTAACCAAAAATATTTCTCTATTTTTAAAAGGATGATTAATTATGCTTTAAATGGTAGCCTTAACTGATATAATTAATTTTAATTTATATGAAGTTGGATCCTTAACAAGTCAACAGGCACAGATCCTTCCCAGATCTGCAGATTCCAAGTCTGTGCATTTGGCTCCAAGGTCCTTGTTTATCCCCACACTTCCAAATTCTCAGGGTGATAAGAGTCTTACATACATTTTCTCTTTAGGGCTGGGGATCATCATGGAAAGGGATCTTTTGGGCTGATTGCAGCCAGAGAGTAAAGAGTTTGGGCTAGAAATTCTCCTCTCTGGGGATCTCCAAATGTGAGGCATGACCACCATATTCAGAGGAGGGGCAGGAAGCTGTAGGAACCTACCTGCCTTCTAGAAACCCCATTTCATCAACATTTCCCCAGTTCCTAGAAACTTCCCCCAGAACGTTCTAGGTGCTCCTCAAGTATAAGCTCTGAAGGGCCAAAGAAAAGGTTGCCTTTTCCTTACAGTTTTCTGGGAGATGAACTATAAAGGATATGTTTCATTCCTTCATGGAATCAAACCTCAAAAGCTAATGTTCACAACAAGTGAAGGCAACTCCTGACCCTGAATGCCATACTGGAAGAGAAGAAATAGTGCAAAGGACATTACTGAAATATGGATGGTAGAGTAGATGAAAGTATGGTATCGATATTGTTGTTTAGTCACTAAGTCATGTCCAATTCCTTGTGACCCCATGAACTGCAGCACACCAGGCTTCCCCATCCTTCACTATCTCCCGGAGTTTCCTCAAACTCATGTCCACTGAGTCAGTGATGCCATCCAACCATCTTGTCCTCTGTTCCCCGCCTTGAGATTGCCCTCAATCTTTTCCAGCATCAGGGTCTTTTCTAATGAGTCAGCTCTTCACATCAGGTGGCCAAAATATTGGAGTTTCAGCTTCAGCATCAGTCCTTCCAATGAATATTCAGGGTTGATTTCCTTTAGGATTGACTAGTTTGATCTCCTTGCTGTCTGAAGGACTCTCAAGAGTCTCCTTCAGTACAACAGTTTGAAATGATCGATTCTTCAGCACTCAGCCTTCATTATGGTCCAACTCTCACATGCATACATACCTACTGGAGAAACCATAGCTTTGACTATATGGACCTTTGTTGGCAATCAATATTAACCTTACTAAAATTTAAATGTACTTGGTCATGAAAAGAAAAAATCTTAATTCTCAGGAAGCCTTCACATGCACATGAAGCATTGACAAGTAAAGAGCTTTGATTTATGTGACAGTCTCAAATGATTAAGAATATTATATACTATGAATAGAAAACATAAAATATAAATACATAGAGTGTGAGCACAAATAACGCAAATGGTGTAAAATGTTAATAGGTGAATCTGGTAAAAGGTATTTGATAATCTTTGCATTATTCTTACAACTTTTATATAAATTTGAAATTGCTTCTAAATTAAAAGTTTAAAGTAAATATTTTAAGCCCACTAGCATAGATGAAATCAGGCTAGACCCTTTAAATATGACCAGGCCAGAGCCAGAGGCTGGATATCATAAAGAGGAAATAAATGTTCCATCAAAGCAAGAGTCTACAAACTTTGTAGGGAGCCAGATACAGTAATAAATACTTAGCCTCTGTGGGCCTAACAGACTCTGTCACAACTACTTAACTCTGCTGTCATGATGGTAAAGCAGTAACAGACAACATATAAATAAATGGTCATGACTGTGTTCCAACAACACTTTATTTATAAAAACAGACCATGGGATGGATTTGGCCTAGGGACCACAGTTTGCTGACCCTTGAAGTAGATAATTGGGTGTATGGAATCTGACTTACTCCCATTACATTGGGGTTCCCTGGTGGGAAGCATCCTTGCCTGGCTCCTTGTGGTAGGCTCCGCCTTTAACCCCTGCCACTCTGGAGAACCCTCGGCATGGTCCGTTCACAATGACTGACATCAGTAATCTCCACTCCCTTCAGGAGAAATCACAGAGGGAAGCCCTCTTTTCCACAGGCAATCACAAGACAGATAGGAGAATGCAGATGATAACCTCCACATTCATGAGGGAGTCAGATAGGAGCGTCATTACAAACGCTGGTCTGGACTGCCCCTCCATACACACACTGGAAAAGACTTCTCCTCTGAAACCACAGTCCAAAATTGTACAGTGAATGTTTGGTTTGCTTTATTTGAAGAAAAATAAGTTTCTACTTCAGTCCATGGTCCTGATCTGCAAATGGTCACATGATGGGTACCACATCAAGACCTGGAGAATAAGAGCAACAGTGAGGGCTGGGGAGAAGAGAGGAGAGAGAAGAACTTGGAGTGAATACAACTGAAATTCCCTTGGCTGCTGCATCCACTGTCACTGGGTTGTAACCCTGAAGTCCTCCTGCTGGCCCCCTCGGTGCTATCACGGTTATCTGGCTTCTGCCCCATTTCATTACACTTCCTGTGCTGTATTATAGGTTCCCATGGAGAAGACAATGCACCTGCCCCACCACAAGCTGTCAGAGCACCCAGTGAGGGACAGAGACTTGCTGAAGCTCAGCCAAACCTAGTCACTAACAGAGCCACCAACCGCCCCCAGACCAGCTGTGTCTCCTGTCCCTGAGCACTTCTTCAAGCTTATGGTGCCTGTCCTGGGCCCCAGGGTCCTGGCTTCTTTAGAAGCAATTTTATTTGGAAGGCAATGAACCTCCAGGAAATGCAAAAAAGCAAGCAAGCAAGCAAATAAGGCAAAAGGCTGGAGCATCTAGTGTAGCTGACTTTGGAGATGAGTAGAAGCAGGGAGGTGGAGGTCAGTCCCTGGGCAGTTCTCTCGGACCGAGTCCCCTCCCTCTTTCTTACCTTTATCTTTCAGATTCCACATAGAATTGACAGAACACTGATCATGGGCTTGGCAGACACAGAGATGATGAGGACAGAGAGAGCCCTACCCCATGGAGCTGACCTCTGGTATGGAGTCCAAACAGTAAACAGGCAATTACATTAGAGCAAGCAGTGGTTCTCAAACTGAATGAGCACTGTGAAATGAGGCTTGTGAAAGCACAGATTTCAGGGTCCCACCCCAGAGTTTTTTGTTTCAGTGAGTGTGGGAAGGGAGGCCTGAAATTCTGCATTTCTAACAAACATCCAAATTAGGCTGATGCTGCCCGAGGGCCAGATTCTATCGTGTTATAGCGTGATTAGTGTCAGGAAGGTGAAAGCATAGGGTGTGATAGCAGAATGTACGTGGAGGGTGGGGGGGAATCCTACCCAGACTCAGGTTAGGAAAGGCTTAAGCAGGAATAAGCCAGGGGAGATGAATTCCAGGCAGAGAGAGAAGCATATGCAAAGGAATGAGAGCAAGACTCGGGTGGGTGCAATTCATTTAATATGGCTGTAATTCAGACCAAGAGGGGCTCTGATGAGAACAGTACTAAGGAAGCAGTATCTTCTTCTATTAGAATTTACCAAAATATCTGGTGGAAGCATGTTGTAAAAATAGGAAAAGCAAATGTGCATTTCTGTATGAGCCTAGAGGTCTCTTCTGCAAAAAAATAAAAATAAATAACAAATCAGAAACTCATCCTCTGTCACCCCCTTCTCCTCCTGCCTTCTATCTTTCCCAGCATCGGAGTCTTTTTCAAGGAGTCAGCTCTTCACATCAGGTGGCCAAAGTACTAGGGCTTCAGCTTCAGCATCAGTCCTTCCAATGAATATTCAAGGTTAATTTCCTTTAGGATAGACTGGTTTGATCTCCTTGCTGTCCAAGGGACTCCTCTGAGTCCTCTCCAGCACTAGGGTTCAAAAGCATCAATTCTTCAGCACCCATCATTTTTTATGGTCCAACTCTCACATCCATACTTGACTGGAAAAACTATAGCTTTGACTATATGGAACTTTGTCAGCAAAGTGATGTCTTTTCTTTTTAATATTACTGTCTAGGTTTGTCATAGCTTTTCTTCCAAGGAGCAAGTGTCTTTTAATTTCATGGCTGCAGTCACCATCTGCAGTGATTTTTGGAGCCCAAGAAAATAAAATCTATCACTCTTTCCATTGTTTCCTCTTCTGTTTGTCATGAAGTGATGGAACTGGATGCCATGATCTTAGTTTTTTGAATGCTGAGTTTTAAGCCAACTTTTTCACTCTCCTCTTTTACTTTTTCTGTGATCCAACAGATGTTGGCATTTTATCTCTGGCTCCTATGCCTTTTCTAAATCCAGCCTGTACCTATATAAGTTCTCAGTTCACGTACTGTTGAAGCCTAGCTTGAAGAATTTTGAGCATTACCTTGCTAGAATGTGAGATGAGTGCAAATGTGTGGTAGTTTGAACATTCTTTGGCATGGCCCTACTTTGGGATTAGAATGGAAACTGACCATTTGCAATCCTCTGACCACTGCTGAGTTTTCCCAATTTGCTGACATACTGAGTGCAGCACTTTAAGAGCATCATCTTTTAGGATTTCAAACAGCTCTCAGCTGGAATTCTATCACCTCCACTAGCTTTGTTCATAATAATGCTTCCTAAGGCCCACTTGACTTCACAATCCAGGATGTATGATTCTAGATGAGTGATAACACTGTTGTGGTTATCCAGGTCATTATGGCCTTTTCTGTACAATCCTTTTGTGTATTCTTGCTTCTCCATCTTCCCTATTGAACTCTATGGGGAAAATTATAAACAGTTAGAGATTAGAAAAGGAAATGGCAACCCACTCCAGTATTCAGCTGGGGAATCCAATGGATATAGGAGGCTAGCAAGCTACAGTCCATGAGGTTGCAAAGGGCTGGACATGATTTAGCTGCTGAGCACAAGCATGAAGAGATATTAAAGAAAACCTAAATAAATGGAGAGAACTATACCACATTCATAAATGTGAAGACAATATTGTCAAGATGTTGATCTTCCTCAGGTTGGTCTATAAATTTAATAGAGTTCTAGTCACAAACCCTAAAAGATTTTCCTTGGAGCTTGATAAGCTGATTGTAACATTTATAAGGAAGAATATGGCCCAAGAGTTATCAGAACCTTTCTAGAACAAAAAGCCAAAGAAAAAAGCCTTGCACTAGCAGATATTAAGACTGAATTGAGTACTTGGCTTAAAGCCAGCTTAATTTTCGTGGTCTCAATTCTTCTGCCAAGAATTCCAAGCTCTTGCCATAGGATGTGAATCTTGAAGGATCTAGCTTTGGTGGCTGGAGGCAACCATTTTATAACTCTGAGAAGAGAAGCTGGTTGAGAATGCCCTCTACAGGGGGAGAATGTGAGCCCAAAGGTGAGGAAAGAGAAGTCATTTAGAACTGCTCCTAAAGCCAGGTCTACCTCTAAGTTTTCAGTTATATAAACAACAAACAGAAAATTTCTCTTGGCTTTAAACAAGTTTGGATAGTTTTCCAGTAGTTGAAACAAGATTCTGACTGATATTCACCCACTTGTCAAACAACCTGAAATGCCATCATCAAGGATTCATTTAATGCATCTACTTCACAATTTCATCCAGTGTAGTTTTGGATGAAAGTCAGTTTTCTGATCCTACTGTCTGGGGGTCAAATCTGGCTCATTGTCTGTCTTTGTAAATAAAGTTTTGTTGGAACACAGCCATGCTCATTCATTTACATATGACCATGGCTGCTTTGGGGCTTCCCTGGTAGCTCGGCTGGTAAAGAATCTTCCTGCAGTGCAGGAGACCCCCATTCAATTCCTGAGCCGGGAAGGTCCCTTTGAGAAGGGATAGGCTACACACTCCAGTATTCTTGGGTTTCTCTGGTGGCTCAGATGGTAAAGAATCTGCCTGCAATGTGGGAGACTTGGTTTCTATCCCTGGGTTGGGAAGATCCCCTGGAGGAGGGCATGGCATCAGTATTCTTGCCTGGAGAATCCCCATGGACAGAGGAGCCTGGTGGGCTACAGTCCATGGGGTCACAAAAAGTTGGACAAGACTGAGCACAGCACAGCCATGGCTGGTTTTGTGCTGAAAAATGGCAGACTCGGGCAGTTATGACAGAGATCATATAGCTAAAGTATTTACTATCTGGCCCTTGATAGATATATGTGTATACCCTAGTCCTGCTCAATACAGTGTTTTAGAGTCTTGCCTATTGAAATTTAGCCTGCCCAGTCCTGCATTCTGAAGAGCTAGAGGACTATATAATATGGAAAAAATTAGTTCCTGAGGGTGACTATTGAAATATCTCTTGTAATCTTTTAAAATGAATGCCCAGTAGTGTGGGCTAATTCAACAATTGTCTGTCCTTTCAGGTTGGATTTCTTTAGAGAAAAGTCTCTGAACTGTGTCCCTGGATCCCCACTCATTCCCTACTGCCTGCCTACTCCCACCCCAATCTATTCCTAATTAGCTGCCACTGCTCATTTTCCTTGAATCTAATGACTCTGGGGCAGGAAGGGTCACTAACAGGATAGAGAGAGCAATTTGTCAGCCTTCCTATTTATCCTTTAGGGAATTGCCCAGAGCTGGGGAGAAGACTGCTCAGCACAAAATATGACTCAGGAATGACCGGACAGAGCTTCAAGATCAAACATCCCATCCTGTTTGTCTGATGAGACTGGGACGCACAAATCAGTCCATGTCCCCAGTATATGGATGGCAGGAACTGATGAAAAACCCATGGTTGAAGATCTTCCTTTCTTTTTCCAAAGCTTAGTCAGCCATGCACCCCCAGGCACCTCTCCCTTCCCCAGCATTCAGTACTGGCTTTAAAATCTGACAATATAAGGAGATTTCATGTGGTCAAGATGAGTTTTTATGCACAGGAAAGGATATTCAGGAGTTACTTTTTATCTATATCTATATATCTATATAGATACACACACGCATATCATTAAATTTATTCAACTTAATTAAACCTAATTCTTCCTTAGGCTTTAACGTTCAACTTACAAGCATCATTATTTTATACATAATCTTAGCAACCCTGGGAAGCACTTTTAGGAGACTTTGGTTAAACCTGGATCCATTTGCAAACTTATTTGAGCATTAAACATTTTAAATAGTATTTATAAATTTAATATATTCTATTTTGTTATTTTTATTTTTGTTAACTCTGTACATATCACAAATAATACAAAAAGGCTTATGATAATTTTTTAAAAAGACAGCTTCCTTGACCCACTGCTCCCTCTCTGCTTTTCCAAAGACAGCTACTTTTGACCCTTTCAGCCATTCTTTTGGAATATATACTTCTCCACATTTCTAAATAATATGCATCTCCTGGTAACTTTTGGCAGCTCAATGTGACTCATTTCTCCTGACCTGTAATAAATAAGGAGGATTGCACTCTCTCTTGCCACCATCTTCTTTGTTTCTCCAGACAACTGTCTCATTACAGTTATATCAAGATCTTTGGTTGAGGCAAGTCTCAGTGGTCACAGTATTTGTCTATATAAATGTTATTCTAAGCTAAGCACTATATGGCACTATGATTCTTATTTCTTATTTTGTTTTCTTTAAGTTAACAATTACTTGCTTTTTTTATATATAAAAGTTTGCCTAGGGTTTTTTTTCGTACACTCTGCTAATTTGTCCCATAATTTTCACAAATCCCACAGTACGGTATTTCATAAATTTTATCATGCCAGGATCTAACACTGCTGTTTTTTTTTCCCCCATGGAAACTGCCCTTCAGCAGAAATTCATCCTTCTTCTACCTGGGCTGGTCCAGGCCTGCCATATATTGTTACCTGTGACCTCTTTAATGTCATCTAATGAATTCCATTTGTCTTCTCGTGAGTAAAATCCCTGTTTCCTGGATCTTATGTCTCCCTCCTTCTTGGTTTATTCCCGTTTTGTTGGATCATATTCTTTAGTAGTTCAGCTGATTGAGAAAGACAGTATGATGGCTGGTGAGGTAGTGATGACCATCTGTCTACATCTGGAGTCTTACTGCTATAATCTCGATGTAGTCTCTACCTGGGACTCCCTGACACCTCCCTTCACTACTGTCTTGGAGAGACCTCCACCTGCATCCATGTGCTGCACCCATTTCCTTATTCCCTGTATAATTTACATAACATTTTAGAATTATCTCCTCCTATTAAAATCCTGTTGTTGTTGTTGTCCAGTCACTAAGTCACGTCTGACTCTTTGTGACCCCATGGACTGCAGCATGCCAGGTTTCCCTGTCATTCATCATCTCCTGAAGTTTGCTCAAACTCATGGCCAATGAGTCAGTGATATTATCCAACCATCTCATCCTCTGTTGCTCCTTCTTCTCATGCCCTCAATCTTTCCCAGCATCAGGGTCTTTCCCCATGAGTCAGCTCTTCACATCAAGTGGCCTAAGTATTGGATCTTCAGCTTCAGCATTATCCCTTCCAATGAATATTCAGGGTTGATCTCCCTTAAGATTGACTGATTTGATCTCCTTGTTGTCCAAGGGACTCTCAGGAGTCTTCTCCAAGACCACAGTTCAAAAGCATCAATTCTTCAGCACTCAGCCTTCTTTAAGGTCCAATTCTCATGTCTGTACATGACTGTTGGAAAAAACATAGCTTTGACTATATGGACCTTTGTCAGCAAAGTGATGTTTCTTCTTTTTATATGCTCTCTAGGTTTGTCACAGCTTTTCTTCTAAGGACCAAGCATCTTTTAATTTCATGGCTGCAGTGACCTGGCTCCAAAATCACTGTGGAGCCCAAGAAAATAAAGTCTGTCACTGTTTTCATTTTCTTCCCCATCTGTTTGCCATGAAGTGATAGGACTGGATGCCATGATCTTAGTTTTTTGAATGTTAAGTTTTAAGCCAGCTTTTTCACTCTCCTCTTTCACCTTTATCAAGAGCCTCTTTAGTTCTCTTTGTTTCCGCCATTAGGGTAATATCATCTACATGCTGCTGCTGCTGCTGCTGTCACTTCAGTCGTGTCCAACTCTGTGCAACCCCATAGACGGCAGCCCACCAGGCTCCCCCGTCCCTGGGATTCTCCAGGCAAGAACACTGGAGAGGGTTGCCATTTCCTTCTCCAATGCATGAAAGTGAAAACTGAAAGTGAAGTTGCTCAGTCGTGTCCGACTCTTAGTGACCCCATGGACTGCAGCCCACCAGGCCCCTCTGTCCATGGGATTTTCCAGGCAAGAGTACTGGAGTGGGTTGCCATTGCCTTCTCCGATATCATCTACATAATCATTATTAAATGTTCCACATTCTAACACAGAGCTGAGTGACCTGCTTTCTCACCCTAAAAGAAGTCAAAATATAGGAACTCAAAATTCCCAGTTATTTCTCTCTAACTGGTTAATTCCCTTGTTTTGATAATGTACATCCTCCACTGGTTTCCTGAGCATGTGTGCATGAAAGCTTAATGTTTTGATATTTATGTTCCTGAAAATACCATTTTTCTACCCTTACATCTAACTCCTTATTGCCAAATTCAGACTTAAATGGAAGAAAGTAGGGAAAACCACTAGACCATTCAGGTATGACCTAAATCAAATCCCTTATGATTATACAGTGGAAGTGAGAAATAGATTTAAGGGCCTAGATCTGATAGATAGAGTGCCTGATGAACTATGGAATGAGGTTCATGACATTGTACAGGAGACAGGGATCAAGACCATTCCCATAGAAAAGAAATGCAAAAAAGCAAAATGGCTGTCTGGGGAGGCCTTACAAATAGCTGTGAAAAGAAGAGAAGCGAAAAGAAAAGGAGAAAAGGGAAGATATAAATATCTGAATGGAGAGTTCCAAAGAATATCAAGAAGAGATAAGAAAGCCTTCTTCAGCGATCAATGCAAAGAAATAGAGGAAAACAACAGAATGGGAAAGACTAGGGATCTCTTCAAGAAAATCAGAGACACCAAAGGAACATTTCATGCAAAGATGAGCTCGATAAAGGACAGAAATGGTATGGACCTAACAGAAGCAGAAGAGATGGCAAGAATACACAGAAGAACTGTACAAAAAAGATCTTCACGACCCAGATAATCACGATGGTGTGATCACTCACCTACAGCCAGACATCCTGGAATGTGAAGTCAAGTGGGCCTTAGAAAGCATCACTATGAACAAAGCTAATGGAGGTGATGGAATTCCAGTTGAGCTATTCCAAATCCTGAAAGATGATGCTGTGAAAGTGATGCACTCAATATGCCAGCAAATTTGGAAAACTCAGCAGTGGCCACAGGACTGGAAAAGGTCAGTTTTCATTCCAATCCCAAAGAAAGGCAATGCCAAAGAATGCTCAAACTACTGCACAATTGCACTCATCTCACACGCTAGTAAAGTAATGCTCAAAGTTCTCCAAGCCAGGCTTCAGCTATATGTGAACCATGAACTTCCTGATGTTCAAGCTGGTTTTAGAAAAGGCAGAGGAACCAGAGATCAAATTGCCAACATCCGCTGGATCATGGAAAAAGCAAGAGAGTTCCAGAAAAGCATCTATTTCTGCTTTATTGACTATGCCAAAGCCTTTGACTGTGTGGATCACAAGAAACTGTGGAAAATTCTGAAAGAGATGGGAATACCAGACCAACTGATCTGTCTCTTGAGAAAGCTGTATGCAGGTCAGGAAGCAACAGTTAGAACTGGACATGGAGCAACAGACTGGTTCCAAATACGAAAAGGAGTTCGTCAAGGCTGTATATTGTCACCCTGTTTATTTAACTTATATGCAGGGTTCATCATGAGAAACGCTGGACTGGAAGAAACACAAGCTGGAATCAAGATTGCCAGGAGAAATATCAATAACCTCAGATATGCAGATGACACCACCCTTATGGCAGAAAGTGAAGAGGAACTCAAAAGCCTCTTGATGAAAGTGAAAGAAGAGAGTGAAAAGGTTGGCTTAAAGCTCAACATTCAGAAAACAAAGATCATGGCATCCGGTCCCATCACTTCTTGGGAAATAGATGGGGAAACAGTGTCAGACTTTATTTTTCTGGGCTCCAAAATCACTGCAGATGGTGGCTGCAGCCATGAAATTAAAAGACACTTACTCCTTGGAAGGAAAGTTATGACCAACCTAGATAGCATATTCAAAAGCAGAGACATTACTTTGCCAACAAAGGTTTGTCTAGTCAAGGCTATGGTTTCTCCTGTGGTCATGTATGGGTGTGAGAGTTGGACTGTGAAGAAGGCTGAGCACCAAAGAATTGATGCTTTTGAACTGTGGTATTGGAGAAGACTCTTGAGAGTCCCTTGGACTGCAAGGAGATCCAACCAGTCCATTCTGAAGGAGATCAGCCCTGGGATTTCTTTGGAAGGAATGATGCTAAAGCTGAAACTCCAGTACTTTGGGCACCTTATGCGAAGAGTTAACTCACTGGCAAAGACTCTGATGCTGGGAGGGACTGGGGGCAGGAGGAGAAGGGGACGACAAAGGATGAGATGGCTGGATGGCATCACTGACTCGATGGATGTGAGTCTGAGTGAACACCGGGAGTTGGTGATGGACAGGGAGGCCTGGCGTGCTGCGATTCATGGGGTCGCAGAGTCGGACACGACTGAGCAACTGATCTGATCTGATCTGATGGGCAGGAAAGTATAGATTGGAAATTATTTCACTCCAAATTTTGAAGTCATTGTTGAGGTGTCTTGTAGTTCATATTTTATGGCTTTTGCAAAGTTTCATCCCATTTAAAATATTAATTCTAGGAACCTTATTTCTTCCTAGCAGCTACCTATCTCCACAATTGAATTGAGATATTCTACAATGCTGTGGCTTGATGGGTATTATTTTCAAGTATCATGCTGGGAACCTGATGAGTTCTTTTAATAGAACTGTCTTACCAATCTGGAAATTTTTCTTAATTATTTCTTTGATTAACTCAGTTAAGTTTTTTTACTTTATTTCCATTTCTCTCTTTCTAGAACTCCCATTATTTGGATATTTCTTGTCCCAAATTTGTCCCTTATTATTTTTCTTTTATCTTCTTCTTCCATCTCCATCATTTTTCTCATTAACTGGAGGAATTCTCCATCTTTATTTCCTAATTCTTTGGTTTTCTTTCACTTGTGCTGTCATGTTCCTCATTTCCAAGAGCTCTATTTCGTTCCCTGAATGTTACTCTTATCCACCTTGTTCTTCTTTCATGGCTGCAGTATCTGTGCTTATTTCTGATTATTATGTAACTTTCCTTCCCCTGTGTAGTTTCTGCTCCTACTCACTAGTTTGTCAGTTTTGATCTCTGTCTTCCGTGTTAAAGCATTTTCTCAGATGTCTGGCAAACCTTGTTTCTCTGCTCATGTGTAAAAGTGAATAAAAGAGAAAACTGGAAGTCGTGAGGATATGGATGGGGTCTGTCAATTTTGAGCTTCACTTAGATGTTTCTAGCGGGGCTGTTAATGAGGAATCCCTGATGCTGCTATCTCTAGGGGTCTTTCCTCTTGAATTTGTGTGATTTCCCAGTTTCCTGACTGACAGATAGAGGCTTAGTGCTCAGTGGTTCTTGGAAGTGAATGGGAAAGACTGGGATGGGGGTTCTGGAAGAAGTGATGTTGTGAGCGTCGTAGCACTCAGCATGCCACACACATATATTCATTTTCTCTCCTTTCTTCAGCACGGTGCTCATACTGTCACTTAAGGCTTGGTGTACTCCAGCCTGGAGACCCTCTGATTCTGCTCAGAGAAGAAACCTCCACATTTATTCTGCCAGGGATGGGGAGAGGCACTCCCCTAGAGGTTTTCAGGGCTGAGGTTGGGGGTAAGATCTAGGGTTCCAACTACTTTTAACCAGTGCTCCTTTTTTGGCCGCTATGTCCCACCTCCCTCCCCAGTTTCTGCTCTGAGTCTTTTGAGGGTTCTGTGGTTTAGATCAGGATATTCTTGGAAATCTCCATTTCAGGTTTAAGATTCAGGTTTTGTAAATCTGCTAAGTAAATTCAGGGTCATCTGCTTTTTAGCTTCCAAAATTTATTGCCATTGTCTCCTTGCCTTCTCTCTCCATCCTTTTGGGCTTCTCTATTAAAAAAAAAAAAAAAAAAGATGACCCTTTGCTATTGTTTTAGTGGAGCTTCAAGTAAGAGGGAAGTTATGTGAGTATTTGGAGAAGGAAATGGCAACCCACTCCAGTACTCTTGCCTGGAAAATCCCATGGACAGAGAAACCTGGTATACTACAATCCATGGGATCGCAAAGAGTCAGACACGACTGAGCGACTTCACTTTCACTTTTTCACTTATGTATTATATCCACCTATATTACCATCCTATAGCCTTTTCAAGCATATCAATTGTTTGACTTAGCTTATAAAACTATCTACTTAATCCTTGTAAAGCTATCAGTCAAACTCAACCCTTGTAAAGCTATCAATCAAATTCAACCCGTGTAAAGCTATCAACCAAACTCATAAATTCAGTGAATCTTAATTTTACATGTTCTGATACTATTTATAAAGTAACTTAAACTTAAGATCATAAATTTAAATTAACTGAAGCATATATATGAAATTAGAATTACCAGACATGCCTTTATTCTAACAGGCTAAATTATTTTTAACTTTTGAAAATAACAAAATATTCACAGATTCCTTAATGTAAAAATAATAATGTATATTTAGCTTTCTTTAAAAATTCTATTCTTAATTATATATCTGAGGTTAAAAGAAGCTAAATTATAAAATCCCAAACTATTTTGAGATTATCTTTCCAAATATTTTTGGACTTGCCATCTCTTTGTGCTGTGATTTATGAAGTACAGAAAAGTTCCTTGTGGGTGGCATGATGACTAAATTTTTGCTACAACACTGATGGGACACTTAGATTCCCAATTGTCCATGGCAGGGACCATTTCGCAATTCTTTCATCTCTTCAGCAAATTTACTACATCTACTCAAGCTTCTATATTGATTGAGTTTTGCATTTCTTTAGCTTTTAGAAAATTTAAATTGTTTTCGTGTGTATCCCTGAAAACCTTTGAATTAGAGGGAATTCTAGGATCTTTTCACCTTCTCCCAGTTAGGGCTAAGCTTCTTTTAGGAAATAAAATGACCTCCAATTATCCTCTTGATCTCCTTGTTGATTACCACATCTGGGGTTATTCTGTGGACATAATTAAAGGAAAAATAGAGGAGCTAAGGCAAAACCAAGCTTTAAAATAAAAACCGAAGTGTCTGAGGAGATTTGATCTCTGTCGCATACTTTCTTCACACATAGTCCCTGGGGGCTCTATTACTGAATGTAAAATGTACTTGGCTGGGCTGTGAATCCACTGGGGCTTTCCCCGGAGGAATGTGGGAACACACGAAGGGAGGCAAATGTGCCTGATTGTAGGGCTGTGACTCAACACAGGCCAAATGTGCTCGTGGAGCCAAACAGAAGAAAAATGGAAACCACCTCTCATGTCACCTTCATGCGAGACTCAAAGGAGCTTGATGGAAATTAGCTTTATGGATGGCCAAAGGTGGTCAGAAAAGAGCAAGGCTGCCAAGACAGATTTTGAACACTAAGAATGTGCTAGTGATGTTTGCTGGAAGACTGAAGACCCAGGGGAAAACTGATACCACCTTTTATATTTACTGAGGGAAAAAAAAAAATAAAAGATCTGGCAAAATTAGCTTCAGTCTTTCTACTATAATTTATAGAGTTATTTTAAGTTATGACGGTTTAACTATCAAACACACAAACATTTCCTCTGAGGACAACTGATTCCTAGTAACTGTGTTTGTGTCTACTTATGCCCACACTTCATCTAACAACCCAGCAACTGCCTCAGAACCTTGAATATATATCTTCTCTGCATTGTGCTTTTTGCTTTCTCATAATTTTGGTTTATCCTAACTTCACCTGGTTAATGATCCCTCTTGGTTTGGAGATGCATGCTCTCTGCCTTAGATCTTTTCCATTTCAAATTCCTAGGGGCAAAAATTCCACTGTTCCTGCTCTTTCCTATTGAAACAGTTTCTAGCCCCACACCACTCCATGGACCACTGGCCAGCCAATGTTTTACCTGCCCTTGGGTCAGATCCCCCACTCCTGGTCCAATCAGCTGTAGCAGAGGTGGCTCAGTGGTAAAGAATCTGCCTGCCAAACAGGGGATGCAGGTTCGATCCCTGGGTGGGGAAGATCACTTGGAGAAGGAAATGGCAAGCCAGTATTCTTGCCTGGGAAATCCCATGGACAGAGGAGCCTGGCAGGCCACAGTCCTGCCAGGGGGTCACACAGAGTGGGACACAACTTAGTGACTAAACAACAAACATGGTACTAAGGTACGCAGTTTCTTTTAGAAAGAGCTATGAATATGCCAGAAATCATGATGGACATTTCTGGTACACCTGGCTTAGAGACCAAGGAAGGACAAACTCATTTCTTGCCTCTCTCCTTGTCCTTAAGAAGAGCATTAAAAGACTAGGAAATGGTATCTTTGGGAGCATCTCTAGATGAATCAGAAACAAAGACTTCTTTGTGTGCCTCTAATTATCCCAGGGAAGGACATTTGGGGCTCAAGCCTTTCAATGAGATACCTCTTGCATTCAAAAATACTTGTTTAATTAGAAATTTAGGCTAATGTCCATCTTGGTATTTCTTGTTGCTACTCTTTTAAAAAAAATTATGAAGTATAGCTGATTTTCAATGTTGTGTTAATTTTTTCTGTACAGCAGAGCAATTCAGTTATACATATATATTCTTTTCCATTATAGTTTTTCACAAGATACTGCGTATAGTTGCCTGTGCTATGCAGTAGGACCTTGTTGTTTATCCATCCTATATATAATAGTTGAACTCTGCTAATCCCATTCCTTCCCTCCCCTAATCCATCCCTGCTTGGCAACCACAAAGTCTATTCTCTATATCTGTGAGTCTGTTTTTGTTTCATAGATATGTTGATTTGTGTCACATTTTAGATTCCACACAATTGATATGTGGATTGATATCATATGGTAATTATCTTTATCTTTCTGATTTGCTTTTGCTTAGTATGATAATCTCAAGGTCCATCCATGTTGCTGCAGATGGCATTATTCTTTCAATGGCTGAGTAATAGCCATTGTATGTGTATGTGTATACACACACACACATGCCACATCTTCTTTCCCATTCATCTGTCAGTGGACAGTTAGGTTGTCTCTATGTCTTGGTTATTGTACATAGTGCTGCTATGAATATTGGGGTGCATGTATCTTTTTGAGTTATAGTTTTGTCTGGGAGTGAGAGTGCTGGATCATAAGGCAACTCTATGTTTAGTTTTTTGAGGACGCTCCATACTGTTTTCCATAGTGGTCTCACCAACTTACATGTCCACCAACAGTATAAGAGGGCTCCTTTTTCTTTACACCCTCTCCAGCATTTGTTGTTTGTTTGTTGTTTTTAATGGTGGCCATTCTGAGTGATGTGAAGTGGTACCCTCACTGTAGTTTTGATTTCAATTTCTCTAATAATTAGCAATGTTGAACATCTTTTCGTGTGCCGATTGGTCATCTGTATGTCTTCCTTGGAGAAATGTCTATTTAGGTCTTCTGTCCCTTTTTGATTGTGTTGTTTTTTGTTTTTGTTAGGTTGTATGTGCTCTTTGTATATTTTGGAAATTAAGCTCTTGTTTGTCACATCTTTTGCAAATATTTTCTCCCATTCCTAGGTTGTCTTATCATTTTGTTTATGGTTTCCTTTGCTGTGCAAAAGTTTGTAAATCTGATTAGGTTCCATTTGTTTATTTTTTGCATTTATTTCTATTGCTTAGGGAGACTGACCTAAGAAAACACCGGTACAATTTATGTCAGAGAATATTTTGCCTATGTTCTCTTCTAGGAGTTTTATGGTGTCATAACCTATGTTTTAGTCTTTAAGTCATTTTGAGTTTATTTTTGTGCATGGTGTGAGGGTGTGTTCTAACTTCACTGATTTATATGTGACTGTCCAACTTTCCCAGTGCCACTGATAGCTTAAGGTAAACTGTCAGATTCCTGATCTCTGAAGAAGATTTAACTTCAGGACCAGGGACCAGGCTTGATCACCCAAGAGCTTTTGTATAGCAGAGTTTTATTAAAGTATAAAAAGGGACAGAGAAAGCTTCTGACATAGACATCAGAAGGGGGACGGAGAATGCCCCCCTCGCTAGTGTTAGCAAGGGAGTTATATACTTTTTAATTAGTTATTACAATAAATCAAAGGAATGTCTCAAGTTTGTGAAAATTTTAACCATATCCACTCTCATAATTTACATTTTAAGATAACAGGATTAGCCAGAAGGTTTTCAGGAAGGAGAAACTGTCCTCAAACACTATACATTGTTGTTATATAATCCTTAGCACAGAGTTTAAACTGAGTTGTTTGTTGTATAATCATCAGTTCTGGGCTACGACTAAGGAATGTGGAGAAAAAAAAGTTTGTCCTTTCCTCCTCCTTGAGAATTCCAGACCCCTATCTGTACTTCGAGAGCCCCAGACCCCTTTCTCCTCCTCGGGAACCCCGGACTTCTTATCCACCTGCCCAGGAATTGACTCTCTCACCACTTGCTGAAGAGACTGTCTTTTCCCCATTTTATATTCTTGCCTCCTTTGTCAAAGATTAATTAACCATAGGTATCTGGATTTTTTTTCTGGGCTTTCTATTCTGTTCCATTGATCCATATGTCTTGTTTTTGTGCCAATACCACACTGTTTTGATTATTGTAAGCTTTGTAGTATTGTCTGAAATCTGGGAGGATTATGCCTCCTGCTTTGTTCTTTTTCTCAAGATTACTTTAGAAATTCTACATCTGTTATGGTTCCACATAAATTTTAGGACTATTTGTACCAGTTCTGTGAAAAATTTCATGGGTAATTTGATAGGGATCACAATAAACCTGTGGATTATTTTGAGTAGTATTGCCATTTTAACAATATTAATTCTTCCAATTCAAGAACATGGTATATATCTTTCCATTTCTTTGAATCATCTTTAATTTCCTTTATCAGTGTTTTGTAGTTCTCAGCATATAAGTCTTTCACTTCCTTTGTCTGGGTTAAGTATTTTTTGATAACGATTTTAAAAGGGATTGTTAGATTACATGCCCTTTCTGATCTTTCACTGTTAGTGTAAAGAAACACAACAGATTCCTGTATGTTGCTACATTTCTGAATTCATGTATCAGCTCTAATAGTTTTCATGTGGCGTCTTTAGAGTTTTCTACATAGTTATCATGTCCTCTGCATAGAATGACATGTTTACCTCTTCCCTTTCAATCTGAACACCCTTTTTTGATCTGATTGCTATAACCAAGACTTCTAATAATATGTTGAAGAGAAGTGGTGTAGTGAGAGTGGAGAGAGTTCTAGATTTTAGCAGGAAGTCTTTCCGCTTGAGTATTATATTAGCTGACAATATATATGGTTTGTCATAAATAGCTTTTCTGATGTTGAGGTATGTTCCCTCTATACCTACTTTTGTAAGGATTTTTTATCATGATTGGATGTTAAATTTTATCAAATGTATTTTCTGCATCTATTTAGATGATCGTATGGGTTTTGTCCTTTCTTTTGTTGATGTGGTGTATCACACTGATTGATTGAATACGGTAAAGCATCTTTGTGACCCTGGGATGAATCCCACTTCATCGTGGTGTATGATCTGATCTTTTTGTGTATTGTTAGGTTCAGTTTGCTAATATTTTGTTGAGAATTTTTGCATCTACATTCATCAAAGATATTGACCTATAACTTTCTCTTTTAATAGTGTCTTTGGTTTTGGTATTGGGGTGATTGTGGCTCTACAGAATGTCTTGGGGTGTGTTCCTTCCTCTTAAATCTTTTGGAAGAGTTTCAGGATGATCATTATAAATTCTTTGTATATTTGGTAGAATTCCCCAGTGAAGCCATCTAGTCGTGGACTTTTGTTCATAGGGAATTTTTTTTCATTATTATTTCAGGTTATATTTTATTTTTAGTGATTGGTCTTTTCAAGTTATCTATTTCTTCTTGATTCAGTTTTGGTGGACTGTAAATTTCTAGCAAGTTGTCCATCTCTTATAGACTGTCCAATTTGTTGGCATATAATTGTTCATAATATCTTATTGCTTTTTATATTTCTGCAGTATCTTTTGTGATTTCTCCTTCTTTATTTCTTATTTCGTTTATTTGGGTCTTCTCTCTCTTCTTCATAAGCCTGGCCAGAGGTTTGTCAACTTTGTTTACCCCTTCAAAGAACCAGCTCTTGATTTTATTGATTTTTTTCTATTTTAAAAAATCTATTTTGTTTCCTCTCTGATCTCTATTATCTCCTTCCTTCTGCTGAATTTAGGTTTGTTCATTCTTTTTCTAATTCTTCTTCTTGTTAATCTTAAGGGCTTGGAACATACTCTGCTTAGAATGGCTCTGGAAATCCCATGGGAATGAAGATGGGCCAGAGGACAAAGGGAAGGGTCCTGCTTAAAGTTTGTTCCAGTTTTAAAGGAGAGGGGAAACAGGACCATAAAGTCTTTTACTCTAAATTAATGTAACCAAGCTTCCCATTGTGGGAGGTAGCAGGATTCAGGCCAGAAGTGTGGCCAGAGTTAACTGCTGAGCCGTTGGCTGATACATTCTCTCATGGCCTCTCCAAAAATCCAGCAGGTGAGCAGTGAAGGTCATGGCTGTAATGGACATAAGCATGAGTCGTGACCAACTTAAATATCACCATAAATTTATAAATGACACATCTCCTCTCTGCTGTTTGAACTAAAGGATGGGCTTCCCAGGTGGCATTAGTGGTAAAGAACTCACCTGCCAAGGCAGGAGATGCAAGAAATGTGGGTTTGATGCCTGGGTCGTGAAGATCCCCTGCAGGAGGAAATGGCAACCAACTCCAGTATTCTTGCCTGGAGAATCCCATGGACAGAAGAGCCTGGCAGGCTATAGTCCATCAGCTCACAGAGAGTCAAACATGACTGACCACACACACATAGCATGGCATGATGAGACTGGAGCTTGTGTCCCTAAGTCTCTGGGCCAAGTTAGATAAGTTCTCCTGGCTCTGGCTCTTGACCCAAGATGGGCACACTGGGCTGCTGACAGGCTCCCTTGCAGCTTGTCTTTCCTCCAGCAGACATTAGAACGCCTGTGGTTTTCTCCCAGTACTCCAGTCATTCTTTCATCTGGCCTTCTAGTATTCCCAGGCCCTGGAAAGAATAGAGGATAGAATCCCTCCCATGTCTTCCAGCCCATCTTACTACCACTATCCACAAGAAAAGATTTGTGGACAGAAAAAAAGATTTTGGATAGAAGTCCAAAAAGATTTAAAATCCTGTTAATGCTGAGTCTTCATTGAGATACAAATAGCACCAACCTGGTTATTCTTTCATTAACTCACCACATTGCACTGCCTTGGGTGTCAATCTAGTTTAATGTCTCCCATCAGCCACAGGGAAGGACACTTGGGGTTAAACATAGACCCAGTAGTCCCTCAGGGTTTGGCGCTCATGTGTACATCTCAGTGATCTCCTCCCCTAAAATAATAATAAAAATAATAATAATTCAGAGGAAGAGAGAGAATACTCTTTACTATAGTCTTACATTCAGGCAGATGCTGTGCCAAGCTTTGACATCATATTTTACTTAATTCTCACAACAACCCAATAATCTAAATAGTATCTCCATTTTAAAGAGACACAAAGATGGTAATAAGTTTGCCCAAGGTTACACAACAAGAAAAGAGTGAAACCAAGATTCAATCTCAGGTTTATCTGCCTCCAAAATGCCTTCATCTTTGTAAAAAATAATATATTCTTATTAAAATATCCATGCCCTAGGAAAGGATAAAGAAGACAGTGGAAAAATCACACGTAATTCCACTGCTCAGATATAATCACTTTTAACATTCGGTGTATTTCTTTTTAGATCTTTTCCCCCATGCATCCACATAGTACACACATACATGAAGCATATATCAGTTCATATATCAAAGAACTCTTGAGCATCTGCTATGTTGTAGACACTTCTACCTGCGGGGGTACTGCCATGTCCCCATCCTAGAGGAGCTTACATTATAGTGGGGGAATCAGAAAATAAATAAATAAGTCTGCATTCTACTGTATACTAGCATGCATGTCATATACGGCTATGTAGGTTGTATACTACTGACCTCTGAGGGAGCTAATTACACTGTCACTGGGGTGAATGATCTCCTCAAGAGTTAGGCACAACTCCTAACCCACACATAATGGATACTAATATGAGACATAAAGCAGCATAAAGGAGAAATATTATGTTATGAATGAGAGGTCAGAGAATACCTCTTTGATTAAGCAATATTTGAGAATTACCTAAAAAAAAGAGAACAAGCTCAGGAGGAATCTGAGAGAAGAAAGGAAATAGCAAATGCACAAATCCTAATGCATAAGTTTTCTGGGCATGATCAAGGAACAGACAAGAGGCTAATATAGGTGGAAAGCAGTGATTCAGAGGAAAAGGGTGGGAGATGAGGTCAGAGAGGCAGCAGGGAGGGGCCAGATGACAGGGTCTTGTGAGTATGATAAGGACTTTAGATTTTATCCTTTGTGATAAAAGCCACTGGGGAGCTGTAAGTAGAGTTGAATGTCTTAAAAGAATGAATATGTTTGCTTTACAGGGAAAGTGAAAGAGGAGGCAGTGCAATCATGTAGAATCATATTGGTAGCTTAGACTAGATGAAAGTTGTGCGGTGATGAGAAATATTTAGGAAGAAAATATTCAGATTCAGGAAGTGTTCTAAGATGTTGCTGGCATTTGGAGATTTCAGATAGTACCAGCAAGATTTACTGATGCTCTGCTGTGGAATATTAGAGAAACTTAGGAGTACAGATGACCTGAGTGGATAGAAGAATGTTTTATGGGTTGTAGAGCATAAGAGGGGGAGAAGGGAATGGCACCCCACTCCAGTACTCTTGACTGGAAAATCCCATGGATGGAGGAGCCTGGTGCACTGCAGTCCATGGGGTCGCTAGGAGTCAGACACGACTAAGCGACTTCTCTTTGACTTTTCACTTCCATGCATTGTAGAAGGAAATGGCAACCCACTCCTGTACTCTTGCCTGGAGAATCCCAGGGACGGGGGAGCCTGGTGGGCTGCCATGTATGGGGTCGCTCAGAGTCGGGCACAACTGACACGACTTAGCAGCAGTAGCAGCAGCAGACATAAGAGGAGCAGGTCCAGGGAAAAGCAAAGATTCCATTTGGGTAATTTAGTTTTCAGACGCCTCTTTTTTTATTGTTATTTTTTCTTTTTGAAAAACATTTTTTAATTTTATTTTTTTAAACCAAATATATTTGTGTTGGGGTATAGCCGATTAAGAATGCTGTGGTACAGCAGGATCCTCTATGACCCACCTCCCAGAATATTGGAAATCAAAGCAAAAATAAACAAATGGGACCTAATTAACCTTAAAAGCTTCTGCACATCAAAGGAAACTATAAGCAAGGTGAAACGACAGCCTTCAGAATGGGAGAAAATAATAGCAAATGAAGCAACTGACAAACAACTAATCTCAAAAATATACAAGCAACTCCTACAGCTCAACTCCAGAAAAATTAACGACCCAATCAAAAAATGGGCCAAAGAACTAAATAGACATTTCTCCAAAGAAGACATACAGATGGCTAACAAACACATGAAAAGATGCTCAACATCACTCATTATCAGAGAAATGCAAATCAAAACCACTATGAGGTACCATTTCACACCAGTCAGAATGGCTGCGATCCAAAAGTCTACAAATAATAAATGCTGGAGAGGGTGTGGAGAAAAGGGAACCCTCTTACACTGTTGGTGGGAATGCAAACTAGTACAGCCACTATGGAGAACAGTGTGGAGATTCCTTAAAAAACTGGAAATAGAACTGCCTTATGATCCAGCAATCCCACTGCTGGGCATACACACTGAGGAAACCAGAAGGGAAAGAGACACGTGTACCCCAATGTTCATCGCAGCACTGTTTATAATAGCCAGGACATGGAAGCAACCTAGATGTCCATCAGCAGATGAATGGATAAGAAAGCTGTGGTACATATACACAATGGAGTATTACTCAGCCATTAAAAAGAATACATTTGAATCAGTTCTAATGAGGTGGATGAAACTGGAGCCTATTATACAGAGTGAAGTAAGCCAGAAGGAAAAACATCAATACAGTATACTAACGCATATATATGGAATTTAGAAAGATGGTAACAATAACCCGATGTACGAGACAGCAAAAGAGACACTGGTGTATAGAACAGTCTTATGGACTCTGTGGGAGAGGGAGAGTGTGGGAAGATTTGGGAGAATGACATTGAAACATGTAAAATATCATGTAAGAAACGAGTTGCCAGTCCAGGTTTGATGCACGATACTGGATGCTTGGGGCTAGTGCACTGGGACGACCCAGAGGGATGGTATGGGGAGGGAGGAGGGAGGAGGGTTCAGGATGGGGAACACATGTATACCTGTGGCGGATTCATTTTGATATTTGGCAAAACTAATACAATTATGTAAAATTTAAAAATAAAATAAAATTTAAAAAAAAAAGTCAAAAAAAAAAAAAAAAAAAAAGAATGCTGTGGTAGTTTCAGATGAACAGGGAAGGGACTCAGCCATATGATACATGTATGCATTCACCCCCAAACCCCCTTCCTATCCAGGCTGGCACATAACATTGAGTAGAGTTCCATGTGCTATACAGTAGGTCCTTGTTGGTTATCCATTTTAAATATAGCAGTGTGTACATGACCTTCCCAAAGTCCTTAACTATCCTTTCCCCCTCCCCAGCAAAACCATGAGTTCATTTTCTAAGTCTGTGAATCTCTGTTTTATACGTAAGTTCATTTGTATCATTTCTTTTTAGATTCCACATATAAGGGATGTCATATGATATTCCTTTGTCTGACCTACTTCACTCAGTATGACACTCTCTATGTCTATCCATGTTGCTACAATTGGCCTTATTTCCTTTTTTTAATGGCTGAGTGATATTCCATTGTATATATGTAGCACATCTTCTTTATCCATTCCTCTGTTGATGGACAACTACATTGTTTCCATGTCTTGGCTATTGTAAGCAGTGCTGCAGTGAACACTGGGGTGCATGTATCTTTCCATGAGATGTTTTTCTCTGGATATATGCCCAGGAGAGGGATTGCAGGGTTATATGGTAGCTCTATTTTTAGGAACCTCCATACTGTTCTCCATAGTGGGTATAGCAATTTACATTCCCATCGACAGTGCAGGAGGGTTCCTTTCTCTCCACACCATCTCCAGTATTTGTTGTCTAAGGATTTTTGGAAGACAGCCAGACTGACTGGTGTGAGGTGATATCTCATTGTAGTTTTGATTTGCATTTCTCTAATAACTAGTGATGTTGAACATCTTTTCATGTGCCTATTGGCCATCTGTATGTCCTCTTTAGAGAAATATCTATTCAGGTCTTCTGCCCATTTTTTTGAGTGGGTTGTTTCTTTTGATGCTATTAAGCATCATGAGCTGTTTGTAAATTTTGGAGACTAATAACACACAATTTTACTCATCTCACATGCTAGTAAAGTAATGCTCAAAATTCTCCAAGCGAGGCTTCAGCAATACGTGAACCGTGAACTTCCTGATGTTCAAACTGGTTTTAGAAAAGGCAGAGGAACCAGAGATCAAATTGCCAACATCCGCTGGATCATGAAAAAAGCAAAAGAGTTCCAGAAAAACATCTATTTCTGCTTTATTGACTATGTCAAGGCCTTTGACTGTGTGGATCACAATAAACTGTGGAAAATTCTGAAAGAGATGGGAATACCAGACCACCTGACCTGCCTCTTGAGAAATTTGTATGCAGGTCAGGAAGCAACAGTTAGAACTGGACATGGAACAACAGACTGGTTCCAAATAGGAAAAGGAGTTCGTCAAGGCTGTATATTGCCACCCTGCTTATTTAACTTATATGCAGAGTACATCATGAGAAACGCTGGACTGGAAGAAACACAAGCTGGAATCAAGATTGCCGGGAGAAATATCAATAACCTCAGATATGCAGATGACACCACCCTTATGGCAGAAAGTGAAGAGGAACTAAAGAGCCTCTTGATGAAAGTAAAAGTGGAGAGTGAAAAAGTTGGCTTAAAGCTCAACATTCAGAAAACGAAGGTCATGGCATCCAGTCCCATCACTTCATGGGAAATAGATGGGGAAACAGTGGAAACCGTGTCAGACTTTATTTTTCTGGGCTCCAAAATCACTACAGATGGTGACTGCAGCCATGAAATTAAAAGACGCTTACTCCTTGGAAGGAAAGTTATGACCAACCTAGATAGCATATTCAAAAGCAGAGACATTACTTTGCCAACAAAGGTCCGTCTAGTCAAGGCTATGGTTTTTCCAGTAGTCATGTATGGATGTGAGAGTTGGACTGTGAAGAAGGCTGAGCACCGAAGAATTGATGTTTTTGAACTGTGGTGTTGAAGAAGACTCTTGAGAGTCCCTTGGACTGCAAGGAGATCCAACCAGTCCATTCTGAAGGAGATCAGCCCTGGGATTTCTTTGTAGGGAATGATGCTAAAGCTGAAACTCCAGTACTTTGGCCACCTCACGCGAAGAGTTGACTCATTGGAAAAGACTCTGATGCTGGGAGGGATTGGGGGCAGGAGGAGAAGGGGACGCCAGAGGATGAGATGGCTGGATGGCATCACTGACTCAATGGACGTGAGTCTGGGTGAACTCTGGGAGTTGGTGATGGACAGGGAGGCCTGGCGTGCTGCGATTCATGGGGTTGCAAAGAGTCGGACACGACTGAGCAACTGATCTGATCTGATCTGATCTGATGGTCCCATTACCATTTTGTTAATTGTTTGGTGTTTATTTTTTGTAGATCGTTTCCTTCTCTTGTGTTTCCTGCCTAAAGAAGTTCCTTTATCATTTGTTGTAAAACTGGTTTAGTGGTGCTGAATTCTCTTAACTTTTACTTGTCTGGAAAGCTTTTGATTTCTGCATCAAATTGGAATCAGAGTCTTGCTGGGTAGAGTATTCCTGGTTGTTGGTTTTTCCCTTTCATCACTTGGAATATATTATGCTATTGCCTTCTGGCTTATAGAGTTTCTGTTGAGAAATCACCTGATAACTTTATGGGTTTTCCCTTGTATGTTGTCTTTTTTCCCTTGTTGCTTTTAATAATTTGTCTTTAATTTTTGTCAGTTTTATTACATGTGTCTCAGTGTGTTCCTCCTTGGGTTTATCCTGCCTGGGACTTTCTGTGCTTCCTGGACTTGGTTAACTATTTCTTTTACCATGTTGGGGAAGTTTTCAGCTATTATCTCTTCAAATATTTTATCAAGTCCTTTCTCTCTCTCTTCTCCTTCTGGGACCTCTATAATGTAAATATTGGTGTATTTAATTTTGTATTGGGGCTTCCCTGGTGGCCCAGAAGGTAAAAGTGTCTGCCTACAATGCGGGAGACCTGGATTCAATCCCTGGGTTGGGAAGATCCCCTGGAGAAGGCAATGGCACCGCACTCCAGTACTCTTGCCTGGAAAATCCCATGGACAGAGGAGCCTGGTAGCTCCGTGGGGTTGCTAAGAGTCAGACATGACTGAGCAACTTCACTTTCACCTTTTACTTTCATTCATTGGAGAAGGAAATGGCAACCCACTCCAGTGTTCTTGCTTGGAGAATCCCAGGGATGGGGGAGCCTGGTGGACTGCCGTCTATGGGGTCACACAGAGTCGGACACGACTGAAGCGACTTAGCGGCAGCAGCAGCAGCATTGTGTTCCACACAGTCAAAGGCTTTGGCCTTAAAGTCAATAAGCAATAAGGCAGATATAGATGTTTTTCTGGAACCCTCTTGCTTTTTCCATGATCCAGCAGATACTGGCAATTTGATCTCTGGTTCCTCTGCTTTTTCTAAAACCAGCTTAAACATCTGGAAGTTCACAGTTCACATATTGCTGAAGCCTGGCTTGGAGAATTTTGAGCATTACTTTACTAGTGTGTGAGATGAGTGCAATTGTGCGGTAGTTTGAGCATTCTTTGGCATTGCCTTTCTTTGGGATTGGAATGAAAACGGACCTTTTCCAGTCCTGTGGCCACTGCTGAGTTTTCCAAATTTGCTGGCATATTGAGTGCAGCACTTTCACAGCATCATGTTTCAGGATTTGAAATAGCTCAGCTGGAATTCCATCACCTCCATTAGCTTTGTTCATAGTGATGAACAAAGCTAAGGCCCACTTGACTTCACATTCCAGGATCTGGCCCTAGGTGATCACCATCGTGATTATCTTGGTTGCGAAGATCTTTTTTGTACAGTTCTTCTGTGTATTTTTGCCACCTCTTCTTAATATCTTCTGCTTCTGTTAGGTCCATACCATTTCTGTCCTTTATTGATCCCATCTTTGCATGAAATGTTCCCTTGGTATCTCTGATTTTCTTGAAGAGATCTCTAGTCTTTCCCATTCTATTGTTTTCCTCTATTTCTTTGCATTGATCACTGAGGAAGGCTTTCTTATCTCTCCTTGCTATTCTTTGGAACTCTGCATTCAAATGGGAATATCTTTCCTTTTCTCCTTTGCTTTTTGTTTCTCTTCTTTTCACAGCTTAATGTAAGGCCTCCTCAGACAGCCATTTTGCTTTTTTGCATTCCATTTTGCTTTTTTGCATTTCTTTTCCATGGGGATGGTCTTGATCCCTGTCTCCTGTACAGTGTCACAAAGCTCCATACATAGTTCATCAGGCACTCAGTCTATCCAATCTAGTCCCCTAAATCTATGTCTCACTTCCACTGTATAATCATAAAGGATTTGATTTAGGTCATACCTCAATGGTCTAGTGGTTTTCCCTATTTTCTTCAATTTAAGTCTGAATTTGGCAATAAGGAGTTCATGATCTGAACCACAGTCAGCTCCTGGTCTTATTTTTGCTGACTGTATAGAGCTTCTCCATCTTTGGCTGCAAAGAATATAATCAATCTGATTTTGGTATTGATCTTCTGGTGATGTCCATGTGTAGAGTCTTCTCTTGTGTTGTTGGAAGAAGGTGTTTTCTATGACCAGTGCATTCTCTTCACAAACTCTATTAGCCTTTGCCCTGCTTCATTCCATACTCCAAGGCCAAATTTGCCTGTTACTCCAGGTGTTTCTTGACTTCCTACTTTTGCATTCCAGTCCCCTATAATGAAAAGGACATCTTTTGGGGGTGTTAGAAGACCTACAAGACCTAAAATGTCTTGTAGGTCTTCATAGAACTGTTCAACTTCAGCTTCTTCAGCATTACTGGTTGGGACATAGACTTGGATTACTGTGATATTGAATGGTTTGCCTTGGAAAGGAACAGAGATCATTCTATCAGGGCTGTGCTTAATAAAACCTTAATCCAATTATCTGCTGACAGGTGGGGCTGTGCTCCCTCCCTGTTGTTTATCTGTAGGCTTCTACAGTAGGGCTATTGGTGAACTCCAAGAGATGCATTTGCTGAGATGCATCTCCCACAACCTCTGCTGTGGCAGGCCACTGCCAACCCATGCCTCTGCAGGAGACCCCCAAACACTCACAGGTAGGTCTGCCTCAGTCTCCTATGGTGTCACTGTTCCTTTCTCCTGAGTCCTGGGCATGCATAAAATTTTGTCTGTACCCTCCAAGAGTCTGTTTCCCCCAGTCCTATGGAAGCTCTGTAATCAAATCCTGCTGGCCTTCCAAGTCATATTCCCTGGGGATTCCCAGTCCTTGGCTGGATCCCCAGGCTGAGGAGCCTGATACGGGGCCTAGAACCTTCACAACAGTGCAAGAACTTCTTGGATATTACTGTTCTCCAGTTTGTGAGTTGCCCACCTGGCAGGTATAGGATTTGATTTTATCATAATAGTACCCCTCCTACTGTTTTGTTGTGGCTTCTGCTTTGTCCTTGGATGTGGAGTATCTTTTTTTGGCGGGTTCCAGTGTCTTCCTGTCGACAGTTGTTCAACAGCTAGTTGCAAATTTGGTGCTCTGGCAGGAGAAGATAAGCACACGTCCTTCTAGTCCACCATCTGGTCCAGCCCCAGCTGATTTCTTCAGATGCCTCTTAAGCATGCAAGCAGTGCTGTGTTGAGACTGGAATTATCATTTTGAAATTCACTATATATAGTTGATATTTAAACCATAGACCTGGATGAAATCACTTATAGAAAGTATATAAAAGAGAAAAATTTCTGGGACAAAACCCTGAAGCAAAACAATATAAAAGTACAACAAAAAGTGAGTAAAATTAGAGGAATCTGAAAATTCATCCAAGAAAGAAACACCAGAGAGGTGAGGGGAAAACCAGGAGGGATTGTTGATCCAGAAGCCAAATAAAGGAAGTGTTGTTAACAGTGGTGATCAGCTGGAACAAGGCTGCTGAAAGGTTAAATATGAGGAGAGGAAACTCAGCATTTGATTGATGAAGTAGAGCCAGATTTGGCATTGATGACTTCACAAGAGTAGGATCGAAAACATGGTCAGAAATTTAAGAAAGCAGTAGAAGGGACATAGAGGCAAATATAAATGTTTCAAAAAGTTTTGTTATGAAGGGAAGCAGAGATATGACATGCTAACTGGTAGGAAATGGAGAAGTCAAGAAATTTTTGATATTCTTTTTAGTTTTTTGGGTAAGTCAGAGTATGGCACATCTTTAAGGTGATGGTAATTATCCAGAGGAAAAGGGGAAAGGATAATGGTAAAAGAGGACAGAAAGACTGGATCCAAGCCCTAGAGGAGATAGAATGAACAGGATTCTTTACAGAAATAGAGCAATGCATCTTTTCTAAGATAATAAACCTTTATTAATTGCAATTTTGTTGTTGTTTTAGTTCCTAAGTCATGTTCGACTCTTTGTGACCCCATAGACAGTAGCCCACTAGGTTCCTCTGTCCATGAGATTTTCAGGCATGAATACTGGAGTAGGTTGTCATTTCCTTCTTTGGATTAATTGTAATAGAAAGTAACATAGAGATATCGGTAATGAGCTTATACTGTACCTGTGTGCATGTTAAATCACTTCAGTCGTGTCTGACTGTTTGTGACGCTATGGACTATAGCCCGCAGGCTCCTCTGTTCATGGGATTCTCCAGGCAAGAATACTGAAGTGGATTGCTATGCCCTCCTTCAGGGAATCTTCCGAACCCAAGGATCGAACCCGTGTCTCTTTTTGTCTCCTGCACTGGTAGGCGGGTTCTTTACCACTAGTGCCATCTGGGACATGCTGTATTAAAATCTTAATTGACTCTATTAAAATGATATTACTTCATAAATAAACATAGATCAATACCATGGTCTCAGAGTATTTCAGGGCCTACCTCTTCCATAATTTACTTTATTAATTTCTTCTTCATGGACATTTAGGTTTTTTCCAATTTTTCAGTTAGAAACAATAACAAACGAGGCCCCTAATCTCTGGTACCCTGACTGCCGGCTTCATCCTGAGCCTTCCCCTGACCAGGTTCAAAGTGAAAGTCACTCAGTTGTGTCCGACTCTTTGCAACCTCATGGACTCTACAGTCCATGAAATTCTTAAGGCGAGAATACTGGAGCGGGTAGCCTTTCCCTTCTCCAAGGGCTCTTCCCAACCCAGGGATCGAACCCAGGCCTCCCGCATTGCAGGCAGGTTCTTTACCAGCTGAGCCACAAAGGAAGCCCAAGTATACCAGAAGGTATCCCTCCTCGAGGGGATCTTCCTGATCCAGGAATTGAACCAGGGTCTCCTGCATTGCAGGTGGATTCTTTTTTTTTTTTTTTTTTTTACTTTAGTTGGAGGCTAATTACTTTACAATATTGTAGTGGTTTTTGCCATACGTTGATATGAATCAGCCATGGGTTTACATGTGTTCCCCATCCTGAACCCCCCTCCCACTTCCCTCCCCATTCCATCCCTCTGGGTCATCCCAGTGCACCAGCCCTGAGCACCTGTCTCATGCATCAAACCTGGACTGGCGATCTGTTTCACATATGATAATATACATGTTTCAATGCTATTCTCTCAGATTACCCCACCCTTGCCTTCTTCCACAGAGTCCAAAAGACTGTTCCATACATCTGTGTCTCTTTTTCTGTCTCTCATATAGGGTTATTGTTACCATCTTTCTAAATTCTATATATATGTGTTAGTATACTGTATTGGTGTTTTTCTTTCTGGCTTACTTCACTCTGTATAATAGGCTCCAGTTTCATCCACCTCATTAGAACTGATTCAAATGTATTCTTTTTAATGGCTGAGTAATATTCCATTGTGTATATGTATCACAGCTTTCTTATCCATTTGTCTGCTTATGGATATCTAGGCTGCTTCCATGTCCTGGCTATTATAAACAGTGCTGTGATGAACATTGGGGTACACATGTCTCTTTCAATTCTGGTTTCCTCGGTGTGTATGCCCAGCAGTGGGATTGCTGGGTCATATAGCAGTTCTATTTCCAATTTTTTAAGGAATCTCCACACTGTTCTCCATAGTGGCTGTACTAGTTTGCATTCCCACCAACAGTGTAAGAGGGTTCCCTTTTCTCCACACCCTCTCCAGCATTTAATGCTTGTAGACTTTTGGATCGCAACCATTCTGACTGGCGTGAAATGGTACCTCATTGTGGTTTTGATTTGCATTTCTCTGATAATGAGTGATGTTGAGCATCTTTTCATGTGTTTGTTAGCCATCTGTATGTCTTCTTTGGAGAAATGTCTGTTTAGTTCTTTGACCCATTTTTTGATTGGATCGTTTGTTTTTCTGGAATTGAGTTGCAGGAGTTGCTTATATATTTTTGAGATTAATTCTTTGTCAGTTGCTTCATTTACTATTATTTTCTCCCATTCTGAAGGCTGTCTTTTCACCTTGCTTATAATTTCCCTTGTTGTGCAAAAGCTTTTAAGTTTAATTAGGTCCCATTTATTTTTGCTTTGATTTCCAATATTCCTGGAGATGGGTCATAGAGGATCCTGCTGTGATTTATGTTGGAGAATGTTTTACCTATGTTTTCCTCTAGGAGTTTTATAGTTTCTGTTCTTACGTTTAGATCTTTAATCCATTTTGAGTTTATTTTTGTGGATGGTGTTAGAAAGTGTTCTAGTTTCATTCTTTTACAAGTGGTTGACCAGTTTTCCCAGCATCACTTGTTAAGGAGATTGTCTTATCTCCATTATATATTCTTGCCTCCTTTGTCGAAAATAAGGTGTCCATAGGTATGTGGATTTATCTCTGGGCTTTCTATTTTGTTCCATTGATCTATATTTCTGTCTTTGTGCCAGTACCATACTGTCTTGATGGCTGTGGCTTTGTAGTAGATCCTGAAGTCAGGCAGTTTGATTCCTCCAGTTCCATTCTTCTTTCTCAAGATAGCTTTGGCTATTCGAGGCTTTTTGTATTCCCATACAAATTGTGAAATTATTTGTTCTAGTTCTATGAAAAATACTGTTGGTAGCTTGATAGGGATTGCATTGAATCTATAGATTGCTTTGGGTATTATACTCATTTTCACTGTATTGATTCTTCCAATCCATGAACTTGGTATATTTCTCCATCTGTTTGTGCAGGTGGATTCTTTACCAACTGAGTCCATCAATAGTGTAAGAGGGTTCCCTTTTCTCCACACCCTCTCCAGCATTTATTGCTTGTAGACTTTTGGATAGCAACCATTCTGACTGGCATGAAATGGTATCAGGGAAGCTCTGCCCAGGCTCAATCCCCACTCTAAGACCAGAACTTTGCTATATATTTAAGATCTAGAGCATGAGTGGGAAAAATGACTTTGTCCCCTGCTAATCATGTCACTTCCACCACCCAGAGATATGTGCCCATTGTTGGCAGACAGGGCCCAGGAGAGTTGAAACTGACACTGCTTCTGCCCGCTCTGGGACTCACAGTGCTAATAAATTTGAAGAGTGCCACAGAGCAGTGGTTCAGATGATAAAAGAATCTGCCTGCAATGCAGGAGACCTGGATTCAACCCCTGGGTGGAGAAGATAACCTGGAAAAGGGAATAGCACCCCCTCCAGTATTCTTGCCTGAAGAACCCCATGGACAGAGGAGCCTGGCAAGCTACACTCCATGGGGTTGCAAAGAATCAGACATGATTGAACGACTTACACATGCGCACACACATACACAGAGCCATAGCCTTCAGTCCGAGAAGTTCTGAAAATGTTTTAGGCCTAGTTATGTTAAACATTTTCTTTTAAGAAGAAGATTTAGAGATGGGAAAAGTGAAGATACAGCAGACTAAATAGCGTGCTCTAAATTTCTCAGCAAAGCAAAAATACAAGCAGGAATTCCACTGGGGTCTGTATAACTCTAAGCACCCTTCCTTTCTCCCTTTCATTGTACTCTCTATCTCACAAATTCCTGCCACCATCACTAGCCCTTCTCAACCTTCCTCAGGCCTAAAAGCAACACAGCCCCTTCCTGGGAACACAGTCCATCCTGAACCAAACTTCCATGTCCCTTAGAGTCAAGGTTAAGGTCCTTCCAGCTTTATCTCTGATCTTCCTTTCAAAAGCTCTGTGAAGTCACACAGGCACTTCCCAGCCCCCAGTATGCCCTGACATTTCCTGTCTCCTTTTCTTTCTTCATGTCCTTCCTATGTCTGGATGTCCTTCATTGACCTCCACATTCTAGGATCCCACCTACTCTTCAAGGTCTGGCTCAGATGCCACCTCCTGTAGGAAGTTTTTCCAAGTGTGGCTGGGCTTGCCCACCTCACAATTCCTGGACTGCTTTACCTGTCTCTGTTTTGTGAACCTTAATACTATCTTGTTTAGAGATCATTTTTACATATATCATATCTCTTCTGCTATCAGACTTGAAACTCCTAGAGGAAAGAGATCATGTCTAAATCATCTAAGTAGCTCTTTGAGTAACAGGCCCAGTACTGGTATAAAGTAAGCCCTTGTTAAAGGCTTGAAGTATGGGTGGATGGATGGGTAAATGATTCCCTAGCTATCGCTGGCTTTAAAAAAAAACTGTTTTGATGAATGCATTTTGTTCTATTTAAACTCTAGAACCTGTCCTTGCTGACATGGTTATGTATAGCTGTCACTAAGTGCCTTGAAACTCTTCATTTAATATCTTTCAACCTCTGTTGCTGTTAGTAACCCGATTCTTCAAGTCCACCTCCATCCTTTCCCCTTAAAGCTGTTACTCTAGTTTCCCATAATTATTTCTCTCAGATATTCCTAGCTGAGAAGTCAGTTAATAGGTATTTAACATATATATAGTCTTTGCCATGGGGAGCTGCATTTTAATAGGACATTCAAAAGGCAAAAAGTATATAGACTTCTAATAATGAAATTTTAGACACCATAATTAAAGGTAGGGAGAAAACCTGTGTAATTGCCTACTCCGTGACTTCAGGCTAGCCCAGTAGCCAGGCTTCCTACAAGGGAATAGGAATTATCCTGAGAACTCTGCACCACTGACTTCCACCCCCATCCTGACTCAGGAACTAAAAGCAGGACATTCCAGCACTCATGCCTCCACTGATAGACATCTTTGACTGTGCCAAAAATCTCAGCTGCATCAACTTAGTGCCATGGAGGTCATGGTTCTCTCATTGCCCTAAAGAGTTAAAAAACAAACTACTATATATAAAAAATATATAGGATATAAGGATATATTGTACAGTATAGAGAATATAGCCAATATTTAATAGTAACTTTAAGTGGAGAATAACCTCAAAATTTTTGAATCCCTATGCTCCATATCCAAAGCTAATAAATTATTGCAAATCAACTATGAAAGTGAAAGTGTTAACCACTTTCAGTTATGTCCAACTCTTTGGAACCCTATAGACTGTAGCCCCCCAGGCTCCTCTGTCCAAGGAATTGTTCAGATAAGGATACTGGAGTGGGTTACCATTCCCTTCTCCAGGGGATCTTCCCAATCCAGAGAGCAAACCTGGATCTCCTTCATTGGAGGCAGATTCTTTACCATCTGAGCCACCGGGAAGTTAAAGTGTACTATCATGGCCTAGTCTCTGCTCTAACTAGAGGTCTAGAAGCCAAGAGCAGAGCTGGGCTCCTTCCCACACTCCCACCAGGAAGCAGGCAGTCACTCACCTGCCTTTATAAGCCCTGACCCCAGAAGAAAGACTTCAAAGGGTCCTTGTTGAGCTTCCTGGGCCTGGGAGGGGGCAGAGAAACAGATGAGGAGACAAGAGTGGCAGATGGGGAGACTCCTCACAACTGAGCCCCATCCTGCCTTTAGGGAAGTAGTCCCTCTTACCTGAGCCAAGCCAGTCTTCCTAGCATCCTACTGTGGCAGTCACAGGCCCAAGAGGAATATTTTGAGGACTTTCTCTGAACTGATCTTTAGCTTCAGTGAGAATACTAAAAAAATAAAAATTAAAAAATAGCTGGTTCTGGCTCTAAGGAAGCCATTAAAGTGCTAATAATGAATGGAAAGCAAGGGGCTGGGTTTTGAACCTAGTTTCATCATTATAGCTCTGTGACCTTGAGCAAAATGCCCAATTTTTATTAGCCTTCATTTCCTATAAAATTGTAATAAAACAATACCCATTTCATAGACAAAAGATAAAAATGTAAGGCACCTAGTACAGTGCCTTACATTTGACTCATAGTGTGAGTTCCAGCAATGTTAACAGCTCTTAAGGAGATTGTGGTAGGGATACTCAAGACATTAGACATGGTATTTAGGCAATGGAAAGGAGGAGAGAGAAGTCTCATTCTTAACACACATATACCACCACTACCACCCTACTTTTGAATCTGCAGCCTTACCATGGTCCCTGAGAGCTGGCCCAGCCACCAGATACCTGCTGTTCTCTGGTCTGGCATTCAAGACCCTCCAAAGCATGCTTTTGGTTTCTATTCCTATATCTCAACTTCCTTCAAACAGCTGATGCTCTGGCCATACTTGACCATGCCCCCACTGTAACCTTTCCTGTCCCCAAATCCTCGACTGTCTGTGCCACCACCAGTGTTGACATCCTCCACCTCATTGAAGCCTTAAATCCAAAAGCCTCTCTGATCTCTAAATTAGGATAAACTTGTCCTCCTCTTAGCTTTCACAGCACCTGTAAGATTAAGGCTCTCTATTTTCTCAAATCTTCCTTTAAAATGCAAGCACATCAAAGGCATGACAACTTTTCTGCCAAGCTTAGAAACTCTGGGCATATTAATACACTGAGAAGGGACGCAGGACACAATTAAGCCACCCTAAGCCTTGCGCTTTATTCCCAAGGCAGCAGGCTCAACCCTTCAGTAACTAGTTTCTGGTTACCTGGGGCTTTGCTTGTCTTTCTCTAGTCCTTGGGGAAGCAGAGCTCTTTCTATCTAAACTGTAGATCAATTCCTCAGCCTGGTTGTCCTAAAATCCACAAGATGCTCCTCTCACTTTCTTGCTTTACTTTTCTAGCTTTAAAGCTGCTCCCAAAATCTGCTTCATTTGCTGTTCTCACCAGTCTCCATGTTTCTCAGATTTTAAAAAACATATTCTCTGTCTTTGATATTAGTCAACCCCATAGCTATCCTTGGGCACCTCTCTGATCAAGCCCCTCGTCCAGGCTACTTAACCCCTGCAGAGCTCTCTGCCTCAGGCTTTAGTCAAAGGAAGCCCCAGGCAACTCTTCCCTATACTTCCTAGGGTCTTGTCTGTAACCTACATCACTGAGTGTCTCTTCTAAAAGCCCCACATTAGATATTTCTTTGAGATTTTACTGCTAAGAAAAGCTCTTCCACCTCCCCTGAGGAACTTTCCATAATTCTCTCTGATCATAAGGACTATGTAACAGTTCTTGTCCCAGTTTGGGTTTTTAGTTGCCAAGAACTTGGCAGCAGGATTGAGGCGGAACTAAAGGAACCTGACTCTCTGTACAATCCAGGGCTCCTTCCTATGGGGTTACCTCTTGATGTCTAGAACAGTTCAGCCTGTTTTGTTTGGGTCTTTGATTATTTCTACTTTGAGCTTCCTGGGGTGCAGATTCTATCTGCACACCTACTGTCACTGGAGGGTCTTTGGCCACCCCAAAACAAAGTCTTCCTGTCCTCTACCTCCTGCCTCCTAGATTTTTTTGTCTTGAGTTCTGTTCTTCTGAAAGGCAGCATGAAAATTTAGGGAGTTTTATTATAGTATTTGAGATGGGAATACAAGGAGCGAATTAGAAATTTAGTTACTTTCCCCCCTTTTTAAAGAAAAATGAGTTTTTTATCACAAGTCCACATGATCATAATTGAGACAATAGTTCTCTATGTCTTGCTAAAAAGCTAAATACAGGGGCTTCCCTGGTGGCTCAGTGGTAAAGAATCTGCCTGCCAATGTAGGACACACGGGTTGGATCCCTGGTCTGGGAAGATCCTACATGTGATGGAGCAACTAAACCTGTGTGCCACAACAGAGCCTGTGCTCTGGAGCCTGGGAATTGGAATTACAAAGCTCAAGCACCCTAGAGCCCACGCTCCACAAGAGAAGCCACAGCAATGACAAGCCCAAGCACAGCAACAAAGACCAAGCACAGCCAAAACTAAATAATTAAAAAAAAAAAAGCAAAACACAGTGAATAATTCTCCACTTCACTATTCCCTTCTCCCAGAGATAACACTTTTTACCTCTTTCAGTTGATTCTTTTGGTATAACTTTAAATAATCTGCTTATAGATTATTTCTGCTATTTATATTATTCTGTGGTTTCTTTGGTTTTTAAGTTTTGTGTATTGTTTACTGACTTCCCATTGAGGAAGAGGAGGATGTAAATCTCATTTGCTACCACCACTATCACCAGCTCTCACCAACCTCCACACACCATTTCTTATCTACCTCTATTCCCAGTAAGTCATATGGCAATTTTGATTAGACTGATTTTAGTTAAATTATTATGATTATATGAGTACTACAGCTGAACTGGAGAAGGCAATGGCAACTCACTCCAGTACTCTTGCCTGGAAAATCCCATGGACGGAGAGGCCTGGTAGGCTGCAGTCCATGGGGTCGCTAGGAGTCGGACACGACTGAGCGACTTCACTTTCACTTTTCACTTGCATGCATTGGAGAAGGAAATGGCAACCCACTCCAGTGTTCTTGCCTGGAGAATCCCAGGGACAGAGAGCCTGGTGGGCTGCCATCTATGGGGTCGCACAGAGTCGGATACGACCGAAGCAACTTAGCAGCAGTAGCAGCAACAGCTGAACTATGTAGCATATTACAATTACTTTTCCTCCTCGGCACAACTTTTTGTTTTTTTCTTGGATTTAATATTTGTATTGTTTGTTTTTCCATCTTCTTGCTTTTTATGGTCTTGACACTAATTCAGATCTGCTCCCAAGCTGTGTATCTCTTTCCTAAATACCTTGTTCAGTCACTCAGTGGTGTTCAACTCTTTGCGACCCCAAGGGCTACAGCATGCCAGGCTTCTCTGTCCATCACCAACTCCCTGAGCTTGCTCAAACTCATGTCCATTGAGTCAGTGATGTCATCCAACAACCTCATCCTCTGTCATCCCCTTCTCCTCCTGCCTTCAATCTTTCCAGCATCAGAGAATTTTCCAGTGAGTCAGTTCTTCACATCAGGTGGCCAGAGTATTGGGGCTTCAGCTTCAGCATCAGTCTTTTCAATGAATATTCAGGATTGATTTCCTTTAGGACTGACTGATTTGATCTCTTTGCAGTCCAAGGGACTCTCAAGAGTCTTCTCCAACATCACAGTGTGAAAGCACCAATTCTTTGGTGCTTAGCCATCTCTGGTCCAACTCTCAAATCCATACACGACTACTGGAAAAACCATAGCGTTGACCATACAGACTTTTGTCAACAAAGTAATGTCTCTGCTTTTTAATATGCTGTCTAGGTTGGTCATAGCTTTTCTTCCAAGGAGCAAGTGTCTTTTAATTTCATGGCTGCAGTCACCATCTGCAGTGATTTTCAGATGAGATCAGTCACTCAATTGTGTCCAACTCTTTTCAACTCCATGAATTGCAGCACGCCAGGCCTCCCTGTCCATCACCAACTCCCAGAGTTCACTCAGACTCACGTCCCTCAAGTCAGTGATGCCATCCAGCCATCTCATCCTCTGTCGTCCCCTTCTCCTCTTGCCCCCAATCCCTCCCAGCATCAGAGGCTTTTCCAATGAGTCAACTCCTCGCATGAGGTGGCCAAAGTACTGGAGTTTCAGCTTTAGCATCATTCCTTCCAAAGAAACCCCAGGGCTGATCTCCTTCAGAATGGACTGGTTGGATCTCCTTGCAGTCCAAGGGACTCTCAAGAGTCTTCTCCAACACCACAGTTCAAAAGCATCAATTCTTTGGTGCTCAGCTTTCTTCACGGTCCAACTCTCACATCCATACATGACTACTGGAAAAACCATAGCCTTGACTAGACGGACCTTTGTTGGCAAAGTAATGTCTCTGCTTTTGAATATGCTATCTAGGTTGGTCATAACTTTCCTTCCAAGGAGGAAGCGTCTTTTAATTTCATGGCTGCAGTCACCATCTGCAGTGATTTTGGAGCCCAGAAAAATAAAGTCTGACACTGTTTCCACTGTTTCCCCATCTATTTCCCAGGAAGTGATGGGACCGGATGCCATGATCTTAGTTTTCTGAATGTTGAGCTTTAAGCCAACTTTTTCACTCTCCACTTTTACTTTCATCAAGAGGCTTTTGAGTTCCTCTTCACTTTCTGCCATAAGGGTGGTGTCATCTGCATATCTGAGGTTATTGATATTTCTCCTGGCAATCTTGATTCCAGCTTGTGTTTCTTCCAGTCCAGCATTTCTCATGATGTACTCTGCATATAAGTTAAATAAACAGGGTGACAATATACAGCCTTGACGAACTCCTTTTCCTATTTGGAACCAGTCTGTTGTTCCATGTCCAGTTCTAACTGTTGCTTCCTGACCTGCATACAAATTTCTCAAGAGGCAGGTCAGGTGGTCTGGTATTCCCATCTCTTTTCCACAGTTTATTGTGATCTACACAGTCAAAGGCTTTGGCATAGTCAATAAAGCAGAAATAGATGCTTTTCTGGAACTCTCTTTTTCCACGATCCAGCGGATGTTGGCAATTTGATCTCTGCCTTTTCTAAAACCAGCTTGAACATCAGGAAGTTCATGGTTCACATATTGCTGAAGCCTGGCTTGGAGAATTTTGAGCATTACTTTATTAGCGTGTGAGATGACTGCAATTGTGTGGTAGTTTGAGCATTCTTTGGCATTGCCTTTCTTTGGGATTGGGATGAAAACTGACCTTTTCCAGTCCTGTGGCCACTGCTGAGTTTTCCAAATTTGCTGGCATATTGAGTGCAGCACTTTCACAGCATCATCTTTCAGGATTTGGAATAGCTCAACTGGAATTCCATCACCTCCACTAGCTTTGTTCATAGTGATGCTTTCTAAGGCCCACTTGACTTCACATTCCAGGATGTCTGGCTCTAGGTCAGTGATCACAAGTCTGTCACTTTTTCCATTGGTTCCCCATCTATTTGCCATGAAGTGATGGGACTGGATGCCATGATCTTAGTTTTTTGAATATTGAGTTTTAAACCAGCTTTTTAACTTTCCTCTTTCACTTTCATCAAGAGCCTCTTTATTTCCTCTTTACTTTCTGCCATACGGATGGTGTCATCTGCATATCTGAGGTTATTGATATTTCTCCTGGCAGTCTTGATTCCAGCTTGTGCTTCATCCAGTCTGGCATTTTGCATGATGTACTCTGCTGCTGCTGCTGCTGCTAAGTCGCTTCAGTCGTGTCCAACTCTGTGTGACTCCATGGACTGCAGCCTCCCAGGCTCCTCCATCCTGCATATAAGTTAAATTTGGAGGGTGACAATATATGTCTTCTTCAACACTTACAAGTACATTAAGAATTCAGTTGTTTTCCTCCAGAGCCTTTGACCTATTCAAGTCTGGATTGGTTGATATCTAGATCTGCTACACAGTGGGAGAAGAACTCCATAGTAGCAAAGGGAGGAATCTTTGGACTCCTTTATTTGGACCTGTAAGAGCTAGAGCCATGGGAGAAGGTCACCCACAGAAAGTCAAAGTCTTAGGTAGAATACAGCCTCTGTCCAACTGAAGCCCAGCGGGGAAAAAACATGGGAAATAAATATTACCATCTCTTTCTTCATCCTGATCTTCTGCCAGCATTTGTATTGGTCAATGTAATTTAGTCACTAAGTTGTGTCCGACTCTTCTGAGCCCATGGACTGGGGCCCACCAGGCTTCTCTGTCCACGAGACTTCCCAGTCAAGAATATGAGATGAGTTGCCGTCCGTTCTCCAGGAGATCTTCCCAATCCAGGAATTGAACCTGGCCTCCTGCATTGCAGGTGAATTCTTTATCAACTGAGCCACCAGGGAAGCCCTCTATTGGTCAAGTACATGTGTGCGTGCTCAGTCACTTCAGTCATATCCGACTCTGCGATCCTATGGACTAAGCCTGTCCATGCTACTCTGTCCACGGGGATTCTCTAGGCAAGAATACTGCGATGGGTTGCCATATCCTCCTCCAGGGGATCTTCCCGACCCAGGGGTCAAATCCACGTCTCTTATGTCTCCTGCATTGGCAGACAGGTTCTTTACTACTAGCGTCACCTAGGAAGCCCCTATTGCTCAAGTCCAGTTGCAAATCAGTGGCAAGAGAGCTCAGGTCATGTAGTCCACAGTGGTCAGTCTCTTGTGGATAGATAGAGAATAAACTGAAGAAGCAAACAAAGAATACTAGCAAACCTTGTCTTTCTCTTTTTGGCTAACTCTGCTATTTCTATAGAACCCATTCTCCAGTAACTTTATTAGAAAGGGGAACAATAGATGTAAATTAATTGTGTTTGTAAGTCTGAAAAATATCTTTCTATATCAAACTAAATTGGTAGTTTGATATTTATTCAAAATTGGAAATAATTTTTCTTTTTACTCTCTTGTACTTTAGATCCTGTTATTGCTATTGAGAAATTTCCTGTCATTCTAATAGTTGACTCTCTATAGAATATTGAAGCTTCAAGTCAGTTTTTGTACCCACAATTCTGAAATTCTAAAATAACTTTCATGTGTCTTTTTTTCCTCAACACTGAGTGTTGGGTACTCAGTCTGCCCATACAATGTAAAATTCCTGTTTATAAGTTATAGACAATTTTCTAGAATTATTTTCCTATTGATTTCTTCACCTCTGTTTTCTCTTTCTGGAACTCCAATTGTGTGAGTGCTTAAACTGCAGGACTGGTTCTTTCTTTTCTTGTTTTTTTCCTTACCTTTATATTGTTCTTTTTTTTTTTTTTTTTTTTTTAGAGATTTACTTAAATTTATACCAATTTTCAAGAACTTTTTTAGGTTCTTTGAATGTTCCTTTTCGTAGCATCTTGTTCTTATTTTCCTGAGGCTATTAGTGGTAGTTTTTATTGGGAAGTGAGAGGTTTCTTTTTAAATTTCTCTTGTCGCTCAGTTGCCAAGTCATGTCTGACTCTTTGCGACCCTGTGGACTGCAGCACGCCAGGCTTCCCTGTCCCTCACCATCTCCTGGAGTTTGCCCAAGTTCATGTCCATTGAATCAGTGATGCCATCCAACCATCTTATCCTCTGTTGCCCTCTTTACTTCTGCCATCAGTCTTTCCCAGCATCAGGGTCTTCCAATGAGTTGGCTCTTCACATTAGGTGGCAAAAGTATTGGAGTTTCAGCATCAGTCCTTCCAGTGAGGATTCAGGGCTGATTTCCTTTGAGACTAGTTCGATATCTCTGCTGACTAAGGGACTCTCAAGAGTCTTCTCCAGCACCACAGTTTGAAAGCATCAGTTCTTCGATGCTCTGACCTCTTAATGGTCCAGCTCTCACATCCATACATGACTCCTGGAAAGATTATAACCTTGGCTATATGGACCTTTGTCGGTAAAGTGATGCATTTGCTTTTTAACACACTGTTTAGGTTTCTCATAACTTTCCTGCCAAGAAGCAATCGTCTTCTAATTTCATGGCTGCAGTCACTATTCGAAGTGATTTTAGAGCCCAAGAAGAGGAAATGTGTCACTGCTCCCCCGTTTTCCCTTGTCATGAAGTGATGGGACTGGATGCCATGATCTCAGTTTTTTTAATATTGAGTTTTAAGCCGGCTTTTTCACTCTCCTGCTTCACCCTCATCAAGAGGCTCTTAAGTTCCTCTTTGCTTTCTGCCATTAGAGTGGTATCATCCACATACCTGAGGTTGTTGATATTTCTCTTTGCAATCTTGATTTCAGCTTGCAACTCAATCAGCCCGGCATCTTGCATGATGTACACTGCATAGAAGTTAAAATAAACAGGGTGATAATAAACAGCCTTGTTGTGCTCCTTTCTCAATCCTGAACCTGTCAGTTGTTCCATGTCCAGCTCTAACTGTTGCTTCTTGACCTGCATACAGGTTTCTCAGGAGACAGATAAGATCGTCTGGTATTCCTATCTCTTTAAGAGTTTTCCAGTTTGTTATGATCCACACAGTAAAAGGCTTTAGTGTAGTCAGTAAAACAGAGGTAGATGTTTTTCTGGAATAGCCCTGCTTTCTCTATGATCCAGCAAATGTTGACAATTTGATCTCTGGTTCCTCTGCCTTTCTAAACCCAGCTTGAACACCTGAAAGTTCTCAATTCACGTAATGCTGAAGATTAGCATGCAGGATTTTGAGCATAACCTTACTAGCATGGGAGATGGGTGCAATTGTCTGGTGGTTTGGACATTCTTTAGTACTGCCCTTCTTAGGAATTGGGATGAGGATTGATCTTTTCCAGTCCTGTGGCCACTGCTGGGTTTTCCAAATTTGCTGACATATTGAGTGCAGCACTTTGATAGCATCATCTTTTAGAATTTTAAATAGCTCTGCTGGAATTCCATCACTTCAACTAGCTTTATTGACAGCAGTGCTGCCTATGGCCCACTTGACTTCACACTCCAGAATGTCTGGCTCTGGGTGACTGACCACAGCATCGTGGTCATCAAGACATTTTTTGTACATTTCTTCTGTGTAGTCTTTACATCTCTTCCTGATCTATTCTGCTTCTATTAGACCTTTACCATTTCTGTCCATTATTGTGCCCATCTTTGGATGAAATATTCCTTTGATATATCCAATTTTCTTGAAGAGATCTCTAGTCTTTCTCCTGTTGTTTTCCTCTATTCCTTTGCACTCTTCACTGAAGAGGGCCTTTTTGTCTCTCCTCACTATTCTCTGGAACTCTGCATTTAGTTAGGTGTACCTTTCCTTTTCTCCCTTGCTTGTTGCTTCTTTTCTTTCTTCAGCTATTTGCAAAGCATCCTCAAACCACTTTGCCTTCTTTTCTTTTTCTTTTGGATGGTTTTGTTTGTGACTTCCTGTTTGCTGCTTCCTATCTGTTCATAGTTCTTCAGGCAGTCTGTTTATTGATCTAATCCCTTGAATCTATTTATCACTGCCACTGTATATTCACAGGGGATTTAAGTCATACCTGACTGGCCTAGTGGTTTTATTCACTTTCTTTAGTTTAAGCCTGAATTTTGCTATGAGAAGCTGATGATCTGAGCCACAGTTAGCTCCAGGTCTTGTTTTTGCTCATTGAATACAGCTTCTCCTTCTTCGGCTACAAAGAATGTAATCAATCTGATGTCAGAATTGGCCATTTGGTGATGTCCATGTGTGAAATCGTCTTTTGTGTTGTTGATAAACAGTGTTTGCTACAACTAGTGCGTTCTCTCAAAGAAAGCAATGGCACCCCACTCCAGTACTCTTGCCTGGAAAATCCCATGGATGGAGGAGCCTGGTAGGCTGCAGTCCATGGGGTTGAGAAGAGTCAGACACGACTGAGTGACTTCACTTTCACTTTCATGCATTGGAGGAGGAAATGGCAACCCACTCTGGTGTTCTTGCCTGGAGAATCCCAGGGACGGGGGAGCCTGGTGGGCTGCTGTCTATGGGGTCACACAGAGTTAGACATAACTGAAGTGACTTAGCAGCAGCAGCAGCAGCAGTGCATTCTCTTGGCAGAATTCTGTTAGCCTTTACCCTGCTTCATTTTAAATTCCAAGGCCAAACTTGTTACTCCAGGTATCTCTTGACTTCCTACTTTTGCATTCCAATCCCCTATGATGAAAAGGACATCTTTTTTTTGGTGTTAATTTTAGAAGGTCTTGTAGGTCTTCATAGAACCATTCAACTTCAGCTTTGTTGGCATCAGTGGTTGGAGCACAGACTTGAATTCCATGATGCTGAATGGTTTGCTTTGGAAATGAACCAAGATCATTCTGTCATTTTTGAGGTTGCACCCAAGTACTGCATTTTGGACTCTTGTTGATTATGAGGGCTATTTCATTTCTTCTATGAGCTTTTTGCCCTCAGTAGTAGATATAATGGTCATTTAAATTATATAACGGTTGTCTGAATTCACCCATTTTAGTTCACTAATTCTAAGATATTGATGTTTGCTCTTGCTACTTCTTGCTTGATCATGTCCAATTTATTTTGATTCATCAACCTAACATTCCAGGTTCCTATGCAATACTATTCTTTACAACATCGAATTTTACTTTCATCACCAGGCACATCCACAACTGAGTGTCATTTCTGCTTTGGCCCAGCCACTTCCTTATTTCTGGAGTTATTAGTAGTTGCCCTCCACTCTTCCCCAGTAGCATATTAGATACCCTCCAACCTGGGGGACTCATCTTTCAGTGTAATATCTTTTGACCTATTTATACAGTGCATGTGGTTCTAGCAGCAAGTATCCTGGGGTCATTTGCCATTCCCTCCTCCAGTGGACCACATTTTGTCCTTACAGTGAACCAGATAGGCATGCTCTGGTGTTCCCTCACACATGCATGCATGCATGCACACACACACACACACACACACACACACACACAGCAAAAAACAATTTGAAAGCTGAGTGTACAAGGGAAGGGATTGGCAACTCTGGGCTTTCCTGTTGGGTTAAATGTCTTGGCCATTTGGGGAGAAATCTCCAGTGTCATAATCTTGAGCTCTCTTCTGTTGGGTTACAGTTTACTCTCCTGTCTGTAGAACTTAAGTTGAATTTCCAGCATGTTGAGAACTAACCAAGTGGAGGAATAAGGCAGAGTCTTAGTCAGTTTGTCACTTCTACTTAATCCCCTTGTTTCCAACATGTTTCTGTTCTCAGTGATGCTTCTTGTCCTCTAGTCCACTGTTCTGTCTTATGCTCTTCAGAAATCATACTTCCAGTCTTTCCTTGGGGCAGAAACGAGACTGTCTGTAAGAAACTGGACCAGGGTCTCCTTAATCTCTGAGCAGTTATCCTATCTTTAGGTCTGCCTTCACTTATACTTCTACACAAACATGGAATCAGCAATTTCTGAGTCTTTGAGGAGAATTCTGGAGTGTTCATTGCATTCTTAATTTTTACTTAAACAATTTTTCTACTTTTACTCCACCCACATCCCTACTTTTAGATGTACATGGAATCATTCCTTTCTGAGCCTTGTGGGAATAGAAAGATTCTATGTGTTAAGTTGCATTTCTTCTTGGCTTTCCCCTACTGCCAGCTTAGGACTCAGCTCCTTCAAATCTACCAAATATTTGGCCACCCCTTGGCTTTCTAGTGTCTACTTTTAATATTATCTTCTCTCTCAACTTGTCATTATTATTTTGTCATTAAAGAAAAACATTTTATTATAATTTTAGTAAGCTTTAGGGTTAGGATAGAGGTAAAAGTATATGTTCATTTCTTCTATCTTCATCTTAGAGGTAACTGCTTCTTAATGGTGGGATAAGAGAAGCATAGAGTTTAACTAAACCTGTCCTGCTTATGCATTTTTTTGTACATGGGGCAGGATCAGAGGAGGCATTCACACAGGATTATTTGTTTCATAGGATTCATCACAAATTTATCAAGAGCACACAAGTAACTTTATGAGCTTTATGCCATAGATTTGGATTCTGTTTTTCAGTTCTCTTCCATGTATTTATCTGCCCTCCTTGAAACAACTCTGTGAAATAGACAAGGCAAGGGTTACTATTCCCATGTGACAACAGAGGAAAGTAAAGCTCATAGGGATTGAATGACTTATCCCAAGTCTTGGACTACCATAGCTGATGCTTTTCCTTTGGTCCATGCTTTTTCCAAGTGTCAATATCCATTTTCTGCAAAGTTCCCAGATTGGCCCATGATGGTCTACACTGGGACCAGCTGTGGTGGATTAAAGAATCGTAAGATTCCTATGATTTGCATGTAAAGTTTTGAGTGTGAACCCAGTATCTATTTTAAAATAACCCCCTAAATGATACTGGCATGTAGATTGATGGGGAACCATTGCCCTAAGGGACCCGGAAGCGGTCTGGTGGGGTCCCCTAGGCTTCAAGGCATAGATAATTAAATGCCAGTTTCCAGAAAGTAACAGTTTAGCCATCTAGGTAGCAGTCATTCCAGGACGCCACAGTCAAAGCTAATAGCTTCTTCCCTTCCGCTCCTCCCCGTGGCCCTCAGTAGAGCTTACTTCTGCTCTCATTACCTGTCCTGCCCATTCACATAATGGAGACTCCCTTGCCAGCTCCCTCCACTGCTCCATTTCAGCTTGTGAGACTTCAGGGACTCAACTCCCTGAAAAAATTAAATTGAAAAACTTCCTCCCTGATAACTTAGGACCTCTTGTGGAACTCAGCTCTCTTCGGATCCAGAGGGCAAGAATAATAAAGCGCTCTGCTCATTATCTGATTGGCAGCCCCACAAATGTTATCTCCAGCTCTCAGGTGGCCTCCAAGCTGGAAGATATAAAATCCAAGTTCCTTTGGGTCAGAGAGGGAGCATCTTGGCATCAAAATGCACGTATATGCATATGAATACACAGTAGTGCACAGTAGAAGAGGTCTCTCTTCTAGACCCTGAAGGTCCCTGAGCTGAAGAAGTTTAAAGAATGACAGACAAAAGGAAGGAGCTATATCACAAGAGGCTCAGTGGTCGATTTAGCACTGAGTGAAGGAGAAGACAGAGCCCATTGGCAGGCCAAGGAGAGCACCATGGGCATCTCAGCCAGGGAGACAGAGTACCCTTCTGGGAAAGAGTTGCCCAAAGGAAGGAACTGGGTGCATGTGTATTGTGTGTGCATTTAGTCACTCAGTCCTGTCCAACTGTTTGCAACCCCATAGGCTATAGCCTGCCAGGGACTCTCCAGGCAAGAACACTGGAGTGGTTAGCTGTTCCCTTCTCCAGGGGATCTTCCTGACCCAGGTATTAAACCCTGGTCTCCTGTATCACAGGTGGATTCTATACCATCTGAGCCACCAGAGCATGAATATGTAAGTAACTTATCCATTCGAGCAGAGGAACAGTTTTGACTATACGGTAAAGTCCTTACAGTGAACCAGATAGGCATGCCCAGAGTATCTACCACTTCCAAAACCCTTTTTAAGGGGTTCCTTCTATATATGTCATTTTGTGGTAGCACGAACCCAAACTCCTGGCCCAGCAAATGGCTTGGAAGGCAAAGCTGACCCAGAGGTGGTCAATAGAGGCTAAGGGACTATATAAGCCAGCCTGGAACAAGAGCACTTGAACAAGGGCAATTAAGTCAATCTGATTCTTCAAGGAATATGCTTAATATATTCATCAAATACTCATTGAGTGCCAGCTGTGTGTAGATGCCTTACTTTTAAATTTATTTAACAAATGCTTCTACTGAACATAGTCTGTGCCCGACACTAATACAAGTACTTTACAAGTATTAATCTATTTAATTCTTAAAACAACCCAATAAATGCATTGCTATTTTTTGTCCACATTTTGAAGGTCAGAAAAGAGCAAGGCACAGAACGCCTAAGTAACTTGCCCCAAGACTACACATTTATGAAGTGGTAGAGCCGCTTTTTTAAGTACTAGAGATAAACAAGAAAAACCAAAATCCATGTCCTCGTAAAACTTATTTTCTAGTAATGATTTTGGTCTGGACCTTTGCAAGAATCAGTAGTATTGGGAGCAGAAGCTAATAAAAATCACAAGCTAACAGCAAAGACCAAATGGCAGCAGAGGCCTTGGAAGGAAGGGTCAGGGAGCTGCTTGCTGATGAGAGAAAAAGTTAAAGGCCAGCGAACTGAGGGTGGGGGCACAATACGATAAGCAGGTCCCAAGAAAAACATTTCTTTTGCCAGTCATGTTCATTTCCATGAGGCCAGATTCTTCCTGGAGCCCCGTGAGGCCCAGCCACATGACTGAGTTTTGCATCTTCTTATCCCTGCAATAAGACCACCAGTGCTGAAGTCATATGAGTGAATTTTTGTTCTTCACATCCTTCAGAGTCTCCAACAGCCAGCCCTGTGGCACCCTAAACCCCTCATGAGAGCAAGAACTGCTATAAACAAAACCCAAAAAGGCAGTGTATACAACAACAGTCTCCTTGGGAGGTTAAGAGCATGAAGTTGCACTACTCTGGGGACCAGAGAGCCACAAAAGGAGGGGTGCAGGGCAGGATGCCAATTCCTCCTGCTTTGGAGAAGTGCAGGGCTGAGCAGGGTGTCAGTGGGAGCCACCCTCAGCTAAGAATGGTGGTGGCTGTCCTGGCCCTGAGATCCCCAACTTCGGCCAGTGCTGGGGCCAGCAGCACCTTACTCCATCTTTAGCATTACAGCAGTGGCAGTGTCCACACTGCTTTCTGGGTGTGAGGTGGGACAGCTCCGGCATCATCAGTAGCTACAGAAACCTGCAGGCAGTGACACCTGAGGAACTGACATCCCTAAGGTTATACTGGAGAAGAAACAGAACAAAATGACAGTCACCATGGGAAGCCAAGAAGATTTACTTACGAGTGCATCTGAGATATCCCTTGGGGCTCTCAGAAATAACTGGGTAGGAGACTGGAACATTGCAATAGCATCTTGTAGTTAAAAGTAATACCAGTTTTACTTTTTTCATTGAGCATCCATTTAAACCTTCAAGCTGATGAAACCATAGCGAAATGAGTAATTTTTTTTTTTTTTTTAATTTTCCTTGGTCTCCTCTCAGCCAGAGCTGTTCTATACAGGGAAGGCTCTGTTTACTAAGGCTGTGCCAAATCTCATTTGTCTTTATTCTCACCTCCACTGTTCCTCAGGAAGCCACATTCTAGCATTGAGTCAACAGTGATGCTGGAAGGGAACACTCAGTAGGAAGCTTCAGCAGCTCTGATGCAGGTTGGAAGACTTTCCTGGCAACGGCTGGCTCACTGGAATGTGCTCCATTAGGCAGAAGAGCCGGCAGTAGTTGTAGAATCATAAGCACTTCAGAGCTGGAAAGGTCCATGGGGATGGCCTCATTCCCTCACATCACAGATGGGGGAACTGATGAGAATTTTATGTGACCCTCTGCAGGGGTTTCACATTGTGCTGCTCTTCCCCCATATCAAGACTTACCAGCTTCTGTCACTCTCCCCAAGAAGAGTGCAAACCCTCCCAGCCCCCTGAGCGAATTAGCCTTCTGATTTCATCTCTTTCCTCCAGTTAAGTAGGGTAATACCTGGAAAGCCTATGTATACCAATGTGAATTAGAGGTGTTGATGGTCTTCAACACATCAAGGTCCCAGAAGTTGGAAGATGGATGATCAAAATGAAGATGAAGATGCTGATGATGGTAAAGAAGATCAGTAGCAGCAGCAGCAGTTCCCACTTTTTGAGCAGGGCAATACGCCAAATACCTTATGTACATTCACACCACACTTACAGCACTCTTTTTATTATTATTATTTTTTAAAAGTTTGGCTGTGTTGGGTCTTCACTGTGGCAGGCAGGCCCTTTGTAGTGGTGCAAGGGCTTCTCATTGTGGTGCGTGGACTGTCTTGTTGCAACCCAAGGGCTTCTCTGGTTGTGGACATGGGCTCTAGAGTGCATGGGCTCACTAGTTGTGGCATGCAGGCTCTAGAGTGCACAGCTCTCTAGTTGCAGCTCAGGTTTAGTTGCCCCACGGCATGTGGGATCTTAGTTCCCCGAACAGGAATCACACCTGCATCCCTCGAATTGGAAGATGGATTCTTCACCGCTACACTACCAGGGAAGTCCCACCATCAGTCTCAAGAAATGGATTTTATTATTCTCATTGTACTGAAGGAGAAACTGAGGTCCAAATGTCAAGAGATACATACCAAGTCACAAAGTTATTAAGGGGCAGAGGGAAGATCTGTACTCATATCATCACTCCTTACCTTTGGTTAGACACTGCTCAATAATAACCTTTCTTACCTCAGAAGGGAAGGGAGTTCAGATGTGTAAGGAACTGTTCCTCATTGAGCTAGAAGAGTGTTTGCTCCCTTAGTTCTCTGTGACTGGTTCCCACTGCCCATTCTATTGCCTGGGGGGAAAACTTGGCAAGTCAAAATTATACTTAAATTCCAAAAATATTAGTGTCTTACTCAGTGAGGAGAGAAAACCAGGAGGCAGAGGAGGCCTAGAGAGTCCATCTTGAGGAAAATCAAGTCAAACACATTTCTCATCCTATTCATTTTCTAACCTATTTAAATAGGATTCTAATTGCATAAAACAACTAATTTTGTTCATTATGTTTCAATTAAATTCATCTGAAACTCAGGATAGTGGCTCTGTTGTTGAATGGCCATATTAAAGATGAAACATAATCTCTTTTGACTCCATTTCCTTTGACAAAATAAAGTTCAGCTACTAATGAGCTTGCAATAAAAGGTCTCTTTTATAAATGGCAACAAAGGGTGTGAATTTATGAAGAGCAGTTTTTATTATCATCAACAGCCATTTCCTTTGTTACCAAAATATGCAGAAATTATTATGGGGTCGTTTTATTCATTGTGGCTTTGATTTGGGGAGCGGGGGAAGTTAGAGATAGTTTCATAATCATATCCCATTAAAGTCACACATGGAGAGTCCACAGAGGGTGGCCCCAAAGCCTTGATGCAGGGCATTCTATGGACTAAGCAGACATTTCAATTTCCAGCTTTGTAGGCTTCAATCTCTACCCTAGAGCCCAAATCTCTTTCAGGGTAAACAAGAAATGCTTCAACCTACACGGCCTGTTCATGCCATTTTGTGGCCTCAAGGAAGAATCGGTTTATTCTCTTTTGAATCATGGAGGCAAGGAACAGTCCGTCTAGGTAGCATGAGCTGGCCTTGGCGAACGAGCTTTCCCACCTTCTGGTGACACCTGGCCCTTTCCATGAATAGCCAGAATGGCATGATGCCACCGTTTCCTTCCTCAGGACCCTGCTGTGCTCACAGTTAGCCACAGTTGGCAGAATGTCTTTCCCTGGTAAGCAGTACTGTGACTTTCAAGCCTGGTGATGTTAATTCAGTGCCCAAGCTAAGACAAATGTCATCAATCCCTAGCCCAGTGAGAGCACATGTCAGAGTGGCATTCAGTCAGGCTCAGCGAGGGCCTGTGACATGCAGAGCATCATAGGGAATATGGAAATGAGTAAGGCCCTGTACGTAGTGAGTACTACCCAGTGAGCAGTGCCTATAAAATAAGTGGGCCACTCAGATGGTATAGAATCTGCCTGCAATGCAGGAGACATGGGTTCAATCCCTGGGTCAGGAGGATCCCCTGGAGAAGGGAATGGCAACCCACTCCAGTATTCTTGCCTGGAGAATCCCATGGACAGAGAAGCCTGGCGGGCTACAGTCCATGGGGTCACAAAGAGTTGAACACGAATGAGCAACTTAACACACTCCCTTATCCAAAATTCTTGGGGCTAGATTTACTGTGCATAAGGGCAGAATTTTCAGGATTTTTAGAAAGGCAATTTCATGCCAATTATCATATACTGCCTAACACCCAACACAAATTTTCTACTGTGATATGTTTGAATATTCACACCGAATGAATTAAAGAATGTAAACAGCCTCAAATCAGTTCAGGTTAGGTCACATTTGCTTCTAAATAATTTATGAGTTATAGGAAATCTTCTGGGAGCAAAAGAACACTTGCCCAGGGGAGGAGAGCCCCCCGCCCCCAGGAGGGAAGGGAGAGAATACCAGTTCATCCATGGTACTCCTGGAAGGGAACAGGTGCAGTGAATGAGAGGGGTGACCTCCACTGGGACTCCTACCAGGAGGGTGAGAGAGGCCCATGGCTGAGTGTGGCATCAGGGGTTTATCTGTGCCCAAAGACCTGCTGCAGAAGGGCTGTGCCCTAGCATTCTTGGGGACTGCTGAAGCTGAGGGCCACACTCCCCCAATCCTCAGTCTCCTGGCCCTGATCTTCAAGGGCAGTTCTGCTAGGGAGCCAGGGTGTGCCTTTCTGCTTTGTCCTCTGCCTTCCACTGAAAGGGTTCACAGCACCACAATCACAAACCTGGTGAATCAACAGGAGGCATGTCTCCATTTGGCCAAGTGTATCAAGTGTAATAAATATATTCAGAAGAATTCTTCATACTCAATATTTTCTCATGAAAATTTCCCTTATGCTTCTCAGTCTCCAGGAGCTGCAGCAGAAACAAATGGAATATTTTTTTAAAGTGCTATAATATATGAAAGCAAAATAACACTAGTCAATCAAATCTATGTATTTAATTCTAGAATTGGATAGTAGTAATGGCTTCACTGTGTTGTGAATATATATAAACCACTGGATTGTACATTTTAAAAGGGTGAATTTTATGCCATATGGATTATCAACTAAAAAAGTATAAGTTAATTGGGTGAAATGACTTTCACCTCCATCCTTCTCTGAGGACCACACCCTAAATCTCATCAACACAATCTCAACTACAGAAATCTTACACTAATACCTCTGACCACTGAATGCCTCCTCTCACCCTCCCTCCTGCTATATCTGCTTAGTTCCTTGCTTAGTGGTTTAAACAACAAAGTTTCAGCAGGGCTGATCCCTTGAAGAGGTTTAGTTGTTCTTCAGTTGCTACTCTTTGCAACCCCATGAACTGAAGCAGGCTTCCCTGCCCTTCATTATCTTCCAGAGTTTGTTGAAAATGCCATCCATCCATCTCATCCTCTGTCACGCCCTTCTCTTGCCCTCAATCTTTCCCATCAGGTCTTTTCCAGTGAGTTGGCTCTTCCTATCAGGTGACTGAAGTATTGGAGCATCAGAATCAGTTCTTCCAATGAATATTCAGGGTTGATTTCCTTTAGGACTGACTGCTTTGATCTCCTTGCTGTCCAAGGAAGTCTCAAGAGTCTTCTCCAGCTCCATACTTGGAAAGCATCCATACTTTGGCACTTAGCCTTCTTTATGGTCCAATTCTCAAATCTGTACATGACTACTGAAAAAACTTTAGCTTTGACTATGTAGACCTTTGTCTGTCAAGTGATGTCTCTGGATTTTGATATGCTGTCTAGATTTGTAATAGCTTTTCTTCCAAGGAGAAGTGTCTTTTAATTTCATGGCTGTAGTCACCATATGCAGTGTTTTTGGAGCCCAAGAAAATACAATCTGCCATTGTTTCCATTTTTTCCCCCTTCTATTTGCTATGAAGTGATGGGAACACATGCCATGATCTTAGTTTTTTGAATGCTGAGTTTTAAGCCAGCTTTTTCACTCTCCTTTTTCACCTTCATCAAGAGGCTCTTTAGTTCCTCTTTGCTTTTTGCCATTATGGTAGTATCATCTGCATATCTGAGGTTGTTATTTCTTCCAACAATCTTGATTCCAGCTTGTGATTCATCCAGCCTGGCATTCCACATGATGTACTCTGCATAGAAGTTAAAGAAGCAGGGCTACAATATACAGCTGTGTTATAGACCTTTCCTAAGTTTGAACCAGTCCAATGTTTCATGTCCAGTTCTGTTGCTTCTTGACCTGCATACAGGTTTCTCAGGAGGCAGGTAAGGTAGTCTGGTATTCCCATTTCTTTTAGAATTTTCCTGTTTGTTGTGATCCGTAGTCTAATGCTTTAGCAAAGGTTTCAGAGGAGAATATTTCCTTGCCTTTTCTACCTTCCAAAAGCAATCTGTGATCCTTGCCTTCTGAGTCTGTGATGTTGTCTGTCACCCATTGTGTGGGCCCACAAAATACACTGTTCTTGGCACTGCCATCAGTCCTGCATCAACCATGGGAATCCAAGGAATTGGCCCATACGTCCCTCAGAAAGCCATCAGCACAGATCCATAGGCACAGATCTGCGTACCAGGGACTAATAGTCACATAGTCACTCAACTGGACACGTCATGGGAGCTAAACATTCACCAGAGGCCCCAGCCTGGCCTCCCTGGGCACATGGCCCCAGTGTCCACATCTGCTAACTCCAGACCCACCTCACCCACAGGAACACCCACAGGAACATTAATCTTCTTGGATGTTCCACAGGCACTGAACTTACAAAGGCACTAACAGCATAAATCCACCAACATCACAAAGTCACGAGACAGGGCTCAGCTTCAGCCCTGCCTCCAAGTTTGGGGCAACTGCTTGCTTGTTCCCAGTAGTTGCAGAGGTGGAGCCCTGTGAGCTTGCTGAGGAGGCAGCTGTGGTGGGGCCAGGGGCCCTCTCTTCACATGTGTGTGGTAACAATGGGGCTTCATAATGAACCTGGGCTCCATTTTGCACACTCCTCCCAGTTTTGGTCTGGGCCACACCCTAGTCCCTTCAGGCTGTATCTGTGCAGCCAACCCCAGATTTCTCCCCACATTTGACCACTGAAGCTGTTCAGCACCCAGTTCCCACAAACCCGTAGATACGCTCTTGCTGATGAATGGCTCCCATGTAGCAATACTCAGTGGTTCCTCTCTCAGGAAGTACTCCCAACCCACCTACCCCACCCTGCAGCTCAGAAACAGATCAGGGACTTCTACTCCCAACAACTGGGAACAGGCCCTGCCACAACAGGGCTATGATGCCAAAGAGGAGGCCCTACTCAACATCCAGTGTAGATGATCAGCACACTCTGAGGATAGTCGAGGCAGTGAGTGCAGGGTAAAGATTGGAGGCGGTCAGAACCAGGTATGCTGGTATCTCTCCATTCTGCTTCCTGCAAGCTACTTGCTATACTCTCCTCCGAAGATTCCTGTCTGTCCCAGCTCATCTCGCCACAGATGAAGAAGGCTCCTTCATCTGTGAAGGCAAGGGAAATGAATTAAAAGTTGCTCAGTCATGTCTGACTCTTTGCGACCCCATGGACTGCAGCATGCCAGGCTCCTCTGTCCATGGACTTCTCCAATCCAGAATACTGGAGTGGGTAGCTGTTCCCTTCTCCAGGCAATCTTCTCAACCCAGGGATTGAACCCAGGTCTCCCACATTGAAGGGGAATCTGTACTGTCTGAGCCACCAGGGAAGCCCAAGAATACTGGAGTGGGTAGACTATCCCATCTGCAGCAGATCTTTCCTACCCAGGAATCATACCAGGGTCTCCTGCATTGCAGGCGGATTCTTTACCAGCTGAGCTACCAGGGAACCTCTTCTCATTCACAGCTCCCTCCTAGGGGCACAGTCCCATCCTAGTTTTTTTTTGTTGTTGTTTTTACTTTTATCCTACCCAGTTACATCATGGTCTTTCTTGTGTTTTGGTTGTATGAAATCTTCTGCCAGAGTTGCGTGGTTACTCTGTGAGAATTGTTCTGTGTGTAAATGTAATTTTGATCTATTGGTTGAAAGAGATGAGCTCCACATCCATCTTTTCTGCCATCATGATCTCCTCTCACACATTTGAATATTAATAGGTTTGACATCTGAAACCATGAGAAATGCTCTCATGAACAACACCAGTGTCCTCCCAATGAACGACTATATGATCTGGTACTTAAAACATTTTCTATTGATCCCTCCGCCTTTTTGGAATACTGTCTTCTGTTGATGTCCATGACATTACAACATCCTGGTTTCCCATTTCTTGGCCCTTTTCAGTGCTCATTCACAACTCAGCTGTGTGTAGCTCTTTCCCAGGGTTTTTTATTTCTTTTCACATCTTGTTCTTCTCTCATGCAATATGTTCTCTCCCTGAGTTACCTGACCACCATTCTACTTCTTGTTGTTGTTCAGTCACTCAGTCGTGTCTGACTCTTTGCAAGCCATGGACTGCAGCATGCCAGCTTTCCCTGTCCTTCACTATCTCCTGGAGCTTGCTTAACTCATTTCCACTGAGTCAGTGATGCTATCCAATTATCTCGTCCTCTGTCATCCCCTTTTCCTCCTACCTTCAATTTTTTCCAGCATCAGGGTCTTTTCAAATCAATCAGCTCTTCACATCAGGTGGTCAAAATATTGGAGCTTCAGTTTCAGTACCAGTCCTTCCAATGAATATTCAGGATTGATTTCCTTTAGGATTGACTGTTTTGATCTCCTTGCAGTCCAAGGGACTCTAAAGAGTCTTCTCCAACACCACAGTTCAAAAGCATCAATTCTTTGGTGTTCAGCCTTCTTTATGGTCCAACTATCACAAGCATACATGACTACTGGAAAAACCATAGCTTTAACTAGACAGACCTTTGTCAGAAAAGTAAAGTCTCTGCTTTTTAATACACTATCTAGGTTTGTCATAGCTTTCTTCCAAGGAGCAAGCATCTTCTTATTTCATGGCTGCAGTACCATCCACAGTGATTTTTGGAGTCCAAGAAAATAAAGTCTCTCACTGTTCCCATTGTTTCCCCATCAATTTGCCATGAAGTGATGGGACTGGATGCCATGATCTCAGTTTTTTGAATTCTGAGATTAAGCTAGCTTCTCCACTCACCTCTTTCACCTTCATCACGGGGCTCTATGGTTCCTCTTTGCTTTCTGCCATTGGGTGGAGTCATCTGCATATCAGAGGTTATTGATATTTCTGCTGGCAGTCTTGATTCCAGCTTGTGCTTCATCCAGCCCAGCATTTCACATGATGCAGTCTACATAAAAGTTAAAAAAGCAGAGTGACAATATACAGCCTTGATGTACTCCTTTCCCAATTTTGAACCAGTCCGTTGTTCCATGTCCAGTTGTACCTGTTGCTTCTTGACCAGCATATAGGTTTCTTAGGAGGCAGGTAAGGTGGTCTGGTATTCCCATCTCTTTAAAAATTTTCCAGTTTATTGTGATCTACACAAAGGCTTTAGCATTGTCAATACAGCAGAAGTAGATGTTCTTCTAGAATTCTCTTGTTTTTTTTCTATGATCTAATGGATGTTGGCAACTTGATCTCTGGTTCCTCTACCTTTTCTAAATCCAGCTTGAAAATCTGGAAGTTCTCAGTTCATGTACTGTTGAAGTCTGCCTTGGAGAATTTTGAGCATTACTTTGCTAGCATGTGAGATGAGTGCATTTGTACAGCAGTTTGAACATTCTTTGGCATTGGCCTCCTTTGGGATTGGAATGAAAACTGAGCATTTCTGGTACTAGGGCCACTGCTGAGTTTTCCAAATTTGCTGGCATACTGAGTTGCAGCACTTTGACAGCATCATCTTTTAGGATTTGAAATAACTCAGCTGGAATTTCATCACCTCCATTAGTCTTTTGGTGTGATGCTTCATAAGGTCCACTTGACTTCACTCTCCAAGATGTGTGGTTCTAGGTGAGTGATCACAACATCATGGCTATCTGGGTCATTAATATCTTTTTTTAAAAAATAATTCTCCTGTGTATTCTTGCCAGCTGATCTTAATATCTTCTGCTTCTGTTAGGCCCATACCATTTCTGTCCTTTATTGTGCCCATCTTTGCATGAAATGTTCCCTTCAGTTCAGTTCAGTTTAGTTGCTCAGTCGTGTCCAACTCTTTGCGACCCCATGAATTGCAGCACGCCAGGCCTCCCTGTCCATCACCAACTCCCGGAGTTCACACAGACTCACGTCCATCGAGTCAGTGATGCCATCCAGCCATCTCATCCTCTGTCGTCCCCTTCTCCTCCTGCCCACAATCCCTCCCAGCAGCAGAGTCTTTTCCAGTGAGTCAACTCTTCGCATGAGGTGGCCAAAGTACTGGAGTTTCAGCTTTAGCATGATTCCTTCCAAAGAAATCCCAGGGCTGATCTCCTTCAGAATGGACTGGTTGGATCTCCTTGCAGTCCAAGGAACTCTCAAGAGTCTTCTCCAACACCACAGTTCAAAAGCATCAATTCTTCGGCGCTCAGCCTTCTTCACAGTCCCCTAGGTATCTCTAATTTTCTTGAAAAGATCTCTAGTCTTTCCCATTCTATTGTTTTCCTCTATTTCTTTGCATTGTTCACTTAGGAAGGCTTTATCTCTCCTTGCTTTCTTTGGAACTCTGCATTCATATGGGTGTATCTTTCCTTTTCGCCTCTGCCTTTTCCTTCTCTTTTTCCTTAGACAACCATTTTGCCTTTCTTTTTCTTGGGGATGGTTTTGATCACTGCCTCCTGTACAATGTTACAAACCTCCAACCATAGTTTTTCAGACAGTCTGTTTATTAGATCTAATCACTTGAATCTATTTGTCACTTCCACTGTTTAATCGTAAGGGATTTGATTTAGGTCATACCTGAATGGCCTTGTGATTTTCTCTTCTTTCTTCAATTTAAGTCTGAGTTTTGCAATAAGGAGTTCATGATCTGAGCCACAGTCAGCTCCCAGTCTGGTTTTTTATGACTATATACAGCTTCTCCATCTTTGGCTGCAAAGAATATAGTCAGTATCATTTTGGTGTTGACCATCTGGTGATAGCTATGTGTAGAGTTGTCTCTTCAGTTGTGGAAGAGGGTATTTGCTATGATCAGTGAGTTCTCTTGACAAAGCTCTCTTAGCCTTTACCTTGCTTCATTTTGTACTCCAAGGCTAAACTTGCCTGTTACTTTAGGTATCTGACTTCCTTACTTTTGCATTCCAGTCCCCTATGATGAAAAGGACATCTTTTTTTAGGTCTAGGTCTTGTGGGTCTTCACAGAACCATTCAACTTCAGCTGTCTCAGCATTAGTAGTTGGGGCATAGACCTGGATTATTATGGTACTGAATGGTTTGCGTTGGAAAGGGAGAGAGATCATTCTGTCACTTTTGAGATTGTATTTTGGACTCTTTTGTTGCCTATGATGGCTACTCCATTTCTTCTAAGGGATTCTTGCCCATCAGTAGTAGATGTAATGGTCATCTGAACTAAATTTCCCATTCTGGTCCATTTTAGTTCATTGATTCCTAAAATGTCGATATTAACTCTTGCTGTCTCCTGTTTGACCACTTCCAATTTACCTTGATTCATGGACCTAACATTCCAGGTTCCCATGCAATATTGTTCTTTACTGCTTCAGACTTTACTTTCACCATCAGACACATCCACAATAGGGTGTTGTTTCTGCTTTGGCTCAGCCTCTTCATGCCTTCTGGAGCTTTCTCTCCACTCTTCTCCAGTAGCATACTGGGCAACTACTGACTTGGGGAGTTCATCTTTCAGTGTCATATCTTTTTATCTTTCATACTGTTCATGGGGTTCTCAAGGCAAGAATGCTTACGTGGTTTGCCATTCCCTTCTCCAGTGGACCACATTTTGTGAGAACTCTCCACCATGAGCTGTCCGTCACACATGGCATGACTCTTAGTTTCATTGAGTTAGACAAGGTTGCAATCCATGTGATCAGTTTGGTTAGTTTTCTGTGACTGTGGTTTTCATTCTGTCTGCCCTCTGATAGATGAAGTTAAGAGGTTTATGGAAACTTCCTAGTGGGAGGGACTGGCTGTGAGTAAAACTGGGTCTTGGTCTGGTGGGCAAGGTGATGCTTTGTAAATCTTTAATCTAATTTTATGCTGATGGGTGAGGTTGTGTTCCCTCCCTGAGGCCAAACTATTGTAGGGATAATGGCAGTAATGGTGACCTCCATCAAAAGGACTTATGCCAGCACTCTGCAGCTCCCAGGACTGTTGTAGCCAGTGCCCCTGACCCAGCAGCAGACCACTGTCAACCCACACCTCCACCAGAGACTCCTGGACATTCAAAGGCAAGTCTGGCTCATCTCTTGTGGGGTCACTGCTCCTTTCTCCTGAGTCCTGGTGCCCACAAGGTTTTGTTGTGCCCTCCAAGTCTGTTTCCCTGGAGGTTCTCAGTCCTATTGCTGGATCCCCAGGTTGGGAAATCTGTTGTGGGCCCTAGAGCTTTTGCAACACTGTGAGAACTTCTTTGGTATAATTGTTCTCTAGTTTGTAAGTCATCTACTTGGCAGTTTATAGTGGAGCTAATGGTGACCTCCTCCAAGAGGACTTAAGGCCACAAGCTGCACCTCCAGTTCTGCTGCAGCCAGAGGCCCTGTTCCCAAGGCAGGTCACTGCTGACCCATGCCTCTGCAGGAGACACTCAAAGGCAGATCTGGCTCAATCTCTTGTGGGGATCACTGCTCCTTTCCCTTGATCCTCGTGCGCCAACATTTTGTTTGTGCCCTCCGAGCATCTTTGGTGGTCTGAGATTTGATTTTAAAATGTAACTGCACCCCTCCCACTGTCTTGTTGGGGCTTCTCCTTTGCCCTTGGACATGGAGTATCTTTTTACGGTGGGATCCAACATTCTCCTGCCAATGGTTGTTTAGCAACTAGTTATAATTTTGGTGTTCTGGCAGAAGAAGATGAGTGCACATCCTTCTACTCCACCATCTTGAGAGCACTTCTTGTTGCATTCGACTAGATTTTATTTATTTGAGGCAAGTTTATCAATGTGATACTGTTGTTATTATCTACTAAAAAAGATGCACAACTTGAGAGTTGCAGGTTAAGTTTTATTTGCGGCAAAATGAGGACCTCAGCCAGGGAGACAGCAAACAGATAGCTCTGAGAGATTGCTCCCAAGAGGTAGTGGTGAAGTCGCTCAGTCATGTCTGACTCTTTGCAATCCCATGGACTGTAGTCTACCAGGCTTCTCTGTCCATGGGATTTTCCAGGCAAGAGTACTGGAGTGGGTTGCCATTTCCTTCTCCAGGGGATCTTCCTGACCCAGGGATTGAACGCAGGTCTCCTGCATTGCAGGCAGACGCTTTACCCTCTGAGCCACCAGGGAAGCCAGGGAAGAGGTAGTGGGGAGAAGGTCAATATATACGGTTCTGGTGAAGGGGGAGTTCAATGCAATCAAGCACTTACTTTATATGAGGTTTTCTCCTAGGATCTGATGTCACCATGAATGGATTTAGTGCTGTTTCAGATATGAGGAGATACAGGTATTGGGATCATAAAATGTGTTCCTAAAAATATCCAACTATCTAAAGACCTGTCTCACCAGATTCCCCAGAGCACAGAGCGCCTCACTCCACTGTGAACTCCCTTGGAGGGTGTTGAAGGTCAACAGCTACAGCAGTACAGGGTTCAGTCTCCACAGAGGCAGATGGTAAATACCCTTGTTCTTATTGTTGTTTGAAAGTCAAAGTGAAGTCGCTCAGTCGTGTCTGGCTCTTTGCGACCCCACGGACTGTAGCCTATCAGGCTTCTCCATCCATGCGATTTTCCAGGCAAGAGTGCTGGAGTGGATTGCCATTTCCTTCTCCAGGGGATCTTCCCGACCCAGGAATTGAACCTGGGTCTCCTGCATTGCAGGCAGACGCTTTACCATCTGAGCCACCAGGGAAGCTATAGTTGTTTAGCTGTTTGCAAATGCTCTTGGCAAGTGCCAACTTGAGGTTGATATTATTCAGTCCCTCAGTCAAGTCCAAATCTTTGCCACCCCTTGCATTACAGCACACTAGGCTTCCCTCTCCTTTACAATCTCCCAGAGTTTGCTCAAACTCTTGTGCATTGAGTTGATGATGCCATCCAACCGTCTCATCCTATGTCACCCACCCCCTCCCTTTTCCTTCTGCCCTCAATCTTTACCAGCATCAGGGTCTTTTCCAGTGAGTTAGTTCTTCTCATTAGGTGGCCAAAGCATTGGGAGTTTCAGCTTCAGCCATCAGCATCAGTCCTTCCAACGAATATTCAGGATTGATTTCCTTTAGGATTGACTGGTTTGATCTCCTTGCTGTCCAAGAGTCTTCTCCAGCATCACAATTCGAAAACATCAGTTCTTTTGTCCTCAGCCTTTTTTTTTTTTTTGATCCAACTCTCAAATCTTTAAATGACTACTGGAAAAACCATAGCTTTGACTAGATGGACCTTCGTCAGCAAAGGGATGTCTCTGCTTTTTAATACACTGTCTAGGATTGTCACAGCTTTTCTTCCAAGGAGCAAGCATCTTTTGATTTCATGGCTGCAGTCACCATCAGCAATGATTTTGGAGCCTAAAGAATAAAGTCTGTCATTGTTTCCATTCTGTCCCCATCAATTTGCCATGAAGTGATGGGACCACGTGCCATGATCTTAGTCATTTGACTATTGAGTTTTAAGCCTGCTTTTTTTACTCTCCTCTTTCACCTTCATCAAGAGGCTCTTTAGTTCCTCTTCACTCTCTGTGATTAGGGTGATATTATCTGCATATCTAAGCTTGTTGATTTTTTTCCAGGCAATCTTGACTCCAGCTTATGCTTCATCCAACCTGGCATTTTGCATAATGTACTCTGTATAGAAGTTAAACAAGCATGGTGACAATATACTACCTTGATGTACTCCTTTCCCAATTTTGAACCAGTCCATTGTTCCATGTCTGGTTTTAACTGCTGCTTCTTGACCTGCATACAAGCTTCTCAGGATGCAGGTGTTGTGGTATTCCCTTTTCATTTAGAATTTTCCAGTTTGTGTGATCCACACAATCAAAGGCTTTAGAGTAGTCAATTAAGCAGTAGTAGATGTTTTGCTGGAATTCCCTTGCTTTTTCTATGATCCAATGATATGGGCAATTTGATCTCTGGCTCTTCTCCTTTCTCTAAATCCTGTTTGTATATCTGGAAGTTCTTGGTTCATGTATTGTTGAAGCTTTGCTTGAAGGTTTTTGAGCATGACCTTGCTAGCACGTGAAATGAGTGCAGTTGTGTGACAGTTTAAGAATTCTTTCACATTGCCCTTCTTTGGGACTGGAATGAAAACTTTTCTAGTCCTGTGGCCACTGCTGAGTTTTACAAATGTGCTACCATACTGAATGCAGCACTTCAACAACATTAACTTTTAGAATTTGAAATAGCTCAGCTGGAATTCCATCACCTCCACTAACTTTATTCGTAGTAATGCTTCCTAAGGCCCATTGGACTTCACACTCTAGGATGTCTGGCTCTAGATGAGTGATCAGAAATTTGTGGTTATCTGGGTCATTGAGACCTTTTTTTGTATAGTTCTTCTGTGCATTTTTGCCACCTGTTCTTAATATCTTTTGCTTCTGTTAGTTCCACACCATTCTGTCCTTTATTGTGCCCGTCTTTGCATGAAATGTTCCCTTGGTATCTCTAATTTTCTTGAAGAGGTCTCTAGTCTTTTCTATTTCTTTGTATTGTTCACTTAAGTAGGCTTTCTTATGTCTCTTTGCTGTTCTTTCGAACTCTACATTCAGATGGGCCTATCTTTCCTTTTCTCCTTTGTCTTTCACTTCTCTTCTTTGCTCAGGTATAAGTAAGGCCTCCTCAGACAACCATTTTGCCTTGTTGCATTTCTTTTTCTTGGGGATGAGTTTGTTCACTACCTCTTGTACAATGTTACAAATCACCATCCATAGTTTTTCAGGCACTCTACCAGATCTAATCCCTTGAATTTATTTGTCAGTCTTCCCTACTTTCTTCAATTTAAGCATAAATTTTGCAATAAGGAGTTCATGATCTAAGTCTATTTAAGTGAACAATATAAAGAAATAGAAAAAACAATGGAAAAGACTAGAGACTTCTTCAAGAAAATTAGAGATACCAAGGGAACATTTCATGCAAAGATGGGCACAATAAAGGACAGAACTATACAGAGTTTCTCCATTTTCAGCTGCAAAGAATAGAATCAGTCTGATTTCAGTATTGACTATTTGGTGATGTCCATGTGTAGAGTCATCTTTTGTGTTGTTGGAAGAGGGTATTTGCTATGACAATGCATTCTCTTGGCAAAATTCTGTTAGCTTTTGCCCTGCTTCATTTGTACACCAAGGCCGAACTCGATTTTTACTCCAGGTCTCTTGACTTCCGTGTTTTGCTTTCTGGTCCCCTAAGAGGAAATGCGGAGAAGGCAATGGCATCCCACTCAAGTACTCTTGCCTGGAAAATCTCATGGATGGAGGAGCCTGGTAGGCTGCAGTCCATGGGGTTGCGAAGAGTTGGACACAACTGAGCAACTTCACTTTCACTTTCCACTTTCATGAATTGGAGAAGGAAATAGCAACCCATTCCAGTGTTCTTGCCTGGAGAATCTCAGGGACAGGGGAGCCTGGTGGGCTGCCGTCTATGGGGTCGCACAGAGTCGGACACGACTGAAGTGACTTAGCAGCAAGAGGAAAAAGGACATCTTTTTTTGGTGTTAGTTTTAGGTCTTGTAGGTCTTCATAGAACCATTCACCTGCATTTTCTTCAGCATTAGCGGTTGGGGTATAGACTTGGGATTCCTGTGGTCTTGGATGGTTTGCCTTGCAAATGAATCACGATCATTATGTTGTTCTTGAGGTTACACCTAATACTCCATTTTGGACTCTTGTTGACTATGAGGGCTACCCCATTTTTTCTAAGGAATTCTTCCCACAGTAGTAGATATAATGGTCATCTGAATTAAATATGTTTACCTTTTGTCTACATTACTTGCTTAGTGGTTTGAAACAACAGTCACAGAGTTTCAGCAGGGATGCTCCCTTGTAGAGGTTTTGTTCTTGTTGCTGCTGTTCAGCTGCTTAGTTGTGTCCGACTCTTTGCAAACCCTGGGTGGACTGCAGCACTCCAGGCTTTCTTGTCCTTCACTATCTTCTGGAGTTTGCTCAAATTCATGTCCTTTGACTTGAAGATTCCATCCAGGCACCTTATCCTGTCACCCTCTTCTCCTCTTGCCCTCAATCATTACCCGCATCAGGGTCTTTACCAAAGAGTCAGCTCTTTGCATCAGGTGGCCAGAGTATTGGAGCTTCAGCTTTAGCATCAGTCCTTCCAATGAATATTCAGTGTAGATTTCCTTTAGGATTGAATGGCTGAATCTCCTTGCTGTCAAGGGGACTCTTGAGTCTTCTCCAGCACCACAGTTTTAAAGGATCAATTCTTCGGTACTCAGCCTTCTTTATAACTACTGGAGAAACCATAACTTTGACTAGATGGATCTTTGTCAGCACAGTGATGTCTCTTTTAATATGCCATCTAGGTTTGTCATAGCTTTTCTTCCAAGGAGCAAGTATCTTTTAATTTCATGGCTGCAGACAACATCTGGAGTCATTTTGGAGCCCAAGAAAATAAAATCTGCCACTGTTTCTATTTTCTCCCCCATCTATTTGCCATGAAGTGATGGAAATGGATGCCATGATCTTAGTTTTTTGATGTTGAGTTTTAAGCCAGCTTTTTCACTCTCCTCTTTCACTTTCATCAAGAGGGTCCTTAGTTTCTCTTCACTTTCTGCCATAAGGGTGGCATCATCTATACATCTGAGGTTGTTAATATTTCTCTGGGTAATCTTCATTCTATCTTGTGCTTCATACAGCCTGGCATAGGAAATGGCAACCCACTCCAGTACTCTTGCCTGGAAAATCCCATGGACGGAGGAGCCTGGTAGGCTACAGTCTATGGGGTCGCAAAGAGTCGGACATGACTGAGCGACTTCACAGGTGGACGGACTCTGCATATAAGTCAAATAAGCAGGGTGACAATAAACTGCTTTGTCATACTCCATTCTTAAATTTGAACCAGTCTGTTGTTCCATGTCTGGTTCTAACTGTTGCTTTTTGACCTGCATATAGATTTCTCAGGAGGCAGGTAAGGTGGTCTGGTATTCCCATTTCTTTTAGAATTTTCCTGTTTGTTTTGATCCGTAGTCAAATGCTTTAGCAGAGGCTTCACAGGAGAATATTTACTTACCTTTTCCACCTTCCAAAAGCCATCTGCGATCCTTGCCTTCTGAGTCTGTGATGTTGTCTGTCACCCATGTGTGGGCCCACAAAATACACTATCCTTGGCGCTGCCATCAGTCCCGCCTCAGCCATGGGAATCCAAGGAATTGGATCATCAGCAGATGAGCTCTTGCTGATGGACACCTCCTGTGGAGGAATACTCACTGGCTCCTCTACCAGCATACATGCTCCCATCCCATCTACCCCAACCAGCAGCTCAGAAATAGATCAGGGAGCACCTACTCCAACTGGGAGCAGAAAGGTCTGTGATGCCAAACAAGTCTTTGATGCCAAAGAGGAGGTCCTGCTCAACATCCAGTGCAGGCTGTGGTCACTGCCACACCAATCACACCCCCAATCAAGGGGATAATGGCCAGTGCACACTGAGGACAGTCAAGGCAGTGAGTGTAGGGTAGAGCATGGAGGTTGTGAGAACCAGGTATGCTGCTATCTCTCCATTCTGCCTCCTGCAAGCTTGTTGCTGCACTCTCCTCTGAAGCTCCCTGTCTGTCCCTGCTGATCTCTCCCCATTGTGAAGGAGGCTCCCAGAGTGGGGGAACCCCTCCACTTTCACAGCTCCCTCCCAGAGGCACAGCTGCTATCCTTTTTTTTTTTTTTTTTTTTAACTTTTATCCTTACCCAGTTACATGGTAATCTTTGTGTTTTGGTTGTATGAAATCTTCTGCCAGCATTCAGTGGGTATTCTGTGAAAATTGTTCCACATGTAATTTTGATCTATTTGTGGGAAGTGGTGAGCTCCACATCTGTCTATTCCGCTATCTTGATCTCCTCTCACCTATTTGAATATATCTAGGCTTCTCATCTGAAACCATGTGAAATGCTCTCATGAAAGACACCAGTGTTCTCCTAATGAACAACTACGTGATCTAGGACTCTGTAGTATTTTCCCTCTGTTGACCCCTCTCCTTTTTGCAGTACCATCTTCTGTTGATGTCCATGACATCACAGCATCCTGGTTTCCCATTTCTTGGCCCCTTTCAGTGCTCATTCACAACTCAGGTATATGTAGTTCTTTCCCAGCGTTCTTGGTTTCTTTTCATATCTTGTTCTCATCTCATTCAGCATGTTCTCTCCCAAGTTACTTGACCACCATTCCACTAGATTCTATTTATTTAAGGCAAGTTTATTGAGGTGATACTTACACATAGTAATATCTACCTTTTGTGTTCAGTTCTGTGAATTTTGACATACAGTCCTATTACCACCACCTCAGTTAAGATAAAGAATATTGCCATCACCCCAAAAAGTTTCCTCAAGCTGAGCCTCTGTTGTCAGTTTCCTCCTTCACTTCCAGTCCTTGGCAACAAGAGATCTCTTTTCTGATCCTATAGTTTTGCCTTTGCTGCTGCTGCTGCTAAGTTGCTTCAGTTGTGTCCAACTCTGTTCGACCCCATAGACGGCAATCCACCAGGCTCCCCCGTCCCTGGGATTCTCCAGGCAAGAACACTGGAGTGGGTTGCCATTTCCTTCTCCAATAGTTTTGCCTTTACCAGAAGGTAAATTTCATATCATTTTCAAAGAAAATGAAGATGATGACTTCCTTATTTATATCTCTAGTGCTAATTTGTCTTGGAGCTTCAGAGTCATCTATCCAGTGTTATTTGATTGTGTCAGGTTTAGAATCCTCGCTTTCCTTCATGCATCGAGGTCAAGTGATTCAAAAGCTACTTAACCTCTCTGAATCTTAGTTTCCCTCCATGAAAGAGGAGAGTACTTCCTTTGCTGATTTTTTGTGGGAGACTAAGTAAGATAAATACCATTAAGAAGCCTACTAGGCAGTGTTTAACAATAGATGCTCAGTACATCATTAATATCATTGATGAACTTCCATTTCTTCAAGTGGACCTGTACCTTCTGAGGATGGAGCATGTTTCTGAGTCTTCAGCACACTTGCTGGACAGTTCAGGCTCCTCAGAGGCCACTCAGTGGTGTATGTCTTAACAATATACTGGGTGAGAGAATTCAAGATACTTCCCATGATGCACATATAAATTCTCAGAAGCAGTCTATTGTAAAATCGAGTCTTTGCAACCAACCAGTTACTCATGTAATGAGTATGTCTCAGAATTTCTATTTTTCTTCAAGTTTTGGGGGCTGATTAGTATGTAAAATGAAGATTGTTTCATTTCAGATCCTTTTTACTTAAAGGCAAAAATGAAACACAACATGATCTTGCAGCATATGCTCCTCTAGTATGACTACTTGTAAGACCTCTGGGTCATTTCCAGAAACAAACATGTTTCAGCCTTGCTTCACATTGGACGGGTACAGGGTGAAGTGGCAAATCCATTCACTCCTATGTGTTTTTGTATTCTGCATCTTCACATTTTCATATGCCATTACTCAGGAGCAATTTATAATGCATTTGTGAAGTCATGTGATATTTTAGTAGATACTTCTTTTCAATTTCTCTTTAGATGAACTAAACAAAAGTACTTTAATAAAAGTAAATTGACAAGAATCACATTGTTCTCATTTCAAACACATATAAAGGAACTAAAATGTTGTGAAATATGCCAGGCAGTTTTACTAATCCTCTAACCTCCAGAGAAAGGGCTTATAATTAGAATTGCATTAGAATTGTCACAGCCAGCAATTTTTTTTTTTAATACTAGAAGGACTTCAACTGATTTCACGCTACATGTGCACACTAAAAATGCAGTTAGTGTAACGCAAAGAAATTAAAATTACAATTGAGGTGTCACAGTAAGCAAAAAAGCTTTACTGATTTGTCTGGTCAGAGAGCTAATAACGACTTCATGCGGAATGCAGTGAAACAAAGGTGTCTTTCTCAAGAGCCAGAGTGTATTTGTGGCCGACACTATTTTGCTTAGGCCATATACAGCTGTACTTGATTATAGGAACATTAGTTAAGTGAGACCATAAAAAACAGCTGTATTTGAGATCACATAGGACTCTGCACATTTTCTCCCTGTGGCAACCAATCAGAAATCTTGCTGACAGGCAAACTTGTACAAAACAAATGATCCTATTTAGATTAATTCCTCTTAATGCCTTACACAGGCCTACTTTCCTGGCATATTGTGGAGAGAGCAGGTCAGTTCCATTCAAAATGTGGAGATACAAAAGGCAAGCTTGATTACTTGATAAAATATATGACTATAATGGCAGAGAATGTGGAGTGCTCAGTCCTTGTAAAAATATGGCTGATGGGCTCTTCCCCAGCTCAGAGTTCAGCCACGAGGCACTCTGGAAAACGGAATGTCAGCCAACTAGAGGTCTGCAGAGCTGAGCTTCAGCTGTGGCTGTCATGATGCTTCAGTTCTCTACTTTCTACCCAGTAACACGATATATCCACACGTTTTGCCATGAAACTCTGAAATGCCCTCTAATTCCTGGCTCTGGGCTTTGGGCCACAGGATGTTAACCAACATCAGACCTAAAATTCGCTTATTTGGTTGGCCTCTCTGCCTCTGCCAGTGACCAGAGAAGATCAAATCTGGGCTAGCCCACTAGGTCCAACGGGCTGATGGGGACACATGGAGCAGACGTGTGAGCTGGCCCAAGCTGAGGTCAGCACAGCTGCACAGCCAAGCCCAGCCTTGATCAGCCAATCTGCAGGCTCATAAGCAAAAGCAGTGTGTCTCACCACAGGGCACTGAGATTTTGCAGTTGTTGGTTATGCTGTATCACTGTGGCCACAGTTTACTGAAGCATCACTGTGTGACCGTGGGCAAGCCCTCTCCCTGTCTCTCCTCCACTCCCATCTACAAAGTGATGGAAGGGACTGGAGGATCCATAAAGCCCCTGCCAGCGAAGCTGAGGACCAAGAGACCTGTATGAAAAGAGTTTGAGACTCCAGATGCTCAGGTTTCTTTCAGGCCCAAAGGAGGAGCTGAGGAAAACACTTCAGCAGGCACCGCAAGCAGGCAGAGGAGACTTTATCCCTGGCGATACAGCCATAAATGTCTGGCAGTGCGTCCACAGTTATGGACAAAGTCAGTGAGGGAAGGGTCTGAAGCCAGGGCCCCATAATGTCTTCATAGTCAGCTCACAAACAAAACTTGTTTTCTTTAGGTTTAAACCTAGACAAATAAGCAAGTTAGAAGACAGAATTGGAGAAAATGGAAATCTTTATTTTTAAACACTAGTACATTTTCAAGCTGTTGCAAAAAGGAAAAATCATATTACCTCAAAACTATGCATCGAGGCATATTTATTTTTAACTCTAATCTTACAAACACATAATGAAAGAAACATATTTATAAATATCTACTCAGAATATGTATTATGAAAAAAAAGTGTTTAAAAATAACAGTCCCAGATCTCCCTCTTTAAATATATAAAATTCCCAGACAATTCATAAGGATTCTTTCTCAAGAGCCAAAAATTTCACAGAGGCCAACAACTCAGTTCTCATCAGACACAACCCAAAGTAAAAGGGATATAAAAAAATGTAAAAGTTCTGTACAAGGGAAATACAGATAGCACACGGGTAAATCTCATTACCATACATGCCATTTGTGTTTTAAAAATGTTTTATAAAAACTTCTATTTAAAACAAATAAGTGAGAGTCCTTCCCTGACTGTGGAAAATATATGTTACTACCCTCCCACCTGGGCCTGGAGGCCCCCACTTGCTCAGGGAGGAGAGCAGTCTCTGTTCCTTCTTAGGCCTAAAAGCTGTGTGTGGGGATCCACCTCCTCTGGCAGTGGCTTTTTTGGTGAGTGATTTCCTTCACTGAGAAAAATTCTTTGGGATCAAAGGAGACAACTGCTAACAAGTGAAAGCAAGACTAGGAGACAGCTTCAGACTGTGGTATCCAATTAATAATGTGTATTTTGCAGTTCTGGTGACCACACTCTGGGGAGCCTGATTTTCCACTGTCAGAGACACAGCCTGTCACCTACCCCAGTGAAACACACGGCACAGCCCCAGGCTGTCCTTCCTCGGTCCTCTTCTGCCCAAGTCATTCTGTGGCCTGCAGAGCAATGTAGGTAGACTACTGCCTCTTCTGACACTTCTTCTGGAAAGAGCTCTTCAAGAAAGTGCGGTAGACGGGGTCATCCACGTATTCATTCTTGAATCTGGAGCTCAGCACTCTCTGTCTCTTTTTCTCCCCCTGGATTATGTCTGTTCCATAAAATGTGTCTTCAAATCGCATGTCAGAAGCTGTGGACTAAGAACAGCCAATGTTACTGTGCAGAAGAGCAGGCACTTGACTTCACAGGAACACACAAAGGCCGGGCTCAGTCAGGGGTGGGGAAGGGGCTGAGGCCCCTTAGGAGAAGCCCACACCAGGGGTCATGAGTGCCTCCCCACCCCCATCTACTTCCATTTAGCCTCATTTTCTTCAGGATCTCCAGCCCTCGGGGACTTTCCTCAACACAAGCAGAACTCAAGTCTTCTCATTTAAGTCTCCCTGACTATTCATGCCCTTGCCTGACCAGGTATGTGACTGACTTGTCCACAGTCGGCTCTAATTCACTCTTATTCCTACTTACCTCTGGGTCTCTGTTCCCACCACTTCCTTGCAACTGTCCTGGTTCCTGGGACACTCCTCTACCCTAAATGTATATGATTTCTGTCACCTCACTCTTGCATGAAGCTCTCTGTCATTTTGTAAGCCCTCTTCCTCGTCCTCTGGCTGCTCACTGTTCATGTGTCAGGGCTCCCCTTAACTATTTGCTCAACTCTGATGGCCCTGAGGCTTTGCGTGTGGACTTTTCCTCTCTACATATGCTCCCCGGGCCTACCAAGCTACACTCAACTTCAATTTTGACATCGTTTCTAAAGACGCTCACGTCTTACTCTGGTTCATACCTCCCCCCGTGCTCAAGCCTGCATGTCCAACTACCCAGCAGGCATCTCAGAATGTTTATCCTGGAGGCACTTAGAATCTTCCTATCCTAGAGTGAACAAGTCTTCTTTCTCCATTGCTGTCCTTCCTAAATTCCATAAATGGCAGCACTACCCCCATCAAATCTAACTTCGTCGATTTGATGTAAGGTCTTTGTAAACTTCCCCTTGTCCCCATCCTGTCCAGGACCCCGAAGCCCTCCCTCCTTTCTTCTTTGACCCTACTGACCCCATGGTGCAGGCCCTCACGCTTCCCCTGCTAAACCACTGTGACAGTGCTGCGCCCTAGTCTCCCAGAACTACTAGAAGAAATGTCTCTGCACTCTCTGACTACAGGACACCCCTGCTTATGATCTCCAGTAGCCTCACTGCCTTCAAGGTGACGGCTATACTTTCAGGCTGGATGTACATAACCGGACATAATCCTACCCCATGCTTGGATTAGACTGACTTATTTGCAATTCCTGGTCACACTTAATTGTCTCCAGCCTCTGTCTTTAAATGTACTGTTTCCTTTGCACAGAAGATATCCTGTCTTCTCTGTGACTGACAAAAATGAGGTTCCTTCTTTTGGATTCCTGGAACACATTACATGTCAATGTAGTAGAATGAAGGCATGGGTCGAGATGACGGGTAGGTGATGCCCCATCAGGGGTTCCTTGGATCCCTTGAAGGTGAGCATATCAGGGACTATAAATTGAATTTTACATGTGCTCCCACACCAAGCAATGTACTTTGCCACAGTCACTGCTCAGTAAGTGTTAGCTAGGCAAAGGAATGTGGGCTTTTTCTGTTATGCTCCAGTAAAGTTTACTTTTAAAAAAAATTTAACCTTTATTTTACATTGGAGTGTCACTGATTTATACCATTGTGTTGGTTTCAGGTGCACAGCGAGCGATTCAGTTACACGTGTACATATACCCATCCTTTTTCCATACGGGTCATTACGGATATTGAGGATTCCCTGTGCTATACAGTAGGTCCTGGTTGATCATCTATTTTATATGCAGTAGGTGCCTATATGTTAATTCCAAACTCCTAATTTATCCTTTCTCCCCCTATTTCTCCTTTGGTAACCATACTTTGTTTTTGAAGTCTGTCTATTTCTGTTTTGTAAATAAGTTCAGTTGAATTATCTTATAAGTGGTATCATATTTGTCTTCTTTTATAATCTCTAGGTCCATCCATGTTGCTACAAATGGAATTATTTTATTCTTTCTATGAGTAACGTTCCAGTGTGTATATATATATATATATACACACACACCCCGCATCTTCTTTATCCATTCCTCTGTTGATGGACATTTAGGTTGCTTCCATGACTTGACTATTGTAAACAGTGCTGCAGTGAACACTGGGGTGCATGGATCTTTTTGGATTACAGTTTTCTCCAGATATATGCTAGGAGTGGGATTGTTGGGTCATATGGTAGCTGTATCTTATGTTTCTTAAGGAACTTTCATACTGTTCACAGTGGCGTACTGATTTACATTCCCACTAACAGCGTAGGAGGGTTGGTTCCCTTTTCTCTATCCCTTCTCAAGCATTGATTGTAGATTTTTTGATGATGACCCTTCCGACTTTTGTGAGGTGGTACCTCACTCAGATGTGTCAAAGGGTGTGTTTAGAGGTGCCTGTGAGGTCAGTATAAGCTTAGGCAGGCTGTCTGCTGATGGGTGGGGCCATGCTCCCCCTTGCTGGCTGTTTGGCCTGATGCCTCTCAGCACTGGAACCTGCAGGCTGTTAGGTGGGGTCAGATCTTGGTGCTATAAGTGCAACCTCCAAGAGAGCTCACAGTGATCAATATTCCCTGGGGCCTCCACCACCAGTGTCCTTGCCCCCATAGTGAGCCACAGTGGGCCCCCTCCTCTCCAGAAGACCCTCCAAGACCCACAGGTAGGCCTAGTCCAGGATCCTATGAGTTACTGCTTTGCCCTGGGTCCCACTGCATGTGAAGTCTTGTGTGCACCCCAAGAGTGGAGTCTCTGTTTGCCCCAGTCCTGTGGAGCGCCTGCCCTCAAGGCCCACCAGCCTTCAAAGCCAAATGCTCTGAGGACTCCTCCTCCTGATGCCAGAGTGTTAGGCTGGGGAGCCTGACCTGGGGCTCTGGACTCCCGCTCCATCTTGTGTGGCTTTGTCTCTGGATGTAAAATATCTTTTTTGGTAGGTTCCAGTCTTTTTTGCTGATGGTTGTTCAGCACTTAGCTGTGATTTTGGTGTTTTCATGACAGGACATGAGCTGAAGTCCTTCTACTCTGCTGTCTTGTCTGGAGTCGAGGGGCTGCTTTTAGTTTGGATGCTTCTGTCTCCTTCCTCAGCATGTGCTGGCTCTTATACCCTTCATGTGGGGTATGCCAATACTTTGGCCACCTGAGGCAAATGGCCAATCATGGGAAAAGATCCTGACACAGGGAAAGACAGAAGGCAAAAGGAGAAGGGGATGGCAGAGAATGAGGTGGCTGGACGGCATCAATGACTCAATGGACATGGATTTGAGCAAATTCCAGGAGATAGTGAAGGACAGGGAAGGCTGGCATGTTGAAGTCCATGGGTTTGCAGAGTCAGACATGACTTGGTGACTGAACAACAACAACAAAGGTTTGGCAGCCCACACTCACTCCAAGTACACAGGCAGCAACTGGCACTGGCTTGTGGGTTTCCTAGCACCAGCTCGAGTACACCAGGGTAGCAATCAGCACCAGCTTGTGGGTCTCCCAGCAGCAGCCCCTGAGACTCCGAAACAGCAGGCACAGTGATTGGCCCCTGCCCGCTGCCCACACACGCTCCCTGGATGGCAGGGGCAGTGACTGGCATCTGCTCCCGGCTCTCTCAGTGGTCCATGCCTGCCTCTGAAGCTCACAATGGTGGTGCTCGCTCATGCCTACCCCCGGAATTTGTAGGTGGCATCTGCTGCCTGAGAGCATGTGCAGGGAAAGGAGTTCCATTGGCGGTTCCTGCCCCTCTCCTTGCATGGTGCTCAACAATGGGTCCCCGCCTCTCTGAGGGCCCAGGCTTCTTCCGTGTGCAGCCTCAGTTGCAATATTCCAGCCTCTACAGGTTGTCTGCGTGTAGCCAACTCCACTCCTCTCCCTGGGTATGACCTCTGAAGCCCAAGCTTTAGCACCCGGCCCCTGCCTGGGCCAGCGCATAAGCATCTTCTGCCAGGGAGTGTGGGTCACTCTCTGTTTTGCCTTCCAGAAGCTGGTTGCTGTGCTCTCCTCTGAGGCTCTGAAGCTTTGCACCTGTCCAGTGAGGGGACCTTTCCTCCTTCACAGCCCCCTCCCTGGGGCACAGGTCTTGTCCCCACTCCTTTCTCTCTCTTTTTTTTTTCTTTCATCCTAACCGATTATGTGGAGGTTTTCTTGCCCTTTCAGAAGTCTGAGGTCTTCTGCCAGTACTCATTAGATGTTCTGTGCAAACCCCTCTGGACATATCTGCGGGAGGAGGTGGGCTCCATGTCCTACTCCTCTGCCATCTTGATTCCCCCTTCCCGTAAAGCTTAAAGCACTATTTTTCCTTCCTAATTCCCTATTTTTTCCCCTTCAATGTGCTCCCAACTGGTTTTTATTGAGATGCCACCAATGTACAGTACACCTCATTATGTCATGGAGGCCCCCGCCCCGGGTGATGACAGAGGCAGAGCCTAGATTTGAAGGCTTGAAAACAGGTGATCAGTCATGAAGAAGAGACAAACAATGGAACAAAGAAGCTTGAAAACTAAAAACAGGCACAGATTAAAAGTCGAGCATGTTCCCTGCCAGTTCGTGAGACAGTCCTCCAGGGTGACAGGCTCCCTCTGTGGCTTCCCCCAGATGCTACCCAGCTTCACCCAGGAAGCAAAGTAAGAGACTGTGGATGGGCTGGGCACTCTCTGTCGTTGGAAGAAAACAGTTTTGGCTCATTCATTCTTGGCAAAGCATCTCCTCTGAGTAATCTTTCCGTTTTATAAGTGCTAAAGTTAAAGAAGAAAATGAAACATCTATGAAAGTGTTGCCACTGTGTGAAGAAAGCAAAAGTCAACCTCTCAAATTAATAATAAAACCGATTTACCAGCAGCGCCAGTTAATTATGCACCATTGCTATGGTTATTCTGTGAGACAATAAAAGGTAATGGGGCCGTTTCTGAAGTTGGTGGGAAGGAACCCAGCACAATCACCGAGGTGGACTGCTGACTCTCTTGAAAAATTTCTCCCCAAGTCAGCATGTGTCTGGGTGAGCAGAAGTCATTAAAACATGAAGGCCTCCCAGTGAGGGCTGCAACCTGCCCTTCCTTAAAACAACAACAACAACAAAACCCCTCTAATTATAAAGTATTTTCCATCAACAAGTTTTCCAATTAGATTTGTTTCACCAAGTGGAAAAAAAAAATAGCATTCATAGGCTAGCCAAGGGCCGAGGGTTATACACAAACCTGAAGGAAAAGCTGGTTTGTTACAACAGAAGCACGTTAAGTCTTTGATTTACTAAAATCAGAGGTGGCAAACTGGATTTAGTGACTGTGAGCAAGCTAGATTTTGTTCCTGAAGAGGTTTTCTACTAGGTTCGTAACAGGTTAGATTCAGAATATCTATGTGATTTATATATTTTTAATTAAAATTTTTTTCTCTGAAAATTAAAAATAAAAGTTCAATTTGGTGTGACTGCTCTGAGAGATGGATCTTAGAAAACTCAGAAGCTGTGCTCAAGTAAAGCTACATGGGAAAGCACACTGACATTAGAGCCAAATCTACTGTGGAACAAAGAGATTGTGATCAGAGCAGCTTTCTTTTAATGTGATTAAGAAATGGTATTTGAAATCTACAAGACCCAGCTGGTAGGATGCTTAATCATACATGAATTAGAAAATCAAAGACCTGAGGGACTTCCAGAGGGCTCCCTACTCCATTTCCCAACCTCTAAATCTCCAGGTGATTTGATAAAGAAAAAGAAAAGGGAAAGGGATGGAGAATCCAAGGGAAATACAAGCAACAGGATGAGAGACAGTCATCTTGAGCACCCTGGAAAGTTGTTCTTAAGAGATTTCAAGACCTAGAACACCGACAAATTACCCAGGGTTTTAGGTCTCTTTTACGGTTTTACAGACGTCTTTACTCTAGGAATACTTTATCTTCCCTTTCCCTGCTGTTTATTATCTGAGAGTTAACCTATTTCAGGCATGCGGTTCCCTACATGTCATGCTTCCTCATTGGGTGGGTCGCACTGTCGCTCGTCTCTTGATTGTTTTACCGTGAAGGACCTTCCCCTCAGGATGCAGCTGAGAAGAAACTCAGTTCACCCCTGATGTAGTTGACTCGGGACCCCACCTGACAGGAGAGGGGCTGAACAGACAGGTGAACATTTAAGGAAACAGATGGTTTTTCCAAACTAATCTAGGATAACTCTATCATTGCCTAAAAGTATATTATTAGCATGCAATGAAAACGAAGGATGTCATTTATTCAGAAAAAAATTCATTTTAGTCAGAAAAAGCCCCTCATTCCAATCTCCTTTAGTGTTTATTTCCTTTAGTGTTTATCACTTCACAAAAGCACTGTATGTAATTCTAAATGAGTAAAACTGGCTTCATTTCAGGGTCCAGAAAATATTTCATGACACAATAATGAAAACTAAGTTATTGTGAATTATATTTTTTAACAACTTCAATTTGATTATTTGTCCATGTTTGTCTTTTAATGGTATGTACAGGGCTTGAAACTAATAATGCTTTCTTTAAAAAAAAACAAACAAACACCACTTTACTATTCCTATAACTAGTATTTGGGCTTCCTTCTTTTATAAAACTGAGAGTTTCATTTAAATTATGAATTGACACAACCATTAATAAACCTTCAGAGAGAGAGAAGTTGATCAATATAGTTGACCTTGAAAACATGGGTTTGAACTGCATGGGTCCACTTATACACAAATTTTTTTCAATAGTAAACCTGATGGTACTATACGGTCCACAGCTGGTTGATCTGACTATATAAGCCATATGTGAGTGTGTGGAGAGTCAGCACCCCAACTCCCCACACTGTTCAAGGCTGCACTGTATATGATAAGGCTACAGCAAACTAGATGTTTGCTACACTGAGTCTCCATTAATCTCCTACTGAAAGCCTTCTTTTAACATGGCTTCCACTAACAAGACTGTAAATGTCTTGATGGTATCTTTGTGTGTTCCCAGTTCTCTTGCACAGAATATGTACTCAATAACTTTTTGTATGCCAACAGATGTTAACATAAAGAAGCATCATTTGACCTCATTAGAAAGAAAAATGAGGAACTTGCACTGGTTTCCCCGTTTCTGATCAAATATATTTGCTTTGGATTAAATAGATTTCAATAAGGGAAAAGATGCATTGGCTTCCTAAAAAATCAGTCCAAAGGCCTGAGTGTGTTTCCGCTGGGCTCAGGAAAACAGTGCTAAAGGAGGGATTCACAGGGCAGACCCCTCAGAGAGATTATCCAGTACTTACAAATCGAGCTTTCACTCTCTTAGGTAACTCTTCGTCTAAAGTGTAGATGTCCTCTCTCTTCATTGCTATCTGGGATCCATCTTCAAATTCAACCTAATGAAAAATAAGCATTGAGCATGGTATATTTTTTAAAAAGCAAGAAGCATTCACCATTTTCTTCAGGGTTCCAATTCGCCACACACACAAAAAAAGAGAAAAAGGATTCAAACAGAACAAACCAAGAGAACTAGCCAACAGCCAAGGAAGGGAGAAAAGCTCTTTCCCTTATCAGACTAAGAACAAAGCATGTTTCAAACAGGCCAAAATTCTTGACAATTAGTGTCCTGGAATATGTGATATGAAAACTTTATGCCCCCAAAGCAAAAAAAAAAAAAAGAAAAAGAACTGCTGCTCAGATGATTTCTCAGGAGACTGTGGCCAGTTTAGCACTAAGGCTGGTGGAGCCTGTCGGCGCTCTTTGTTTCTTTAAGATGCTCTGATGACTTAAGAGGGAGGGTGTTTCTCTTTGAGAAAAAAGTGATAACATATTTTACTCTTATAATCCTCCCAAATAAAATAATTTCTCAAGTTCTTATAGAACTTTAACTTTCAAAACTCACTTTTGTTAAATTCAACCAAAAGGCCAGAAAAATCTCAGGTTCCCTTCAACCTCATGTGTCAACCATGTCAATGGGTGAAAATATATAACCATCTAAATGAAAATGTTTAAAGTTTGTTTTTCCAAGCTATTCAAATGGAAGTATTTTCATTATCTATTTTTTGCAATTTTTATGCTGTTTTGTTAGAGAAAAAGTAAGTGACATTGAATAACAGAAACATAATCTGGGGAACTTCATCAAACACCCTATTCAAAGTGATCCTGATCTAGGCTTAATCCCACATGAACTCTCCCAGAAGAAAACAACGAAAGGGATGCAATCGAGGTAGAATATCTAATTCTAGTATGTTCTGTCTGTCTGAATTCTTTTAAGAAATAAATATATGCTTGTTAAAAAGGTGAGTTAAATCATGTAGCTGTGCTATGTTAATAAAAACAATCTGCTGAAGTTTAAAAAGCTACTAAAGATAAAATATATAGTTAAACTTTGTATTATCCATGTACTGCTCCCATCTGACTGAGCTCAAACAATGGGGCAGAATTAGGTCTTGGTCACAGGGGCCCTCTCCCTGCTAGTTCCCAGAAGGCTGAGATGGGAAGGCTTTTCTTCCTGGCCTTGTTTCAACAGAATGGTTTTTTTTAACTTTAATTAGGCCAACGTGTCATCCCATTTATATAGTTTGATCGCATAGCTAGAACTACCTGTGCCTACCTTTCTTCTGTTGCCAATCATTTGAGAATTCTAAAAGAGAAAAAGTCTGTTTTAAAACAGAGGAATTATGGGATGGTGACCAACCATCCCAGTGTGTCCAGGACTGAGGCATCTCACAGGATGCAAGATTTTCAGTGCTAAAATCCAGGACAGTCCCTCAAAGGCTGGAATGGTTGTTCACCAGAGTTTGGACAGAGCAGAGAGTAAATTCTGGCTCTTCCCTTTACCAGCTCTGTGCACTTGGACAAATTATCAAATTTGCTGAGGCTTTCTCCCCCTCATTTGTAAAATAGGATTCAAAAACCCTATCTTGGAGAGTTACTGTGAGGACCCCCAAATGCATATACCTAGGATACTTGGCACTGTGCAATAGGTATTTTGGTTCTATTTTTATAAATGTCTTTGCTTAGTCAATGGTGAAGCTGAATAATTAGACACAAAACACAAAATGACCTTAAAAGGCCACTTGGTTTAATGAAGAATTTTAAAGTACTATTTGTACTCGAGAGACAATTTTAATATTAGTCTTAACTTTTTCATTGAGTCTATAAATATGCTCACTATTCTATGTTGATAGGCCATCATAAATTCGACTGAAATTAACACACTGATTACTAATTAGCCAGAATTTCAACATGTCCTCATGATACTTTTCATGTAGCTAACAGCTTTGCTACATGTAAGATGCTTCACTTTTGCAAGTATTGTTTAATTAAATGTATTTTCTTTTGAATGATGTAGTAAAGCTCTTTTTTAGGAGACTCCAGTATTACCAGCCTGTCTTCTAATTTTTGCCTGATTTTGGACATTCTGACACAAAAACGCTCCCACACCTAACCTGCTGTAAATGACCTCAATCTGCAACTTAACACTGTCACCAATATAGAGGGGGAAATGGCCTTTATAGTGTACACACACACACACTCCCCTTGGCTTTTTCTACACCTTAAAAAATGTCCTTCCCGAAGTTTTCCAAATGTCTTTGAACACTGCTAATTACACTGTGCTCCAGTTTTTGGTGCAGTCTTTTAATGTTCTTTTCCATTTAAGCCCAAGCCCCTTATCAGTCTTTGAACAATTTCTCTGAGGAAACTGGAAGGCTTATCATTCTCAAGCTGTTTTTAACTTAACAGGCCTGAACCTTCTTGCTTTTTCTCCTTTTACTTCAGTCTTCCTGTTTTTACACTACTGCTTGAGAATGCTGATTTCTGCCATCACATTACTAGAAGTACTATAATGTATTGGTTCTAATAAATCTGTTCCTTTTTAAAAGTCTTTCTGAAGGAACAGAAACGCACATGTGCCATCCATGTTGTTTTTCTTATTAGAGCTTAACTCATCCTCATTTCTAATAGGGATATAGTTCATTTTTTAATTGTATAAGTGTTAGTCACTCAGTTGTGTCTGACTCTGTGACTCCACAGACTGTAGGCCTGCGAGGCTCTTCTGTCCATGGAATTCTCCAGGCAAGAATACTGGAGTGGGTTGCCATTTCCTTCTCCAGGGGATATTCCCGACCCATGGATCAAACCCCAGTCTCCTGCAATGCAGGAATCTTCTTTACTGTCTGAGCCACCAGGGGAGACTTTTTAATTGTATACATGTGTTTTTAAAATAATATATACAGTTGTTCAGTGAACAGACTTCCCAACTGACAACTGTACTTTTCATCACAAAAGCATCCTATAAAGCAAGCTGCCTGCCAATGCAGGAGACCTAAGAGATGCAGGTTTGATCCCTGGGTCAGGAAGATCTCCTGGAGAAGAACATGGCAACCCACTCCAGTATTCTTGCTTGGAGAATCCGCATGGACAGGGGAGCCTGGGGAGGCTACAGTCCATTGGGTTGCAAAGAGTCAAACATGACTGAAGCGACTTAGCAGGCATGCACGCCTGGGTGCACAAATGGCTCCATCTGTGCTGAGACACCACTGGTTTAGGTTTGCTGAAATGTCAACGGGGATGACGTCTGTCAGGGAAAAGCCACCCATTCAGGGGCTGCTGGGTGATGAACAGCCATCACTGACTTGGCTTAGTTAGATAATCCAGCCACTTATTCTTTTCCCATATAACAGAAACACAAGAAAGCAGCCTGTTGTCCAGTCGGTCATCTTTCTGACCTAACTATACTCCTGACTATTAATCCATTTATCAAATGTGATTAGTCTCCCAGTATAGAACTTTATTATTCCTAGAATAAAACTCTATTATCTGGGTCATCAGTCTTTGAAACTTTGCCTTTTTTATAAAACAGCAGGTGTTCTAAATTCTAGCTTCTTGACCCATAGCACACTGGATATACCATCTGCCCTCTGGCTTCTCCTGTCTCAGCAAGCATCACACCCAGGGCAGCACTCACCTGGTACATGTGGGCAACATTTGATCCGAGATACTTGGCCCCGTAGAGTTTGCCATCGGGCCACTTGACTTGCACGACTTCCCCCTCGGCAGGAGGGCCTAGCTTCACACAGTCTCGGCTCTGCAGGATAAACGGAGTCGGGCTTTTCAAGGCAAATGTCTAAGTGACTGCATTTAGAACTTAGCAAATGATGAACTCCTGGCAATTAAAAGGAGTTATTGCCTCTATGTTTTATGGATTATGATCTTGCATGGGTGTTCAGGGGAAGAGTTATGAGCCAAAGGAGTACTTAAAGATTCAGCCTAGATCATAAAGTTGCAAAGGAACCACCATAATCCAAGAAGGAAGAAACATAGGCATTTACACTTGCTGTTTGACTGAGAATTGTTCAGAGGGTAAGTAAAATGTGCATAGAAACTGCTTTAGTTGAAAAATAGACTGGTTAATGATTTATAACACCTGACATTTATACAGCATCTTGCAGTCAACAAAATGCTTTAACATACATCTCATGTGATCCCCACAATCATTCCATGAAGTAGGCAGAGACTATGAATTGGCCCTATTTTACTGAGAAGGAAACTGAGCCTCCAAGCAAGCTCTGGAGAAATGAAGCTGGGTAAGAGACAAAGAACAGAGGACACCGGGGCCAGAAGAGAAGCAGACCATCAGTGGAGCTGGCAGGTCTTGAAGCAGCAGCAAGGGAAAGTGCCAGGAACATCGAGTGTGTCGGGTGAGGCTGCGAGGTGCTGTCCTGTTTAGCGGCCCTTTTCTGAAGAACCCTGGACCTGCCTCAACAGGCCTTCTGCCTGCATCTCTCATTCACTGACTGGCCGCTCCTTTCATGGGTGATCATGGGGACACCTATGACCAGTCTTCTTTCTTTACTTCTTCCACTCTACTCCACCTCCTCCTCAGGCAGCAACTCTTGAGTAAATCCCCCGGTAGTTCATCCTGGAAAATCCTTTTTTGTGGGGCACAGGGTTAGTTTACAGATACAGTTTGCAAACTTAAATTTGTATGTATTAAGTATGACAATAAAATTTTAATACAAAGAAATTAAATACTTGACTACTTTGATAAACTTTCTGCACATTTAACAATTCATGTTTTGCTAATCCTGGTATTTTACTGACAAGGCCAATCTCACTGACTGAAATGCACACTTGACCAGTCAAGTTATAAATGCAGACTGGGCATGATCCTGTGGTTTAAATGAGAGGCACATACAGGAAATATTTAGTGGTTTATGATTAGAAACCCACCCTACATTACTTTTCATTATTAACAGAAAGTTTGCTTCAACAAGGAGTGGTCCTTTTACTGGGCTTCCTTGGTGGTTCAGATGGCAAAGAATCTGCCTGCAAGGTGGGAGACCTGGGTTTGATTCCTGAGTTATTGCTGGATTCAAGAGTATACGTGGCAAGTATGTATACTTTCTCACTGCAGACTATGCTTCCACTTAAAGCTATAGGCAAACAAACACAAGAAGAGGCTCTGCAGAGTTGATAGTTTGCTTCAAACTTAGTCAAATTAAAATAAGTTTCTTATTGGCTTTCATAATATTTGACCTCAGGCAATGCAGAATTGAAAAGGTAAGATGAACTGTATTCTATATAAGCCCCCAGGGTTATCATATCACTTTTCATTTCCCTCCCCTTCCCAAGATGAACCTGGTACTAAGAACATTTGGAAGGTGTAGCTAGCTTCTAAATAGACACTGTCTGGTCTCCTGGGTTAGGAAGCTACATCAGCTCTGGGATAACTCTGAGCTAAAACCCAGATGCTTTGGTGATGGGGGCAGAGGGAGAACAAGAGTATGTTTCTTCCTTCATCTAAAGATTTTCTCCATGTGGAGGAAGCACTATTGGGGGTAATAACTCCTGGCTTTTTTTTTTTTCACTTTTTAAAATTTAATTCTTATTGGAGTATAGTTGATTTACAGTGTATTAGTTTCAGGTTAGGACAATTTTACAATTTGTATGGAAACACAGAAGACCCTGAATAGTGAAAGCCCTCTTAAGGAAGAAAAGCAGAGCTGGGGGAATCGGGAGGCGGGTAACTTCTGCTTTGCCCCTCACTTTCTTTCTTTCTGCAGAGCTCCTCTGCTCCTTCCACAGAGGGAATGGGTGGTGTCCTGCACCACAGGTCACCAGAAGGCCTAATTCTCAGGTCCAGGGTATCAGGAGAATCCTTCGCCCACAGATGTAAGCCACACTCTCCAGTATCTGCTTTATTACAAATAAAGGAGGCATTTTAAGTTTTCAAACCCTGACCTCCTTCTCTAACTGCTTCCCCTCAGGCCCTTTCAATTGGTCCTTCTTCAATCCCAACAGAGGCAAGTCAAGGCCTTGATGGATATGAAGCCACAGTCCCACCACAAGCCACCTCCAAGCGGGGAAGTTATGCCCTTAGTTTTACAGATTTGACCTTCAACACAGGTTTACTAGCCTTTAGAATAACTACCCCAAACTAATCCTGAGCTGCAATTCCTGGTATCATATCACCAAGGTGTTGCCAATGGCCACAGAGATATGGCCTGAGCAATGTATAAAGGATACTCAAGGCATTTATCATAAACATACAACCTTGTTAGTAAACTAAAATGTATGCAACCTTAGAGTGACGGATAATCCTTTTTTGAAAAGGTGTCCGAACTAAATGTATGAGATAGTTTTTTTCTTACTGTCGGCAAACGCTTGACTCACAGCAAATCTTAATTTGGCACAAAGCAGCGGAGCTCACAGACCCCTTCCAGCTCAGCTCCCACCTAACTGCTATGTATCAGTCGCCACCACTTCACTCTCTCTCACGTCAAAATCTAGGGGAGACAATCTTGCTTGCTTTCTCAATTTCTTGCTTTCAGAGCTCTTTTTCCTTTATTCACAGTAGAAGAATAAAGAAGAATAACCAACCAAATTGAACATAAGGCTGCAGAGAAGAACACAAGAACATAAGGCTGTTTTGAGAGTTTCCCTTCCCCCTTCCCCACCAGGCGGCACTATTCTGTCATGATGTGGCGCTTCCCACCCTTTGCTAGGTCCTTTAGGTGGAAGAGGATATACTTAGATTTGCATATAACTTCATTTAGTGAGTAGCATTACCTTCCAAATGGGCTTAAAGCAGCTCACAGTAAAACACAAAATAGTTTATTTCTGTAACACCTAGTCTCCTCCATAGAGAAATGGTCTCAAATCTTGAGTCTGCCAGAAACTTCCTATGACTACATGGTGTATATAAAGCATTTAAACAGGAATGGGATTAGGAGTATGCGAACTGATGAAAAGAAGTTAAAAAGTTTGATATTTATGCTTCCCTGACTCCTCCAGTGCAGAAACTGCTGGATGTTCCTTCAGACTTTAACAGTCACTAATCTATTTACTGACCACCTGTGTGAGACACTAGAGGAGTCAATGGTGTCCAGCTCTTCAAGGCAGAGACAGACAGAGGGTGTCATGCCCATGCCTGGAGGCCTGTCACACTGAGCCCCACTGCTGTAGGCTGGGGGCTCCGGGGTGCCTGCAAGGGCTGGAGTCCATGTGGAGTGAGTGAGCTTCAGCCACCAGAACAGAATTTGTATTTGATTCATAGATTGGGTTTCTGAGTAAGATTTCATGCAGGGGCGGGGGAGGGGGGGGGGGGAAGGTTTCTGTTAAAAATAAAAGGTCCCCGCTGTGCGTGAGGAATCAAACAAAGCAGAGCTTCTCCAAGTGTGGTCTGAACCTCTGGGGACACACATTACAATTGGAGGTTCCAATTGCCACTGCCCTCCACTCTACGTGACTGGGATGGTTTTTTAAGCATTATAGAATGGACCTCCTGATGCAGCTCTTAGTGTGTTGCTGGAACAAGTGAACACCTCTGCTGGAAAAGTATATGTGTTAAAAACCTTGACTAATGCATTTCTCCCACCTGCCGTCTAGACTCTCAGAAGTCTGCCTTCACTTGCCATAAACACCTGTTTACCCTCTGCTGCACTGCCTCCAGGGATGTATGAACTCCCCTGAAATCTGCCAGTGCTCTGTCCACAGGGATGCTGGCGTCTGGAGCTGTCAGTCAGCCTGCAGTAGAGTACTACACAAGGGACGTGAAAATGAAAGACAGAAGTAGTCATCACACTCAAGAGCGGACTTTTGCCTATGACTAGAGGACTGAGATGAGCCACAATTCCAGTGACAAGATGGTGTCATATCACATTCTTGCCTAAGTCATGCCAAACCCCTGTACTTTCTCTACTAACAAAAGGGAAAAGCCCAACAGCCAGTCTGATTATCGGAATTCCAAAGTCACTGTGTTTTTGGAACTCCGACTAGGCCCTTTAAAAAGGACCTCTAGAGGCAGCAGCTGTCCTTGCATGCTGCCTACCTTACTCTCTCTCCCACTCCTCGCCTCTACTCTACTAAGTAAAATCCACAGGGCAGGCAGCCCATCTACCAGTCTGATTACATCAGATGAAGACACGATACATGAAATCCCAGTAATTCATCAGCATGTAGTTTGGAACCTCAGACAATCCCCCATGCAGAAAATGCTTAAATGACCAAGAGTAAACTGATGCCAGCCGCTGCACTGGGGGATAATCACCAGCTCATTACTGGACTCGGGCAGGTATTAAAAAAACGATAGGCATGTGCTCATCAACCTGGCTATCTGTCATCGGTTTGGCTCCTCAGCCTCTGAAACCCCTTCTCCCTTTCAAACTCTCAGTGGAAGGCAGAGCTCAGGTGCCATTACAAATGCTGAAAGATCCTAGATACGCCCTGGCCCAGAGTCCCTGGCAGCAGGTATAGACTGGGTCAGGCCAATTTTGGCTCCACCTGCCCAGGATGTAGAACCTGTGACCAGAGATGCAGAGAAACAGTGGAGGAGGATGCTCTCAAAGGTAGCAGCAGCTCATGTGTGTTGATGGCAGAGCCCTGCTCCAGGGCCCCGGAAGGGGAGGTGACCTGGTCCTATTCACCTCCCAGCTGAGCAGCCTCCCTTTCTCACCTATTGTTTGACCTTGTTTTTCTGAATTCTTGGATATCCCATGGGTGTCCTAATAACTTTCCACTAAGTTCCTGTAGTGCCTAAATCACTTTACAGTAAGCTTTTTGTTTTGTTTTTGGCTGCGCTGTGCAGCTTGCGGGATCTTAGTTCCGTGACCGGGGATTTAACCCAGGTCTGGCAATCAAAGTGAAGAAGCCTAATCACTGGACTACCAGGGAATCTCTGAGTTCCAGTTAGTTTTTGTTGCTTGCTGCTAATGACTTTGACAGATAAGTAATGGCAGGTTTGGGTGGTGGTAGTTCCCTCCTCACAACGTGGGGAAAGATCCTTTGATTTAACAGTGGAATATAAAAATGGAAGGTTTCCCACACCACCCAATCCTCATTCAAAGGACTTATGAGGAAAACCATCCCTCAAAAAGGAAGGGAACATATTCATGGCACCACCCACCTGTTCACAAGACATGGCCCTAGATGATTCGTGACTGCCCCCAAGTTGTACTTTCTTGGGCTCCGAAATCACTGCAGACAGTGACTGCAGCCATGAAATTAAAAGATGCTTGCTCCTTGGAAGAAAAGCTATGAAAAACCCAGGCAGTGTATTAAAAAGCAGAGGCATCACTTTGCCGACAAAAGTCCATTTAGTCAAAGCTATGGCTTTTCCAGTAGTCATGTATGGATGTGAGAGTTGGACCATAAAGAAGGCTGAGTGCTGAAGAATTGATGCTTTCTAACTGTGTTGCTGGAGAAAACTCTTGAAAGCCCAGTGGACTGCAAGATCGAACCAGTTGATCCTAAAGGAAATCAATTCTGAATATTCATTGGAAGGACTGATGCTGAAGCTCCAATACTTTGGCTACCTGATGCGAAGAACTGACTCATTAGAAAAGACCCTGATGCTAGGAAAGATTGAAGGCAGGAGGAGGAGACTACAGAGGATGAGATGGTTGGATGGTATCATGGACTCAATGGACATGAGTTTGAGCAAACTCCAGGTAGATGGTGAAGGACAGAGAAGCCTGGCATACCGCAGGGATTGCAAAGAGTTGGACACAAGTTAGCAACTAAACAACAATAACCAAGTTTCCAATGTACTCTGCAGTCTGAAGATGTGCTCTCTGCAGTGGTAGCCCTTTAGAGGGGGTTCTCAAGGAGATGACTTCCAAAGGGACGTACCATATTATATGGATTAAATTTTGCACTGCTTGTTGTATATAAGTGTATATAAGTTTCAATAATTTACTAACAACTGTCAGTCTAATAACAAAGATAGAAAACATTTTAAAATTATTTTTCTTTTTTTTTCCCACACTGGAACAGTTTCAAGTAGTTTATTTAGCTAGGCATAGACTTGACAAACATCAGTATGATTTTTGTAGTTTCCAAGTAACTTTTGTTCTGAGTTTCTACTCTATATCCTTTGGGGAAATTATAGATTTTTTTATTTTAAAGATGGAAAAACAAACTTAACCCATATTTTCATCACCTATATATAAATCCTGTTATAATGTTGATTTTTCTCTATGCTTCCATGCATTAAAAAAAAAAAAATTCGGACCTCCTCTACAGATAAAATGTCTTCCCTCATAGCCACAGCCTTTATTTTCTTTCATGTGAGAGCACAGCTGCCCTCTTCCTAAAGCAGCAGACCTGGCTGCAGCCGTGAAGACCTCACAGTGCAGTTCCCACTGTGGTCCTCACACATCCCACAGCACTTGAGGGGGAAGGGTCTTTCTACCATGGTAAAACAGACAAAACATAAACTTGCCGCCTTAACCATTTTCAAGTATACATTTTAGTGGCCTTAAGTATATTCACAATGTTGTACAATCATCACCACCCTCCTTCCCAGATTTTCATCATCCCAAACTGAAACTCCACACCCATTAAACAATAACTCTCCACCTCCTGCAGATGAACCTAGAGCCTATTATATAGAATGAGCTAAGTCAGAAAGACAAAAACAAATATCATATATTAACGCATATTTATGGAATCAAGAAAGATGGTACTGATGAACCTATTCGGAGAGCAGCAACAGAGACGCAGACATAGAGAACAGGCTTGTGGAAAAGGGCGGGGAAGAGGAAGGGCAGGGTGAGATGAATGCAGAGAGTAGCATGGAAGCATACACACTGCCGGGTGTAAATAGATAGCCAATGGAAATTTGCTCTTTGACTCAGGGAACTCAAACTGAGGCGATGTAGCAACCTAGAGGGATGGGGTAGGGAAGGGACCTACGTACTGCTACGGTTAATTCATGTTGCTGTATGACAGGAATCAAACCAATGTTGTAAAGCAATCATCAATCAATTACAAATAAATAAATATAAAAAAACAGCTCTCCATTTCTGGTCCTCCAATCCTGGGTAACCACCATTGGAAAGCTTTCCTGATTTGGAATCAGTCTGTTGTTCCATGTCCAGTAGTCATTATTGCTTCTTGACCTGCATACAGATTTCTCAGGAGGCTGGCAATATTGAGTGCAGCACTTTCACAGCATCATTTTTTAGGATTTGAAATAGAATCTGGCTATTTGTTAGCACCTCATAAATGAAATCACATATTTTCCCTTTTACATACTTGGATGATTTTGTACCTTGCTACTGATCACCTATAATTCAGAGGATCTTCTTAGTTATTAATTATCCTTTAAAAACTCCATTTTACTGAATATACACAACATTTATGGATATTCCACAATTAATTTAAGCATTCTCCTATTGTGAGATATATAGGTCATTCCATTTTTCTCATACCATCCATAATACTATTGTATATTTTTCTCCATAAATCTTTGTCCAAATTACTGACTGTTTTCTTAGAATAGACTTGTAGAACCAGAATTACTTGGTGAATAGGTATATAAACTATAAAGTTAAATTCATCAGCTTTGAAAAATTCACCATCAGACTTCTCTAGTGTAGTTAAGTCTATTTTTAGCCACTCGACAAAATTCTGCTTCAGTCAGTCCAAGGTGGAGTCCAGGCTAAATGACTTCCTAATCCCTCCTCTCGGCCACACTGAGAACCAACGCTCAAGAAGATTCTCTCCCAGCACAGCCCATACATCCTGTGTATAAAGGAAGAACTGATTCCATGCTGGTTCCTTTGACTATACCCCTTTCACAGTGGCAGCCTTCCAACAGACCTCTTCTCTATGCTCTGTACTAGTTGTCAAACACTGTCATTTCAGCCTGTGGGGCAATGAATTCAAGCCAACCTACTTCCACACGGACACTCATCATTCTGGGAAAATTCCATGTCTGATGCCCAGTTTTCCTGTGTAAGAGATTTTTAAGTCTTTTACAAGGGACAGATTCCCTTTCTGTATACTGATACTCTGGTTATCTCTTGGAGTGATGCCTCCTTATTCCCTCAAACAGCCAAATTCCTTTCCAGCAGCCACCTTTCTCCACTGCCTGACACTTAACCATACCCATCTTCCAAAAGACAGTATCTTCTTTACAGAAAGAACAGTACTGACACTTATTTGGTAAACTTCTGGGGGCCAATTAGCTGGTTAGTACACACTTCCCCTTTTGCTATAAGCCAAGAGTGAAAACAATTCCTGGTAAAAGTTCTGAGGCCCCAGAGATGCAGGAGATTGTATTCTTCTGCAAGTTACTACAGCATTACGCCTCGGAAGGTACAGCGCTAAAAGAAGTCACATTTTTGTTATTACAACTAGGTGAGATGCTGGCATGAAAAAGCTTCTAAAATCATAGAAAATACAAAGCTAAGCAATTTCTTTTGGAATTATCTTTCTGGCTCTTTTGTAGGGAGGAAGCATAAGAAAAGTCAGTAACTAGAATCAGGGGTGACATTGGGGAGCTGACCTGACTGCAAAGGCCTGTGAGAAGGACAAGGGGAGCAGCTGGAACGTGTGGGGCTAAGCAAGGCGGCTCTGAAGTGCTGGCCAGGGGTTCTCTGTATCCCTGGAACTGCAGAGTACGAATGGAACCAAAAGGGCCATTTATTCTCTTCTCCCTGCCTTGGGGAGAGGCCACTCCTCTCTTCCTCCCTGCCTCTTCTCCCTCCCTGGCATACACTGTGTCTCCTGGTGCCTGGCACTGACTTGGCACTGGAAGGCAGAGACGAAAACAGTCCTCTCAGAGTGCTTTCTTTCAAAGAATTCAAAATCCAGATAGGGACTCAAATATATACACGAATATATGAATACCTACAATATGATGTACTGTATGTGATCATAGGTGAATGGGCAGAGAAGTGGTGACTCTGTGTTCATGACTCAGGCTCCCATGACATCAACTGTGTCAAGGCCCTTCTCCTCATGATTAACCTAATTCCTCAGGCCTTCCCCTCAGTAGTATATCCCCAGCCACATGAGTGAATGAGTCAGAGAGTCCCCCCCTTCAGGACTCTCCTACACGCATCTGGCTTGGTCTATGGGAATGCTGTAAGATGGGAGAGAGCAGTGATGTAGACACCAGATGGAGCTGGCAGCTCCCCCAGCACTTTGTGGGGACCACTGATGGAAGCTGTGGTGTAGCAGCTTAATTTTATCAGGGCTCCATAGCTGGTCAGGCTATCACACTGACTGTTGAGGGGTGTGTGTGGCCAGGTCAAAAGCACAGAGCTGTAGGCTGACCCTTTCTCTACCCCTCAGGAGTGTTCTCGAATAATCCCACCAATGATCCCTGGGCTGACTCCCCACCAAACCAGGAGTCAATGCAGGAAATGCTTCCAGTTCAACTCCTAAAAGCCCCATATATATAAACTACTTGAAAATGGGGTCAGTATGTTGAAATCTTTCTGATACTTCTTCTGCAGTCCTCCTTTTATAAAGGTATGGAAGATATTACTGGGAATTTTGTGCTTAGGGACTCTCTTGACCAATGAGTTGACTAAAAATTACTAGCCTTCACCACCAATAGTAACAACTGCCACCATAGTCATAAACACTACCTGAGTGTTTCCATGTTGGTGTGTGCATGCATGTTCAGTCACTCAGTTGTGTCTGACTCTTTGCGACCCCATGGACTGCAGCCCTCCAGACTCTTCTGTCCACGCAGTTTTTCAGGCAAGAATAGTGAGGAGTTGCCATTTCCTAATCTAGATTATGTGCTGGACGCCATGCTGCTTCATACAATAGGTTTCAAAAACTACAACCTGTGCATTTATTATTATTTCCATTTTATGGATACGGTAGCTGGCGTCAACTTCCTTGCCCTGGATTGCATGGGTGGTTACGGAGCAGAGATGAACACTAGGTCTGTCTGCCACACATTCAGCTCTTCCCACCTTGAAGACTCAGCCAGCACCTAAGCCCACCCTTGGGCTGGCTGCACCCTCCTGCTGTGCTCCCTGCAGACACTAATGCAGAAGCACCCCAGAACTGAACTCCTCACACTCAAAAAAGGTGGGCAATTCCCATCTCTAGGGGACAGGTCTTTCACCCTTTTTATATTAATAGTTGTGGGCAGAGGCTAAACACATGAAGGGAACAAAATATTTTATAATGTCAATAAAAATTATGTTGCAAAACCAAGAAATGGAGGGCTTGAGTCAATTTCTCTGTGTTGCTATTGTTCAGTGTCTGTCATATCCGACTCTGTGACCCCCATGGACTGTAGCCCACCAGGCTCTTCTGTCCATGAGATTCTTCTAGGCAAGAATACTGGAGTGGGTTGCTATTCCCTTCTCCAGGGGATCTTCCTGACCCAGGGATCAAACCCCAGTCTCCTGCATCCCGCAGGCAGATACTTTTGAATTTCTCTGTAGTGGTTTCTAAAAATAAATGTCAGTTCTAAAAGCTGAAAACAGAAGGATGAAAAGAAGGATAAGGGTAAGCGTTGTGGGGAGAGAAGGCTGTCGTGTTCACATCTCATGCTGGGGGCTCTGCTCACCCACGCTGGCTTCTGCCCACTCCCTGCTGCCCCGAAGGCTGTACTGTTCCCCAGAGCACCCACCTGGGCCCACAGACACGACTGGCAGTCTTGCGGTAACGCTGCCCGGTGTCAAAGAAGAGCTGCTACTGTGCATGACCAACTCTATGTCCTGGCTTCCTCAGCAATAAAATGGAGATAATAATACAACCTTGCAGAGCTGATAGGCAAATGAGAGCTAATAAATATTTAAAATGAGAGAAAAACAAAGCACAGTGCCTGGCAGCTGGTGAGTCAGAAGTGATCTGTCACTGGATTTACTTCGCATCAACAGGGAACATGGAGTATGCTAAGGAAAGGACAAAAAGCCTTGGGAGAAGGTGATTCTCGGCATTTGAAATCATGAAAAAGGATGCACTGAGAAGCCAAGAGCCTACTATCAAAGATGATTAGACAATGTTAGCCTCGTTGAAATCCAAAAAACTCAGCAGAGGAGGAAAGCAGGAGTCATCTCCCAGTCAGGCAGAGAAAGAAGCACAGTGTCCTGCACCCGCTCACACAGCTAGTAAGTGGACAAGTGGGGCGACCTTGCACTCAACACGTAATTTTCAAGGATCTCTTATGTTCTAGGGGGTAGTGAGAAAAACAGTTTGTTTTTTTTTTTTTTCCTTAAACCTCATGCAACTCTTTAGTGGAAAATGCAGGAGTTAAACTAAAATAATAATAAAGGTAAGTGTAAGAATGATATCATAGAACTCACAGGGTAAAGCAGAAGCATTTAACTGAGGGATTATTGCCACATTACATGGTTATTATATCCCAGAGAGCCTCAAGACACCACAAGAGGTGGGAGAACTAAGATGAAATTTTGACACAAGATTCTGAAAGAATCCAGATAAGGAATATCAGGAAACACAAGTCATGATATAGTTTCTCAGAAGGGTTCAGATCTTTTTAAAGAAATAATTTTTTCTGATTATAAAACATGCTTATATGGAAGATATAAGAAGGGGATAAAGTTGAAAATCATAATCACCTATGATTACACTCTCCAGAGATAATCAGTAACATTTTGATGCATTTCCTTTGAGAATTTTTCCTTTGCATATTTATATTTTTGTATATAATTGGGATCATGCTGTATATACAATTTTTGAGCCTGATTTCTCCATTTATTACACAGTGCCATTAAATAGCCTTTGAAAACATGATTTTTAATAGCAGCATAAATAATTCATTTAACCTTAGCTGCATTGGTAAGTGTTCAATGTCCACATTAAAGCAACAATGAGTTGTCACGCTTGCATCACCAGTTTGAGTTTCGGGCACTGTTCATACACTCGAGACCAGAATTTTGAGTGGAACGCTGTCCTAAAAAAATTTCATCCTGAAAGTGTCCTGAAGGAAGAACATTCTGAAAATCACTTTATATTCATTAAGTCATTCATTCCTTCCCACAACAAATATGTATTAAATGACTAAGGCAGGAAGACTGTTTTGTTTGAATTTGAGAAGACTCATGAGGAAACTGATAGCATGTAAAAGCTGCCAGAAAGAGAGGATGAAGGGTATTCAGTTTTGATCTAAAGGTTAAGAACTGACTGGATCTTAGGGGTGTTTCAGAGGCACCATTGAGACTCCACACAAAGAAGCTCATGCCTCCTAATAGTTAGCAGCAAACTGGTAGTGAGTCCCTGCAGCTTGGAAGTATTCAACACCAGACTTGAGAACCACTGTACAGGGGTTAAGGTCATGCATACTTGCTGTAGAGCCTGGAGTCTGAGGGAGGCACAGAGGAGGGTTAGGTTGGTTTAGAGGCTACAGGGGGAGGGGACTGCACACTTAGCCATTAGCTTGTCCTACTTAGGCAGCAGTCCTGAACTGAGCCAGGGTTACTCAGAACTTTTAGACAGGAGACCCGCTGTCTAAGATTTTCTCATTGAACAGTCTGTCCAAGTCTCACTGGAAGTTACAGGCAGAGCTAGGATTATGGTTCCCAAATTTGTCAAGCCCTTGTCTAGGGCCCTTCCTCCTTCACCAAAGTGCTGGGAACAGAGAATGCAAAAAACAAGAAGAAAAATCTGATGTAGATGGAAAATAATCTTTTCCCTTAATCTAATCAGGGAGGCCTGGCGTGCTGCGATTCATGGGGTCACAAAGAGTCAGACATGACTGAGCGACTGAACTGAACTGAACTGAATCCCAGTCACTCTCTGGCTACACTCCTAGAGCTCCTTATATAATAATATCAGCTTCCTCTATGACCAAAAAAAAGGGAGCATCAACACCCCAAGGAGAGGACCCACTTATGCAGGACTGTCTTGATCTCTGGTGGACACACAGAAGGTCTGTTCTAACAGGTCTAACCTAACAACTAGGAAGCTCACGAGCAGGTGAAGCAAAAGCATAGAAGTGATAAAAGAGGATTGAGACCTCCACCTACTGCTGTGGAAAAGGCTTTGATGAAGCTTTGGAGGTTAAATGTACAACTGCAAAAAGACACTGTGGTGTATAAAAATATGTCAAGGATTGATTACTCTTGTGGTGTGGCCAAAGAAGATCTTGGCCTTTGAGTCTCCAAATGACACTACATTATACGAGTAGCATGCCACGTTGTCAACTGGGGCCATGTGCCCAAACAAACGGCCTCGCCCAAGCTGGCCCAGCAAGGGCTCGTGCACATGACCACACAGGGAGCTGTTCACCAAGAGCTGGGCTTGGGAAAGGGGCATGTGTGTGTTTAAATGAGTGAACTGCTAGGCCGGGCACACTCTAATGCTCACAGAGATGATTATAATTGACCCAATGTGTTTCTTCCCATGCCAGAATCAGAAGACTATGAGATTTTCCAGGCCGATGTCTCACTTTAAAGTAATGGGTTGAATAATAAAAATGACTTGCCTAGAGTCACAACTCACGAAGAGCTGACTATTATTTAGTTTAACCTTGCATTTCATAGCTCAGTTGTCCAAGATTTTGAGCAAATGAGTAACACCTGGGGAGGATTTTAAACAGAGGATTTAAAAGGATAACCAAGAAGGAGTGAAGACAAACTTAAGGATTTGTGAGAATATGATTTGTCAAAAAATGTCAGCCTGTATTATGTTAAATTCAGAACGAGAAGAATACTAAAATGTATATGTGTACAAATGAAGTAATCCAGAATTTCCTCCAAGTTGCAAATATGCCTGAACATAGCGATACAATATGAACAACTCATTCTATAAAAGTTTCCCATGGAACCTACTGCTTCGATGTCTGTTAATTTAACCTGTCCTTCTCAGATTTAATGCAAATGCATAAACTTACACAATCACGTTCATAACAGACTGTCTTACGAAGAACAGGATGTGTGTGATTACTACCAGCCTATTTCCACAGAGGCCAGTCTGTCACAAATTGTAGACAGATAAATAAGATGGTTGAGGAGAGGATAATGAATCAATCGATCTACTCAACACTGTTACCCTTAAAGTCAGAAATTTCAGAAATTCCCCAAATGATGCTTATGTTGTCAAAAGACTGTCAAATCAGAAGAATCTCAATGTGAAATTAAGGAGAATTTTGCAGTTTGTAGGTTCCAGGAAAAAAATAAAAATGATATATAGATAACATGCTATTGTCAGGCTCATCAGAACCAGAGCTTTTAATCCAAAGGCTTAAAAACACATTAGAGGAGGGCAGTGAATTTAGCTTTTACTGATCACACTCAAGCCTGGAATGCCTGGTTCAGAATTACACTGAGGATTATGTTGTGCCCTTTTTCTGCTAGTTAATGAACATTTGAAGTAGGAACCTCTCTGCTCTTTTCATGCTGGATATTAATCTTTATTTGAAGCCTGATTTTTGCTAATATCTGACTTGCTTAATGAAAACTAAGCAGTCAGCCAATTAATATTTCAATTATGATATGGTCTTTTTTTCCCATCTCCCTCCAAAAAACAAGGTTATGTTAGCATCCTCAGTTACTTTCCTTGAAACAGACACCCACAGTTTTGAATTGATGTAGACTGGCATATACTGGCAACTGTGAACCAAAAACATGCCAAAAGGAGACTCCCAGGATACATGGGCATCTGTAAAGGGGGATCAGTGGAGGTGATGCTGGAGCCAGAACAGCTGAACCTGGCTTTTATAGGTTAAACTAAGAAGGAAGAAAAAAGACCTCAGGGATGATACTACAGAAAAAGAGCAATCAAGACAGAGGAAGATAAGGGGTAAAAGGAGATGGCTTTGCCAGCAGCTGGTTTTAAATGTCCATCGTAACTACCAATCAGCAATAACTACCTAACAGTAAAGCTAGGATGCGAGTCCTAGCTTCTATCAAGTCAGTATGATGCCAGATGCATTTGAATAAAGATCTACATGCTCATACACACACGTAAGGATTGTGTATGCACTTTTAAAACCCTGGGAGGATACATAAGCAGCAGGAGGGACTGCACTCAAATGGACACTGCTACGGAGACTTGTACCGTTCATCTCATGTCCACCTATATTTCTTGAAGTTTAGCCAACCATGGGAATATAAGGCAAAACACTGGGCACACGTGATGGTTAAATCTTTCCTTTCTTATTACTACTGCTAAGCGCAACATTTCGTGTACCAAAGTAAGTCATTGATCCTTTCCCTTTAAGAATGGTATATAAATCTCAAACGGAGAAGGCAAGGCAACCCACTCCAGTACCCTTGCCTGGAAAATCCCATGGACAGAGGAGCCTGGTAGGCTGCAGTCCATGGGGTTCTAAAGAGTCGGACACGACTGAGTGACTTCACTTTCACTTTTCACTTTCATGCATTAGAGAAGGAAATAGCAACCCACTCCAGTGTTCTTGCCTGGAGAATCCCAGAGATGGTGGAGCCTGGCGGGCTGCCGTCTATGGGGTCACATAGAGTAGAACACGACTGAAGCGACTTAGCAGCAGCAGCATAAATCTCAAAAGTGAGGATGCTCAGAACATGGAAGATCCACCTCCTTCAGAAAGTGAGAACTCGGATTCCCAGAGGCCTCACTGAAAGAGCCCTGGGGAGGGAACATGGAAGAAGGAGGGAAGTAAAAGTCCCAGAGGGGAGCCTGCAGGCTACGTGTACAGAAACGGGGCTGGGGCCGTTGGCAGAGGGATGGGGAGTATGGGTCAAGTCATGGAAATGAGTGCTGAGGAGAACTTGGAGTAAGGAAAGTTAGGATGAGCTGTAGAGTAAGGCAGACTACAGATGGGCAATGATGCTCCATTTAAATGTGTGTCAAGATGGAAGCCCATAAAAGGTGAATCAGATCAGATCAGATCACATCAGTCGCTCAGTCGTGTCCGACTCTTTGCGACCCCATGAATCGCAGCACGCCAGGCCTCCCTGTCCATCACCAACTCCCGGAGTTCACTCAGACTCACGTCCATCGAGTCAGTGATGCCATCCAGCCATCTCATCCTCTGGCGTCCCCTTCTCCTCCTGCCCCCAATCCCTCCCAGCATCAGAGTCTTTTCCAATGAGTCAACTCTTCGCATGAGGTGGCCAAAGTACTGGAGTTTCAGCTTTAGCATCATTCCTTCCAAAGAAATAGGACTCACCAATTTGGGGGGCCATACCGTCACACTGAAGAATTACTTGGTCAAATACTATTTTATCAAATGGGTTAGAGTTAGCTAATAGTGTGTATGTTGTGATATGTCCACTTAGAGATGAAAATGAAGTGAAAGTCTATGCCATTTCTGAAATATGTGATATCTGTTTTACACTGTGACATGGAGTCTTTCAGTGTCTCTTCAGCTCTGCAGGAGATGAAACAAAACAAAGCAATCCTATGCTTTGCAGCCCTGGGATGGCTGTAAATGCAGCTGACTGCTCAAGGTGGGAAAAGTGGGGAAGAAGAGAGGAAACCTCAGTACAGCCAACGGTAGACTAATAATCTTGTTCCTGAAACTTGGGCTTCCTTCCACTCGGCTGAGTGAGCTGAATCCTGCAAGGCATGCTGTCATCTTGACACCTCTTTCTTCCTCAGCCCCAGGATGGGTCTACCACTGACTCCTCTCGATTTCACCTCCTAAATGTATTTTAGATCCTTCCACTGCTCCCTAGTTCAAATCACATCACTTCTGCCCTGATCCGCTGCTGTGCTCTCCAAACTGGTCCCCCAGTATACACCGTAGCCTATTCCCCAATTCATCCTCTCCACCACAGCCAAACAAAATGCTTCGTAACAAATTTTCTCCTGTTGACTTCTCCTTGGGACCATCAGTGGCTTCTCCCTGCTCTTGGAATAAAGATCTAACCCTATAAGATGGTCTTCAAGGTGTAGCCTCATCTGCCCCTTTCTTTCTTCTCCAGACCTCCCATCTGCCTCCCCTAGCAGATGCATCCCGCCTTCTTTCAGCAACCTGAGCAGGTTGCTCCTTCCTGCCAGCAACAGCCTTTGTGCATGCTTTTCTGGGACACCATCCTCTGCCACAGTAATGCATCCTGTAGATCTCAGCTCAGGTCACATTGATCACATCTCTAAAGAAGGTTTTTGTTGTTACCTGTTCTTAGAGGATTACATTTCTATCACTCCAGGACTTATCTCAATTTGAAGTACATTTTTATTAGTGTGACAGTCATATGTTATGCTTTCCCACTAGATTATAAATTCTATGAGAGCAAAAACCATTTCAATTTTATTTCTCATGATCATATTTCCAGGGCCCAGCACAATGCCTGGCATGTAGCAGGGACTCACAGGAAGCAAAATTTTTAGTGAGACTCCACTTATTGAAATGTAAGATATCCCTTGGCTGAAGAATCCATAAATCACCCATGCAGGGACCCAGATGTGGCTTATTAAAGGTCTGGCTCTGTAGGGGTTCCTTTTTCTACAAGAGGAAGGCTTCCTCAGCCTTCACACTGATCTGAGATTCTCACTCTTGAAGAAGAAAGAGGATTTGTGCATCATACACACACTGCTTCTCAGCCTCATTAGACTTCTCCTGCAGGGAACCCGCTGCCTACTCTCAGATACCAGTTAGATGTTTGTCCTTCCAACTTCCTGCAAACAAAAACAAAAACACAAACAAAACCCTGCAGAAACATAACTCGTCATGACACAGGGCAGAGTTTTAGCATAAATATAGGAAAGGCGTTTCACTAATATTGAAATACACTTTAAAACTGTAAATAAAATATTAAATTTCATACCAGTTCTCTTATAGTCTCTATTTTAAAAGGGCTTCAGATACTGGCTGCCTAGAATGCAATGAGCACAGCCTGATATGTTTTGAGCTAGTCACTATTTTTATGGTATAAATCAGATAAACCGCTTTAGAAGATTCAGTGTTATCTATTATTCCCTCGAATCATTCAGTCAGATTATTTTTAATGAAAGGCTAAAAATGGTAAATATCAGGCTTGTTTTAAAAACAATAACATAAGTATAATCTGATACCTATACTACTGGAAATACATGTAATTTTACTCTTCCATTTTAGCTGAGTTGTTAGCCATTAGTTTGCAAAAGGCATCTTTTTCAGGCACGGATCATAGCAGCATCAATTATGAAACTTTCCAAGTAGTGGGAAACCCTACTTGGATCTGAAAAGCCATGTATAAAACATTATTCAACATATTGCACCATTATAACATTTAGAAAAAGTTAAAATATTCTTTATGTTTAATGGTATTGGATCAAATATCTAAGCATAGAAGACATGCAAACATAACATCTTCCATTTCACAGAAGCTAAGAAATCAGATGGTGCAAGGCAGGTATCTGCAGAAACACATACAACCAACAAAGACTACAGCAGGTCACAGCTGCCAGGTTTTTTACTCACTTCTTAGCAGAGAACCTTTTCTGACTCTGGGAAAGATTAGAAATAGAAAGAAAAATCGCACTCACTCTCTATTCTCTCTCCACATTTCGTCTTCTCCCTTTACGCACACAGCCTGACCTCAAAATATAATTCATTTAATGAAACAAAAGCAAGATTTATTACTGGTTCTCTCTCACCCATGAAAATCAGCTAACTGCTTTCAAACAAAGTATGAAAAGGAAATAATAAAATGAAGGCAGTGCTAGTCTATGAATAAATAGACAGTACTGACTTCTTCTGGATATACTTATCAGACAATAATCTAAGTTCACTCTGTGACCAAAATAATTTAAACCCCATGGTCAAACAGGAACATAAACTCTGTTGATTTATGAGCCCAATATCTTCTGGGATGTGTCACCAATTTATGTGTTATGTCCCAGTGTGTCTGCACCTGGGGTTGGATAGAGGTGAGAGATAATGTAAAAAGGCTTGTAAAGAGGCAGCTCCCTGATGACTACTTGTCTCAGGAAGCTCTCTGTGTTAGCTATATATTTCAGAAACTACATGAAGAACATTGTGCTTACAAATGTGTTACAGGAAGAGTCAACTCTGGAAAATTTAAGGCGCTTATGAAATATGCATGATTATACCACACTCAGGGTTACAGTATCTAGGTTTGAGATCAAAATGCAGTGGGAGCAAAGATTTAAAAGTTTGGAACCACGCAATCAAGGCAGCGAGTGGGCCATTTTCATGAAGAGTCAACAGTGAACACCGACGTTCTGATGCTATGATGTGACCTCTGGCCATATGTTTATTAAAAGGAATAAAGAATTTCCACTATGTTCATATTTTCAGTTAAACGGAGGTTGATTCAGCTGTAATCTGAGATTTAAAAATGATATCACTGATATTCACAGTCTGGAAGCAAGCATTCATGGTTGGAGCCTGCTCAGACCATTGCTGACTTTTCCCAGCAGTCCTGCTCTCAAGCACACATAGGTACCAGCAGCTGCACTGATGCCATGGGTCCCTCAGCCCTCTCTTCATGACAGATTCCTCACTCTGATGGCACTGTAACAGTAAATAACAATTCACTTCATCTGAACCAGTGGTTTCCAATTTTTCCAGGGCTAGAGACCTTCTTCTTTAAAGAAATCTTTAAACCAAACACTGAAGGCTTGGGTTTTCCCAGGAACTAGTGCCAAAGCACAGCCCTGCTCTAAGGATAGATGTTCTTTACCTGGAAAGGACACGAAACTTAACAGTATGAATTTGAACTTGAAATTTAAAACAATTCTTGATATTGACTGTGGATTTTAAAATAAGATATTAATTGTCTAAGGTATGACTTAAAATAACAAATTTAATACTTGAATATGTGATGATTATTAATTTATCTACTCTTTAATTCAACAACTATTTATTAACCACTTGCTATAAACCAGACTCTGTACTGAGAACTAGGTACATAACAGTAACTCAAACAGACATGGTCCTTGTTTTCAAGAAGCTCAGAGGTTAATGGTATCATATATCAACTGAGATAAGCCTTATGACAAACAAGTTCAAGTTAAGATGGAAAATCTGGAGTTTAATTTCTTCTTTAAGTAACCACTTCTTCATTAATTTCCCTTTTATTACTAAAAAAAAAAAAAATCCTTCATTTTTTACCTTCCTTCCTTCCTTCTTTCTTTGGAAAAATAAAACATGTCCTGGTTTGAAGTATGATCTTGGACTAATCTAAAGCATGTCAAGTATTTTCTTAGACCTAAGCATATTAACCATATTTCAGCTGTCCTTGCAGATGGAACCACTCTTTTATCTAGTTCTTTCTGCTTTTCTTTTCCTACAGGTACAGAAATTATCTTGAAACTAAATTTTTGAATTTATTCAATACAATATTTCCAAAATATTCCTGACATTAAGTAGATGTGCAAATGTGCCACCCATGTGGCTTTAGAAGTTCTAAATATTAAAAAAAAAAAACAAAAAACTAATTTTCCCTTCTGTTGTGCAATTTTGAGAAAAGTAAAAGAGAAAAACAATGCTTCTTTGAGCATCTACTGCATGTCAGGTACCACACTATGATGATTATAAACATTCTCTCAATTAACCCTTACAACTAATTCATTAAGTTAGGTTGTATGGTTTTCATTTTACAGAACTTGGACTCTGACCCCACACTACACACAAAAATTAACACAAAATGGATCATAGCTTTAAATTTAAGACCTAAAACTACAAAACTTCCAGAAGACAACGTAAGAGAAAAATCTCTGTGGCCTTGAGTTCAGCAAAGACTTCTTAAAATGTGACAACAAGAGATGATCCATAAAGAACAAATTGATACAAGAAGCTTCATTAAAATTTAAAACTTCTGTTCTTCAAACAGTATTAATAAAGTGAGGACGAGATATAAACTCAGGAGAAAATATTTGTAAATCATATATCTGACAAAGAATTCAAACACAGAATATTTTAAACACTTGATACACAATTTAAAAAGTAAGTAAAATACCTGAATAGGCTTTTCAACAAAAGTAATGTATGATTAGCTAATAAGCACTTGAAAAGATGCTGAAAATCACTAGTCATCAAAGAAATAAAAATTAAAACCATACTGAGATACTACCACACACCCACAAGGATGGTTATTATCTAAAAGACTGACAATACAATGTACCAATGCAAAATGGTACAGTCATCTCGGAAAACAGTTTGGTAGACTGGCTTTACAAAAAGCCAATCATATATTTACCATATAACTCAGTAATCTCACTCCTTAGATGTTTATCCCAAAGAAATAAAAACACATGTCTACACAAAAACTTAAAAGCAAAGTTCATAGAAGCATTATTTGTAACAGTCCCAAACTAGATATACTAATCAACTGGATTTACAACCATCAACTGGCAAATGGCTAAACAAAGTGTTATAGTCATACTGTGGAATATTATTCAGACTGAGAGAAAAAAATGCTAAATATTCAGGAAAGGACTTGTACCTAAAACTCACAAACAACTTTTACAAGTCAGTAAACCAGCTTATCTCTCTTCCCCTGATGTGACTTCCTTCAATCTCTGATCCATCATCAATTACTTCCATTTCTGAACTTGCATTCAATAACCTTCACTGAGAATTTTCTTATAACATCTTTCACATCAGCTCCTAGTTAGGGTAAGAGGATATAAGGAGCAGCAGTGATGAAAATATAACACAAATGGGCTGGGACGGGGCGTGAATTCCCAAAGCTGAGGTAGCCTCACAACAAGAGGTGTCTGTTCATCAACTTGGTCTCTAACACTGTAATGTCTCTGTGGCCACTTGACTTGGAAATCCAGGAGCTTCCCAAGAGGTAAAATTTTCATTATATGCAGAACATGATACTAAATATAGAAAACCCTAAAGATTCCACACAAAAACTACTAAAACTGAGAAACGAATTCATCAAGGAAGCAGGATATAAGATTAACATATAGAAATCAGTTGCATTTCTTTAACAATGAAATATCAGAAAGGGAATGATTTAAAAAATCCCTTTAAAAATAACATCCAAAAAAACTGAAATACTTAGGAATAAACTTGATTAAGGAGATGAAAGACATATACTGAGAACTACAAAATATTAATAACAGAAACTGAAGATGATTCCAAACAATGAAAAGATATCCTATGCTCTTGGACTGGAAGAAATAATATTGTTAAAATGGTCATGCTACCCAAAGCAATGCAGAGTTCATGCAATCCCTATCAAATTATCCATATTTTTCACAGAACTAGAAAAAAAAAATGTTGACTTATAAGTTTAAGTTCAGTCACTCCTCGTGTCCGACTCTTTGTGACTCCATGAACCGCAGAACGCCAGGCCTCCCTGTCTATCCCCAACTCACAGAGTTCACTCAAACTCATGTTCATTGAGTCGGTGATGCCATCTAACCATCTCATCCTCTGTCGTCCCCTTCTCCTCCTACCTTCAATCTTTCCCAACATCAGGGTCTTTTCAAATGAGTCACCTCTTTACATCAGGTAGCCACAGTACTGGCGTTTCAGCTTCAACATCAGTCCTTCCAATACACACCCAGGACTGATTTCCTTTAGGATGGACTAGTTAGATCTCCTTGCAGTCCAAGGGTCTCTCAAGTCTTTTCCAACACCACAGTTCAAAAGCATCAATTCTTCAGCACTCAGCTTTCTATATAGCCCAACTCTCACATCTATACATGACCTACTGGGAAAACCATAGCCTTGACTAGACAGATCTTTGTGGACAAAGTAATATCTCTGCTTTTTAATATGCTGTCTACAGGTTGGTCATACCTTTCCTTCCAAGGAGTAAGCGTCCTTTAATTTCATGGCTGCAATCACCATCTGCAGTGATTTTGGAGCCCAAAAGTGTCAGCCACTGTTTCCCCATCTATTTGCCATGAAGTGATGGGACCAGATGCCATGATCTTAGTTTTCTGAATGTTAAGCTTTAAGCCAACTTTTTCACTCTCCTCTTTCACTGTCATCAAGAGGCTCTTTAGTTCTTCTTCACTTTCTGCCATAAGGGTGGTGTCATCTGCATATCTGAGGTTATTGATATTTCTCCCGGCAATCTTGATTCTAGCTTGTGCTTCCTCCAGCCCAGCATTTCTCATGATGTACTCTGCATATAAGGTAAATAAGCAGGGTGACAATATACAGCCTTGACGTACTCCTTTTTCTATTTGGAACCAGTCTGTTGTTCCATGTCCAGTTCTAACTGTTGCTTCCTGACCTGCATACAGGTTTCTCAAGAGGCAGGTCAGGTGGTCTGGTATTCCCATCTCTTTCAGAATTTTCCACAGTTTATTGTGATCCACACAGTCAAAGGCTTTGGCATAGTCAATAAAGAAGAAATACATGTTTTTCTGGAACTCTCTTGCTTTTTGATGATCCAGCGAATGTTGGGCATTTGATCTCTGGTTCCTCTGCCTTTTCTAAAACCAGCTTGAACATCTGGAAGTTCACAGTTCACGTACTGCTGAAGCCTGGCTTGGAGAATTTTGAGCATTACTTTACTTGCGTGTGAGATGAGTGCAATTGTGTGGTAGTTTGAGCATTCTTTGGCATTGCCTTTCTTTGGGATTGGAATTTAAACTGACCTTTTCCAGTCCTATGGTCACTGCTGAGTTTTCCAAATTTGCTGGCCTATTGAGTGCAGCACTTTCACAGCATCATCTTTTAGGGTTTGAAATAGCTCAACTGGAATTCCATCACCTCCACTAGCTTTGTTCATAGTGATACTTCCTACGGCCCACTTGACTTTGCCCTCCAGGATGTCTGGCTCTAGGTGAGTGATCACACCATCGTGATTATTTGGGTTGTGAAGATCTTTTTTGTATACTTCTTCTGTGTATTCTTGCCACCTCTTCTTAATATCTTCTGCTTCTGTTAGGTCCATACCACTTCTGTCCTTTATTGAGCCCATCTTTGCATGAAATGTTCCCTTGGTATCTCTGATTTTCTTGAAGAGATCTCTAGTTTTTCCTATTTATTGTTTTCCTCTATTTCTTTGCATTGATCACTGAGGAAGGCTTTCTTATCTCTCCTGGCTATTCTTTGGAACTATGCATTCAAATGGGTATCTCTTTCCTTTTCTCCTTTGCTTTTCGCTTCTCTTCTTTTCACAGCCATTTGTAAGGCCTCCTCAGACAGCCATTTTGCTTTTTTGCATTTCTTTTTCTTGGGGCTGGTGTTGATCCCTGTCTCCTGTACAATGTCATGAACCTCCATCCATAGTTCACCAGGCACTCTGTCTATCAGATCAAATCCCTTGAATCTATTTCTCACTTCCACTGTATAATCATAAGGGATTTGATTTAGGTCATACCTGAATGGTCTAGTGGTTTTCCCTACTTTCTTCAATTTAAGTCTGAATTTGGCAATAAGGAGTTCATGATCTGAGCCACAGTCAGCTCCTGGTCTTGTTTTTGCTGACTGTATAGAGCTTCTCCATCTTTGGCTGCAAAGAATATAATCAATCTGATTTCGGTGTTGACCATCTGGTGATGTCCATGTGTAGAGTCTTCTCTTGTGTTGTTGATAGAGGGTGTTTGCTCTATGACCAGTGTGTTCTCTTGGCAAAACTCTATTAGCCTTTACCTTGCTTTATTCTGTACTCCAAGACCAAATTTGCCTATGACTCCAGGTATTTCTTGACTTCCTACTTTTGCATTCCAGTCTCCTATAATGAAAAGGACATCTTTTTTGGGTGTTAGTTATAAAAGGTCATGTAGGTCTTCATAGAACTGTTCAACTTCAGCTTCTTCAGCATTACGGGTCAGGGCATAAACTTGGATTACCATGATAGTGATGGTTTGCCTTGGAAATGAACAGAGATCATACTGTCATTTTTGAGACTGACTCATAGGGAACCATAAAAGACCTAGAATTGTCAAAGAAATCTTGAGGAAAAAGAAAGCAAGAGGCATAACCGTCCCAAACTTCAGAGATTACTACAAAGCTACAGTAATCAACAGTGGGGTATTGGCACATAAACGGACATATGGATCAGTGGAAAAGATCAGAGAGCCCAGAAATAAACCCAAACATCTATAATCAATTAATTTTTGACAAAGGAGGCAAGAATATACAATCAACAAAAGATAGTCTCTTTAGCAAGTGGTGTTGGGTAAGTTAGGGCTCTCCTGGGGGCTCAGCTGGTAAAGACCCTGCCTGTCAATGCTGGAGATTCAAAAGATGCAGGTTTGATCCCTAGGTCAGGAATATCCCCTGGAGCAGGAAATGGCAACCCATTCCAGTACTCTTGACTGGAAAATTCCAGGGATAAAGGAGCCTGGTGGGCTACAGTGCATGGAGTCATAAGTTGCAGAGTCCCATGTGAATCAATGAAATGAGAACACACCTTCACATCATACACAAAAACAAGCTCAAAATGGCTTAAAGACTTAAATATAAAAGAGGACACCATAAAAATCCCAGAAGGGAACACAGGCAAAACATTCTCTGACATAAATCAAAGCAATGTTTTTTTAGGCCTGTCTCCCAAGGCAACAAAAATAAAAGAAAAAATAAACTAATGGGACACAATCAAACTTATTAGCTTTTGCATGACAAAGGAAACTATAATAAAAATGAAAAAACAATCTATGGACTGGGAGAAAAATCTGTAAATGATATGACCAACAAGGCTTAATTTCCAAAATATACAAACAGCTTATACAATTTAATATCAAAAAAAGAAACAACTCAATCAAAAAATGTGCATAAGATCTAAATAGACATTTCTCCAAAGACAACATCAGGTGGCCTATAGGCACATGAAAAGATGCTCATCTTTGCTAAAAAGTAGAGAAATGCAAATCTAAACTATAACAAGGTATCACTTCATAGCAGTCAGAAGGGCCATCATTTAAAAATCTACAAATAACAAATGTTGGAGAGAGTATAGAAAAAAGGGAACCCTCCTATGCTGTTGGTGGGAGTGTAAACTGGTGAAGTCACTATGGAAAACAGTATGGAAATTCCTCTAAAAACTGAAAAAACAAAACTATAATTCAAAAAGATGCATACACCCCTATGTTCATAGCAGCACTATTATTAGTCAAGGCATGGACATAATCTAAATGTACATTAATAGATGAATGGAAAAAGAAGATGCAATATACATATAATTCAACACTACTCAGCCATAAAAAAGAAGGAAATAATGCCACTTGTAGCAACATGGATGAACCCAGAGATTATTATACTAAGTGAAGTTAAATCAGAAAGAAAGACAAATGCCATTTGATATCAAGCATATGTGGAATCTAAAACATGACACAAATTAACTTATTTATACAATAGAAATGGCCTTGAAGAAATAGAGAATAGACTTACGGTTGCTAAGAGGGAAGCAAGTGTGGAACAGATGGATTGGAAGTTAGGGATTAGCAGACGCAAACTATTATAAATAGAATGGATAAACAACAAGGTCCTATTGTATATCACAGGGAACTGTATCCTGTGATAAACAGTAATGGAAAACGTATATAAAAGAATGTATATCTATGTGTCTATCTATCTATCTATCTATCTATTGAATCACTTTGCTGTACAGCAGGAATCAATACCACATTTTAAGTCACCTATACTTCAATAAAATTTTTTAAAAACTTGAAAAAATCCATGAGCTTCCCAGAATCCCATGGTATAGAATGTTTCTGATAACAATTTTTTTTTAGTGTTTCAAACCCACTTGGGTACTTTATTTTGCCTCCAAAATACCCAGAATCACTTCTTCACCTATGCTTATACATCCTGAATCCCCTATGGTACCTAAAATAGCACTGAATATATAGGTCAAAAAGAATGATATGACTGGATATTCCCAAAAATGGATAGATTTGGATCATGCCACCCTTGGGGTTAAACCCTGAATTGAGATGTGATGTGCTAAGTTGCTTCAGTTGTGTCCGACTCTTTGTAACCCTATGGACTGTAGCCAGCCAGGCTCCTCTGTCCATGGGATTCTCCAGGCAAGAATACTGGAGTGGGTTGCCATTTCCTTCTTCAGGAGATCTTCCCGACCCAGGGATTGACTCTGTGTTTCTCATGTCTCCTGTACTGGCAGGAGGGTTCTTTACCACTAGCACGACCTGGGAAGCCCATTGAGAAGAGATGATAAAGTCCTGGAAATTAATAACAGTGCCCTCAAGTTCAAGGTAGTTATTGTGATTTTGTTAGAGTGAAGATGAGATGCTATATACCTTTAAGTTCCCTTGGAAAGACAAGGATGGGAAAGAAACACCAAAAATTGTCTCCTGGGGAGAAGTTCTTCAAACCAGTCACCTTGAGATATTGCCAAAAGAGAAATACCACCAAGTGAAGGAGGTATGTATTTGAAGAAAAATATAATTAACTAGTTGCCCTGAAGACACCTTGTCAATCTCTTGAGTGGATTATCAGGGCAATGACATGCTTTTCTTCAGAGGTTCACCAGTGCTAAATGGACACTGTCAGTATGATGGCTACAGAATCAAGGGTAGAGATGCATACAATTTATCAAAGACAAAGGGAGTCCAGCACAAATAAGGACTTCAACATTTCATTAGTATGCCCTGGCTTTAAGGCAAAAAGCCACCCAAGAATTAAACAGAATAAAATTCTAGGGATTGCTAAGTACCCACCTGCACCAACTTGAGACAGTTCATGAAACTTATGAAACTAATCAGAGCCTCAGTGAAGAGCACACAATTTAGAGTTGAAGAATCAGATGAAAGCTGAACTTACTTAGAAGCCCCAGCCAGCAACTGCAGGTTTAGTCTTCAAAGATATAACCAGACTCTATGCCTCTGAATGGCCTTGAGGTTCTTTAGTTTTTCTTAGTCAACTTCTAGCCAATATACTAATATTATTCCCTCTTGGTGGGTAGAGAATTCTATTTACTTATATATCAATTAAAATGTATTTAAATACATATTATATTTAATAGATTACCCAATGTAAATTGTATTTATATAAAGGCACAGTAAAATGTTTTGTAAATATTGTACTGCTGTATATGTTGTTTGCTTTTTGAAATAGAATTTGAATTACTAAATTAATGTTAGATTTATCAGCATTATGGGCATTGAGTGATTTAAAAAATTATAACATTTGTGAGAACTTTATATATTAAATCTATAAACATAGTCAAGATGTACAAGGAAATTTGATTACTTAAATGTAAAGTGGTAAGAATTTGATCGGTTCATTTATACATTATAAAATATTAATCAAGAAACAAATGACTTTGTTCTAAATGTTTATATAAAAAAATCATTATATGCATAAATAAGATAATTTGTAAGCTGAATTTGAAGGCTTAAAAAAAGTAAGTTTTAAACTGTTGATTACAATCAAGGTAATAACAGATTTTTTTTTACATGTATAAAAGGCAAGGATATAAAAATCAATAGGAACTTGGCAGACTCTCAACTCTACAGCCAGGAAAGAGAAGCAAGGGTATCCCTCTCGAGCAGTTAAATGCCCCATGGGCCACACCTATAGAATCCAAACCAATACAAGTCCCTGGAGCCTCTTCTGGCAAATTTCCATTCATTCTAGAAGAACTAGGACTGGTGGGTGACAATTAGTCTGGAGCACACATAACACAGATGGTCTGGGGTGGGGTATGCCTTTCACCTAGCTTAAAAATCCAGGTTACTTTAAAATCTATGTGCCAATAGGAAATAAACACTTCCCAGGACCCTATAGCACAGAGTTTTCAGGAAAACTTTTTCCTTAGCTTCTCACTCCCCCACCCCAACATATTCCTTTGCCTCCTGAGCATCCAGAGTTACCCCTACACCTACATTGCCAAGTGGGGACTTGGGATGCTGAACCCTGAGCAGTTAGGTACAGGGTCTTCTACGACAGCAATGGTAAGTCACAGAGAGCATGGAGGCAACAAACAGTGGTATGCAGGGGACCAGCCTGCATTCTGGACCTGACTCTTGTCACCCCTAGTTTGGGGAGCTCACACAAATCAAAAGGGTTTTGTAACCTGGCAAGTATCACATCTATGAACTGAGCACAAACTTACTCTAGAGCAAGGTTTGTCATGAAAAGCCAATAAATATTAATAGCACTTTGAACATGCTGAAAAATACATGCATAAATGCAAGAATTAGGTTCTTTATTATAAAGTCTAAAGACACCAGGACTGCTTTACAAGTGGAAAAAATAAGCTGAACTCGCACCTATACAGACACTCATTTAACCTAATAAGTTGGAACAAAGTTCTAAGTATACATCTTTTAACCAAATTTCATCAAGACCAGAAAAAGGCAGCATAAACTAGATGGGGGAGGAAAAAGACATTTAGCTCATTTAGTCCTTTCAATAATCTCAGAAGGTATAAATTATTCCCTTTTTAGTGGGGAAACAAAAAAACTGAGGCTTGAAAGTTTGAGCAACTTGTCTATAACTGAGAGAAAAAATAGCTTAAGAATTTTGGTTTCCACTGTACAGCCCACAGAAACTAAAGGCCATGACAATCCATCCCTCGTATCTCGAAGAGTATAGTTCTTGTACTTTTTTCACATTTCAACGGATGCTGAAAAATGTAGCAAGTCCTCATGGAAATTTCAGTGATGGACTCTTGCTGTCAAATTTCTAAATGGTCCTGTTTCTCTTCTCAAGCCAAGTGGTGAATGTTAAGTGCTGGTCCTAAAACCATCCAGATCACACTGCACCATCCTCCTCCCCTGGAATGAGTTCCAAGTGCAGACGAAAGGAAGCAGCCATCATTCTAGTGTCATCACGGGCATGCCAGAGGATCCCAAGTTTTAGCAAAGGTGAACAGGGGGCCCTGGAATCGCCTTGCTCATTGAATTCTCTTCCGTGGGCAACTTTCGTTCCCATCAAAATAGTAAGAGACAAAAAAAATTCATCAGGAAGTGTGTTGCAATTTCATAGACTGACAGATGGAGGCATGTAGCAATACATCTTTTATTACTTCCCCTGACAGCTACAGATTGCATGCTGAGTTTAACGGGACTGATACACACATTCTGCAGGTGTACTGTTGAGACAAAATATTTGGGACATTTTTCTGGCTAACACAGAAATAAAGCACCTAAGTCTGGAAAGAAATTTTCAGGTAGTTCAAAGAATGTTTCTCCCTACAGTTTCAAACACTCCCTTCTAGTCACATAACACTAACAAAGGTATTTTAATGCACAGTAAATTTATTTTCAAACATGAATAGACTAGCCTGCATTAAATGTTTCTCTTCTGGAGGGATGATAAAGTGATTCAAAAAATAAGGGAATATATTTCTTTACTAAAGCATCAGGCTTCATAAAGGACTATCAGTTCAGTTCAGTTCAGACGCTCAGTCATGTCTGACTCTTTGCGGACCCCATGAATTGCAGCACTCCAGGCCTCCCTGTATTTATATGTAAATAAACACTTTGGGATAATTAAACTTGTTGTTCTAGATTTTATTTTTATAGTTAAGAAACTGAAATTGTGTTTTACCTTTATGGCAGTTCTAGCTGGCAAGTACCCACAGGTTAGACAGTCTAGTTCTTCACTAGCCAGTCACACTGACATTGAGTTGCATTTGATGAAAGGGCCTTCCCAGTGGCACTCACGCTCGATAAGCACATTGGGCAGATTAGAGAGCTTTCAGACAAACAGAAGAGAAAATCATTTTCTATCCCCAGTTTCAGGTGGCACAGGTATAAAAAACGAGGTTTCTCTGAGGAATATGGACTATGTTCCCACCCAAATAACTACTCTGCCATGATCTGCCAGATGCTGAGACAGAAACAAAGCTCGTCACATTTTTCTTATCTCCTGATTATCTCCACATTAGGGTACCAAGCAGGATTCCCACCTCCCAGAAGACAGCTCTGATGTCGATGGATAGCAAAAGTGGAAGTGGGATGATCATAAGAATTGATCCACATGGGCTGAAAAATGGTGATATAAACATATTTACATAATATCATATATGGGAATAATAATTAATATGTGAATATATTTACAACATACTGCATTATACACATTATGTTTTGAAATATAACATCAAATTCCCCATAGCAAACTGAAGTCTAGTTGACATACAATAAGGGCATTTAATCAGGCAGCTTTCATTAATGTAAGTGGGAAACACAGACCCCGAACAATCCCCAGAAATCCTTTAAATTTAAAAAGCTTGCTTCAGAAAATCCATGACATTGTCTTTTGGGAGTCTGGATGATGACCAGGACAGAGCACATAGCTAGTGGAGTTGGTCTGCAGAGTTCTGCAAACCAGCCAAACATGTGGCTGCCTCACAGAAAAGGAAGTCACACTCTGCCTCCGACTCAGAGCTTCCGGCAACACAAGGACACCTCCTGAAACACCCCAGGACAACGTATTTGTGATGTTTAATTTTATGCATCAACTTGGCAGGGCCCATGGGTGCCCACATGTTTGGTATTTGGTCAAACATTATTCTAGGTGAGTCTCTGAGGATGTTACTGGATGACTTTAGTGACTGAATTGACAGACAAAGCAGACGATCCTCCCTAGGACCCATCCAGTCAGAGAACAAAAAGGCTGACCCTTTTGCAAATAAGGGGGAATTCCTCCTGCCTGACTGGCTCTGAGCTGGGACTCAGCTTTCTCCTGACTTTGGACTTGATGCTCTTCCTGGGTCTTGAGCCTCTCCTGTCTCCAGTCTGCTGACTACAGATCCTGGGACTTCTTGGCTTCCATAATCAAATGAGCCAATACCCTTATCAGAAATCATATATATTACATATACTTACTTGTAATATATTAAATACACACAAGCCTCTTATTTAAGGGTCTGTTTCTCCAGAGAACTCTAATACCATATTATAAGGAAAAATAAAACCTTCCCTATGGAGCAACCAAATAAAGACATCTGGGGATGTCTCTTTCAGCAGTCAGAGAACAAAGCAGAAGAGGCCACAGCAGCCAACAGGCAGTGACGTTATGAGAAAGTGTGTATAACTTGAAACTACAGCATCACTAAGATGTTCCTACTTGGTTGGTCTAAGAGGCCTGGAACAGATAACCAAAAATGTACCATATGGGAAAGGGTGGTGGGGAGTTGTCAAGGGAGGAAAGGCCAGATCAAAGAGAGAAGACCTGCTCAAAGATGAGTTGCTTTTTCCCTGAAAAAATTATCATTCATGCAAATTCATACAGCAGCCCTGCTCCAATCTACGCTAACTCATACCGCTGTGAGCACTGCCACTCCCTCCAAGGCTAGAGCTGGGGACACGCACGTGTACACACACATCCCACCTGCTAAACTTCAAGCCCTTATCATGTATGCCAAGTAATAGCTCATCGAGTTATAAAGAATTTCTGCTTTTTTATTCTTGTTGATTTAAATGCCAAGGTGTTTCTGAACTACCTCACAAATTTTTGTTCTCACAACACCCACAAATACTTCAAACCAAACTTGACTGGGTTCACAGAGAGTAGGGGCTAAAGGTATCAAAGCAAAGACTTGTGGATTCAGAACACTCCCAGGATCACAGCCACTCTTTTCCAACGCACAAGCTGAAGATTTCCCAAGAAAGCTCACGACTGACTGGGTGTGTGGAGGCTCATGACGTGAAAGGAAATTTAGGATTCACTACATACTATCATGGATAAAGACCTAACTATTTGCTCAGGTTTGGGGGTGAGTGCTCACAACTCTTTTGTTCTATGCCCTGCAGGCTCCCCAGCAAAGTTTTCTGTCTTTGACCAGCTCAATATTGTCAGCCTGCACAAAAGGAGGCAGATTCTGAGATAAGCGTGTAACTGGGCAGGTCTGACAAGCACCGAGGGGCTTGAGTTGCCTGTGTGTTTTCAGCACCTCTCTCACCCTCTCCCACTTTAAAAGTCCTTTTTCTTCCCAGGGGTTAAGAACAGAGGCTCTGGAGCCAAACTCCTGGACTGAACACTCTTTCTGACACTAGCTGCGTATCACTGTGAGAAAGTTATTTACTGCTTTGTGACTCAGTTTTTTCAGCAGCCAAATGTGGAAAACAGTACTAACTAGCACGCAAGACTGTGAGGATGAAATGACTCCCGTGTGTCAAGTTCCTGAAGCAGACCTGACGTGCTGCATCTCCATCAGTGCCAGCCCTACTGACCCTGTGGGGTCCTGATCCCCGCAGGTGGGAAGTTGCTTCGGACTCGTCTATACATTTATTGTGCTGTCCAGAAAGCACATTTACCAGCCCACATCCCTCCAGACTGAAAAGGAATCACACCTTCTTTTTCACTATCTTTGCCAGCACCCAGTGCAATGCTTAGTACACAGCAGATACTGTGTCTGGGGACTGCGCGCTTGAAGGGAGGGCCTAGGCTAGCAAGGCAAGCGTGTGACCTAGCGGCTGCTGCTTATGAAGAGCAACAGTACAGCAAAGCTCCAGGGAGAATTCTGCAAAAAAAAAACCACACAATTCACCCTTAGGGTGTAGGATCAAGTCCTGGGATTTTTAATTTCTTTAAATTATTTGCTTTGAAATCTTTCAAATAAGGTAACTTTTGTTTACATACTTGTCCCTCTTAAAGGCATAGGGAAGTAAGCTTAACAAAGAGCTGACTGAATCAATGTTTCTTCTGCCCCAGGAGACCAAAATTCTGGAAATGTTTATGAGCAATCTCAAAAGGTTGCATTTAATTATCAGTTATGCAAAATGCATACTTATTACTCTTAAAGTGTAACATCTTTCCAAATACACACAAGGGCAAAGGATGGCAGACTGAGGACAAAGCAGAAGTTACAACTACATTATTGAGGCCTGGCTCCTCAAATGGATACTTGCGTAAATAAACAAGGGATAACAAGATGGCTGGAAGACTAAACCTGATCTCAGTTTCAAAAAACCTTCTGCTGAAACTGCTTTTCTTGTGAAACATCCTGCCAAAAATCAAGTCCCTAAGACACATTCGGAGTTCCTCTGAACAAGACCCAAGGTGTTCACTGAGGGGACAGAGGAAGGAGACAGACAGGCAGGCATGCATGGGTCCCCTTTCAGACCACAGTTAAGAAACTCAATAAAAGCCTTTTGCTTGTGTGATTTTTGTTATTCCCATATGAAACATACACAGATGTTTCTGTCAGATTACAGATGTCACTGTCAGGTCAGATTAATAAAAGCCATATTCTCCAGCCAAGCATAAAGAAAAAAAAGTAATAAAGGAATTCAAATATACAAACTCTATAATAGATAAGAACAGGTGAATTCACATTTTGTTTCTGGCCACATACATTTCTCATTCAGTTAAAAGAATCCGGGAAGATGAGTCTAAATTCACCTACTATTTAGAATAATGCTGGCTAAGGAACCGCCTAGAAAACAACACTTCTAAGGATTGTGATGGGGAAAGAGAACACCTGAACTGAATATTAAATGAAATGAGCTACACCAAGAACCAAGATAAAGATTCCTGAGAGGTTCAGCTAGTTTAGTTACACAGAAAACAAGCTGGGGAGCAGGCACCCAGAGCCTTACTCACCACAATATCCTCAGGGAAGGTGTCCCTGCTGAAGGAGCCGTCATCAAACACGACCTCATAGAAGGTCTGCGCCGTCACGGCAATAACCCTGCAGCTGTAGTACCGGGTGTTCCGATGCTTCGTGATGACCGTCTGCCCCACAGAGATGCCCTTCTCACCAGCCTTGGATTTCTAAGGATGGAGCAGAGAAAGAGGAGAGAAAAGAAACAGAAGAGAGGACAGAAAATAGAAGAAATATTTATTTAGAAGATAATCATTAGTATGATCATGATATATACTTTTAACTTTTAGACCTTTTATTGGGGGATAATTTCAAACTTAAAAGTTGTAAGAATATGAAAACAAAAACATAAACATACTCTTTGACCCTTTACTCAAGATTCATCTATGGTTATTTACTGTTATTTTTAACATTTTACCATTTCCCACGTTTTTGCACATTATTTTACATGTGTATATATATACATATATTTTTATACATATTAAAGTGTGTATGTTGTTGTTTTAGTTTGTAAGTTGTGTCCGACTCTGTGACCCCATGGACTGCAGCACAACAGGATCCTCTGTTCAAGGAGTTTTCCAGGCAAGAATACTGGAATGGGTTGCCATTTCCTTCTATATATGTATATTAAAGTGTGTGTGTGTGTGTGTGTGTATATATATATAAAATTGTATGTGTGTATGCATTTATGCCCAAACCATAAATCATGGGCTTTTATACCTAAATACATCAGTGTGTATTTTATACAAGGATTTTCCTTTACATAACCACAGCACAGTTACTAACTTTAATAAATTTAACATGGATACCACCGTTTAATTGATGACGAATATTCCAATTTTGTCAACTGGGTGAATAATGATCTTTATGTGCCCCCATTCTTTATGTACAGGATCCAGTCTCGAGTCAGGTACTGCATTTAGCTGCCAAGTCCTTTTGACCCCCTGTAACCTGGAACATTTCCACAGCCTTTCTTTGTCTTTTATGATCATGATACTTTTGAAGGATCCAGCTCTCCCTGCCCCTGTTTTTCCAACGGAGCATCTGGCTGACGTTTCCTCATGATTAGAGTCTGATATACATTCCTGGCCAGAATACCACACAGACAACGCTGTCATCTTCTCAAGAAACCACATCTGGAGGCAGATGTTTATCTGCCTTTCAACGGTGATATTAACTTTGATCCCGGTCAAAGAGCAGTCCAATTTTTCCACTTTGTAATCACTACTTTTCCCTTCTACCTAATAAACAATCTGTGGGAGAGCCTTAAACAGCACACAGATATCCTGCTCCTCCACACTTCTGCTTAGATTTAGCATCCATTGATGAATCCTGCTTACTCCAGTTTTACTATGATGGGGATGATATGCTGACTTTTCCTGCTCCAGTACTCCCTCCACATTTACTGGTTGGCACCTGGCAGTTATTAAGCAAAAACCTCCTACTCTCCCCACATCCATCCGTCATCAGTATGGGATTATTAACTCCTCCTTCACAACTGTTTATAATTCATACTATAATCAATTATTTCGGTGCTCAGATTATCCCAGATTTGGCCAGTAGAAGCCTCTTCAATCTGTTTCCTATGTCCCTTAAGACGTCCTTTTATTTTTTAGCAGTTCCTTCCTTTCTGGCATCATAAGAGTCTCAAGATCATTTTGCCTCAGCCCTGGAATTAGCATTTCCCAGAGGAACGTGGTTCATTTTTGCGGGCAGTGATATTAGAGGATAAGATCCAGGTGCTTAGGTGTGATTACTACAAAGGCATCTTTGCTTCTGGACCCTTTCCGAAGTCAGAGCAAAGAAATGTATGGATGTGTATAAATATATATACACACACGTACACATATCCACACACACACACACACACACACTTCCATACATACAGGTATACGTGCACATACATATAACCAAGGAAAACCAGGGACTGGGTCTCAGAGTATATACCATGCTATGAAGTGGAAGACTTCAGGATAAATGTTTCGGGAAAGTGCTTGGCAGAATGCGAGGCTCATGGTAAGTACTCCAGACATTTTAGCTTGCTGTATTTGGGGCTTTCTATTTGTTTGCAATTTATTTTTCAGAATAAGGCTGTTGCTCCCCTGTTATAAACTTACACAAACCTCATTCCTGCCAGGTGCAGAGGGGAGTCACCATCTTACAAGGAGGTCTGCTCAGTCCCTTTTACTCCCTATCTCCAAGTCTCATTCATCAACTTGACTCTTGATGCCACAAGCTCTGACTCACTAGGGGGTTCCTGAATCAAGCACTTGGGAAGGCCCAGCACCGTTGCTAAATGGGCTCTAGAAGACACAGTCTCATAATCCCCAAGATACCAACAGTAGTCTGACATGTCATCCATAACCTACAGAAAGCCAGGATTCATTAACCCAGTGTCTTCTGGCAGGGATATTTTTAACATCATTGGGAAATAATGTATCAATTCAGAATCTTGGTTTAATTAGAGGCTTTACTTCTTTTTTCCTTGAATTTCAAAAAAAGCTAAAACACCTTGTAGGAAACAGATAAAGTGGTATGCTTAAACTTTTCCTTCTGGAAACCAGAGAAGAAATGCCCAGAGAGTCACTGACTCACTGGTTCCTTCAACAGTCATGCTGCAATGGACACCAAGCACCTCCCCTGGTGCTCTGGACTCCAACCAAAACCACTAAGACTTGATTCCCACTCCCCGGAACAGGCCTACACAGGTTGTGCTGTGAAGTCACCTTACAGGTGGCATGACTCAAGACTGATGATATTCTAGCATGTCTTCATACTCACAGGCAGAATTAGGGAACCAGTAAGGGCATTAGCAAAAGCCTAGAAGCAGGAAATGGCCCACTCTGTTCTGGGAACTGCAAGAGATCCTGCCTTGTATGGGAGGGGAAGCAGGAGAAAGAAGTCTGGAAATGGCCTGCAGCTGAAAGGTCAGGCTATGGGGGACAGGGGGAAGTAGGGCAGCTCTCACACCATTCTAAGGAGTCCAGATATTACCCTGTGGGCCTAAGGGAGCCACTGAGAGGTTTTAGTACCGAAGAAACATGACCCAGGTCCGTGTGACTCCAAGGGGAGAAGGGGCATCTCCAGGTGGGAAATGAGGGCCTGGAGCACAGAACTACAGACAAAGATGTCCATGGTTGGGACTGAAGGCTGACTCTCCCAGACGTGTTCCTAAAGGCCCCCTCTTTGCAGAGTGAGCTCTGCCATCTAGTTTCTCACATGCCTAACCAAATAAAAGGATATTTTTCTTCCTTGAAATCATTCCCTACTGATTGCTAGGTTGGCTGGAAAATTTTTCTCTGACTTTAGGTGTAGTTAGGTGTGTAAACGTTTTGCCAAAGCCCAAGAGGAAGGAGCCTGTAGTGATTTAAACACACTGTGTTTGAAGTAGAAATCTTTAACAGCTGGGCCACAGTACCTTACATATGCCAAAATAACTCCCTAGTTTCCTACTTCATTCCTCTGTCCAACCATTTTAAATATATCTAACCTTTCAAAGCAAGAGAGCAACTTAGATGTAATAATAAATTTGAGTGAAGCCACAGTTTGTAGAATTCTGGAACTCTGAAATTAAGCCTATGAATGCTTCCTAAAATTGTACTGGTATAACTGCCTCTAGGAGGCAAAGTTCACAACACAGTGGCTCTGAGTGACCTGGATTAAGGCCAAAGGGGGCTTTATGTTGGCAATGTATTTTTTCAAACGCCGTCCCTCTTTGTCAAACGGCCTTAAAAACACTCATAGTCAGAATGGCATGTAGTGTATTTTACTCTCATATTGGTTCTTTGTGCATGCATATTTTATTAAAATTGGAACTCACCCTGTAAGGAAAGAATGTTTTAGATTTGAATTATAAGGTCAGCTTCATACTATGTGATCATAGGGATGTTACACAACCTTTATCAGCCTCAGTTTGCTCATCTGCAGAAGGAACAGTAATACTTACATTAAAGGTCTGCTACAAAATAATATGAAGTACATAAAATGTCTAGACTCACAAGCAATTAGTTCTCAGCAGCTGTTAAGTGGCTTCATTATAAGAAGAGACTATATATGAGACCCTAGCCCCAGGTAAATAAACCACTCTTCTCTACAGTACCCCAGTAACCGGCATGCACGACAGTGCAGAACCCCGGTTTCTCATGACAAGGTTCAATCCAGCTCTAAATCATCATTGCTCTGCTCTTCACCTCAGCCTCTTATGCCTCTAATTCTTGTCAAAAGGGGGCACATGGCTGTGGTCCTTAGGAAGGAAGGCATAAATAATGTGGTCTCCTCCCTCCACCCTCAAGACTCTCAAAGCCTTTGTTTACAACTCTCTTAAGGCTCTGGTCAAATGTCACTTTCACTGACTATCCCTCCTGTAACAGGGAAAAATCCATGGGTCAGTGCCAGGACCAATCTGTCTTTTTATCCATGGCATGCAACACTGTTGCTGCCAGATAAACAATGAATGAATGAATGGAAAAATAAATAGACAGGAAAAAAAAAAAACTAAATAAATGATCTACAAGGACAGGTACAGACATATTTTTTAAATGGGAGAAGATTGATTCTAATTACTCACTGTCCAGAAAAGAGCAAAAAGAAACAAAGGGGATTTTTAGGAAGAAGTTCCTCTTTGTTAGGGTAGCTAGGCATGTGTGTGGGTAGGAGTGGTAATAAAGGTTTATGGTGAAATTCACAGGGTCTGGGAAGTGGAAGAAGCCAATCAAGGGTAAAGAAAAATGATAGAGACTTGACAGAGAAAAGGTTGATTCTAGACAACTATTTTTTTTTTCCTGCTAGGACATGAAATTTATGCAAATTGGCTAGCTGGAAAGCTGGCCAGCACACAAATTAAATAAACTGCCTTCATCTAAATAAAAAATTTTATAAGTCTCAAGCATGACTGACCATTTCATGGGAAGTATTAAAGAAAACAGATTTTTTTTCATAATGCTATTTTGATATGACTTGATTTATTTTTGCAGGAAGAATTTATTGACAAGCATATCCTATAACTGATTATACATACTCAAAATTACTTCCTGTCAGAAAAGCCTAAGAATCTATTGATGTTAAGAATGTCATTTCTCATCGATGAAGACGGACATTATGCAAGGGGCTCCATCAGATTATGGTGTTTGAAGACTACTGCACAGGCTAAGATTGTTAAAGTCAAATTTTCTTTAACATACACTATGCAGAAATGAACAGTGCTTTAATTGGGGGGAAAAAAAAACCCTCAACCTCTCTTTTTAAAAAGATAGAAACAGTTCAAAATTCTAGGGATGTGAGAAGAAAATGTTAACTAAGAAATTGTTATAGACATTCTACAGAAGCATCAAAGAGTCACTAGGACAAAAAACACAGATATGTTACCAACACATGTCCATACTCAAGAGTTAATTAAACTCTCGCAATAACTCTGTAGTTGTTAATTCTCATTAAATAGATGAAGTCACTGAGGTACAGGTCGAGTGACTTTTCCAAGATCTCAAAGCTGGTGAGAGGCTGAAGTGGGGCCCAGAACCAGGTGCTCCCCCATCACGAGTGCATGTGTTGGTCTCATCAACCAGGGGAACACATGTGGAAAGCCATCAGAGGAGAAATAAAACCAAGCAGGAAGTGACAGGAAAGGAATTCCAGCAATTGCCTAAAGAAGTTACATTTCCTCTGTTCTTTTCTAACTTATTTATTGACTGCCTCTTCTGTTCTACATACCATTTGAGACACTTTGTTTAATCTCCCCAGTAAAATCACAGAGTCAAATAAATAACTTTGATTTGGAGCCTATCTGGAGATGAAAAATGCAGAACATATAATTGCATATGCACTCACATATATACACTGCAACAAATTGCAAAAATGCTCACAAACCTTTACTCCTTCCTGTTTGCACACATCCTCTGAAATGTGACTTTGCAGCTCCTCCCACCAAAGGCTGGAGTCTACTTCCCCAACCCTCAGATCTGAGCTAGTCTTCTGACTTAACCTGCTTTGGCCAAAAGAATACAAGAGGTTCAGAATGGGGAACACATGTATACCTGTGGCGGATTCATTTTGATATTTGGCAAAACTAATACAGTTATGTAAAGTTAAAAAAAATAAAATAAAGAGTCGGACACGAAAAAAAAAAAAGAGTCAATGGTATTTCTTTAATAATTATCACCACAGCCTTCTGATCATCTGAACCAGGCCTAAGGGGGCCAGGAGGCCCTATATATACATGTGCCCAGAAGGCCACTGAGAATGGAGTGTTTGCTGCCATGGACCCCCTCAGTAACTTGTGAACCTATGGATCCCTACTCAGAATAATATTTTTAAATGCATAAAATAAAACACAAGATTAGCCACCCCCCACCCCCGCCAAATTACACTGAAATGATACTGAAAAAACAAATTTGTGATATAATATATATACTTCTTTAACAATGTATTAAATACTAAGACCTAGTGGCATGTCTAATAACAACTATTAATTTCAAAGATGCAATGGGCATAAGTTATATTTTGAGATCTCTCTCCCAAAGGTAATGTGATTTCCATTGTGGACAGAGTCTCAGAAACTGCTAATCCACCTCTGCCTATGCTCAAAACTGATAGCATCGTTAAATTGGAGCTAGAATTTAGAAAGAAATTTTCAATTTTTCCCCTCATGCTCTCACAGACAAATTTCTCTTGATACTAACCTGTTCAAAGGATTTTATCTATTTAAAGGCTCAGCACTCAACCTTTTAACAACAGCCTTATAAAACAAGAATGTTGTTTATATATGCTGCTTGTATAAATACAACTGTCAATAAGTGGATACAGCAGTAAAATGAAACTCCATGAAGACGTCTCTGTGAAGATTGAAGTTATGGACCCTAAAATGAGTAATTTTGGGGTGACCTAAACTGGAACAGGAATCTAACTTAAGTACTGACATTGGAATACATACTGTATTCTCCAATAGTCAATATCATTTCTCCCCAGTGAGTTTCTGACAGAGAACAGAGAGGAGTTAGTTCAAATATGACCTTTGCAGTGATCGCTTGGCAAGGAGTCCTGTGTGGCAGAGGAAGGAAGATTTCTCCTTGGCAAGAAGAGTCTTCTCTTATCGGATCTAGGAAGGCGGATGTGTATTCATACCTTGAAGGAGGGTCACCCACTATCCATGTAATGAGATGAGTCACGGGCAGGGATGTCATCTTAGGAAAAGCCCTGAGTTTGTCCTCCATCTGTATAATGATGTTAATAAAGGGTGCAAATCCAAAAAAATTAGGTACCTCTCATAGGTACATCCATCATTCAATCAGTAAGACTGGAGAGCTGAAGGAAAAAGCTTAGCAACTTATTCCATGAACAGGCCAAAATGCACATTTCCATGTATATCCAATAACCCTTTTACCTTCTCAACTTTATTATTACTCCCTAATTTCTATGAATTAATAACATGTGAGACGTTATTATATTTTTTCAAGGTATCCATTTTATAAAAAGTCCTACAGTTATCAAAGTAATAAATTAATACAAACTATCATTCTTTCACCAAACTTACAAAGCAAAAATCACTAATCTAAATGTGCCTTGTAATAATGAAAAGTTTCTGTAAAATTACAAGAGCTAGGTAAAAATATTTAACCCAGAAAAACCTAAATCCCTGGAGCTTCATGAAGAAATAATTGCTCTTATAACACAAATGCACATGCAGGCTCATAAAAATGTCACAAGTATTTAATTTTCGATATGTCTGTTTGTTCACGTGTACTTGATTCCTCATGGGTTTTTAAGTACAAACATATAATACAGTGGGAAATGGTGGTAAGCAGTTTCCCAGCAGATTTAAGGCCTTATTCAGTTTATCGTCTGTAGAAGTACAACTAACAGGCTGTGGAAGAAACAGAGGGGGAAAAAAAAACATGAATTATTTTCCATTTGAGTCATTAGCTCACCTCAGAGGTGGTAGTCTTGTTCAGGAGCTAAGTGAAGGGGACTGGGATGGGAGAAACATCTTCAGAGGCTTCACTGTGTTAATGTAGGAAACTCTCAAGAGGCAGGCAACACCTGCTTTCCATTCTGAATAGTTTCAGTAACATATTTTATAAAGAGCAGAAAGGAAAGTTTCCCATCAGTTGGACTGATGGAGCTGGAGGTGGAGCATTTACCGCTGAGATGGAATCTGATGTGAGTTCTTGCTAACTCATTTCCAATCTCATTAGCTGCTAGAGAGTATGTGAGTCCCTGGATGCCTGGCGCCGGAAGCTCTGCCTTGGGCTTTTAGATTTCAGATGCTCTTCAGGCTTCTTGGGTCTAACTGTAAAACTGGGAGGTTGGGGAGGGGACTATAGATTCAACAAACTCTCAATCATTCAAAGCAGGCTATGTGTGTGTTTAAATTTCATGTGAAAATGCAAAGAACCTAAAATATATAAACAATGTTGAATGAATTATAATTTAGGAGAAATGAAAGTATTCATTCATTTATAAGGTACTGTAATTTTTAAAAATGACCTCAGATGGGGTGTTTTCAACAGAGAGAAGCAAGGGACATGGGGCATTCCTACACAGTTCTCCTACCATAAGGATTTTTGGATCTCAATTACAGTGTGTAACTGGGTTAAAAATAGCTAAAAGAGA